>NW_005871293.1:1051054-1106509 GCF_000147115.1 Myotis lucifugus | reverse complement strand
GGGGAGGGGTACTCAGCCCGGCCTATGCCCTCTTCGAGGTCTGGGACTCTTCAGAGGATGTCCACCTGCTGGCTTAGGCACGCTCCCTGGGGAATCGGGCCCAAGCTGGCAGTCAGATATCCCTCTGGCAGCCCGGCAGCCCTCAGGGGATGTCCACTTACCAGCAGGGAGCAGACCTAAGCTGCAGTTGGACATTTTTAGTGCTGCTGAGGAGGCAGGAGAGGCTCCCGCCACCACCGCTGTGCTGGCAGCCATCAGCCTAGCTTGTGGCTGAACAGAGCTCCCCCTGTGGGAGCGCACTGACCACCAGGGGACAGCTCCTGCATTGAGCATCTGCCCCCTGGTGGTCAGTGTGTGTCATAGTGACCAGTCATTCCCAGTCGTTCTGCTGTTAGGGTCAATTTGCATATTACCCTTTTATTATATGGGATTTTTGGATTGAGTCCCCATGACTTTTCAGATAAGTACTGTTGAGCCTTAATTCAATTTACCTCTCAAGGACATAGGAATCTAAGAGTATTTATATGAATCAATGAATTCAGAAGGTAAGAACAGAAAAAGTATACAAAGAATGAGATAGGTAATGGATGAAATAAATATTTTTCTTTTTGGGGGGTGACATTGGTTAGTAAAATTATATTTCTTAGTTGTACATAGGACATACATTTTTTTTTGAAAAAACCTCACAGATTACTTAAACAAGCCTTTCTCCAATGAGAACTTCTGTAGTTAAACTAATTTATTAAAAGTACAGGAGAGGTTTCCTTGCTAAATTTTAGAAGTAACATTCTAATTACTAAATAGCTATGGGTTTGATTCTCAGAAGAAAGCCTGGAGACTCGGCTTGCAGTTCCAATTAGTTTCAGAAAATAGTGACCAGTTAATTTCATAATTATTTAAGTTCTATGGGATCTTTCTTGCCAGAGTGTAAAAAGGCCTGGGATGGTTGTTTTATTTTATACTAACTCAGCTGGGAAAGCCATAACCAGGAAGTCACATCTAAATGTCTAAAAATGCTGTTCACCTTCTACCGTGTTTGGGCTCAGAGTATGGCACCCTGTCACGGCTCCTTTGATCCAAAGCCTTTCAGGTTTGGCTTTCACCTGTCTCTGGTTCCAATTGAAAGAAACTTCCAGAACATAAAGGTCATGGAGTCCTTTAATACTTTTAATATATTTCTTTTCAGATTCTTCTTGCAGATCCAGAGATGATTTTTCTTGTTAGTGGTGAAACTGCTGATGGCTAGTTGGGAATAGGGTAAAGATTATATATATATATATATATAATTATATATATAAAATTAAACATATATATTTAATTTTCATTGTAAGTTTCTTTGGTTTCAAGGTATTTCTTGACAGTTTAAATATTTTTTTTGGATGGAAGCCAAACTACTACATTGAGAGAAACCAATTCCTGTATCCTTAGCTTAATTTTTAAAAATCTATTTAAAGTGCTTCTTAGTAAACATGCAAATGACCAATTATCTTTTTTATTTTAAGTTAATTTTCTTTGCCAGTGGAAATCTGATTGTAAGTTTAAAAGCATTTTTATTAATAAAATTTACAAATTTAGTCTTCTGGAAAGTATATAACCTCTGTACTCATTATTTAAAATTTCAGTGGATCCACTTTTTAAATATTCCTTTATCATTTTCAGTTTTGTTAGTAGTATGAATGTGTTTATCAGGAATGTGACTACCAGCCAAATATCATGAAAATAATTATTGGTTTCCATTAAGACTTTAAAGATTGAAAAAGGAAGAAAACTATAATGAAGACACAGAAGTCTTTCATGGAAGACCAAGGACAGAACTAAATTAAAGAGTTCATTGAGGAGAAATTGAACAATTGTGTTTCTCCTCAAATATTTCTGCTTCATCAGATTTCAGTTATTGATTGTCCTTAAAAGATTATACTTTCTGTGGATAACCTGCAGCTACTCATTCCCCAAACTAAACTGGAGCTACTAATTGGACACACCTGAGTATTTTGAGGGGCTGTTGGAGTAAAGATGGTATTTGGTGTTGGTTTTATGATCTTGGTTATTCTTTTTTGATTAATGTATATTAGCTAGACTTTAAGATTTGCCAATGTTTTGGGGATTGAAATAAATTAGTTAAATAGAAAGGAATTTTGAAAAGCTTAATGATTTCAAATTAATATTTTATTAGGATCAACTCAAGTTACCTAAATGTGCACCATTCCACTGTGTTGTTGTCTCAAAAGAAAAAACAAACAAACAAACAAAAAACACCCTGCAGTGTATGTGGCTAATTACTTATCTTTCATATTTTGCCTCAGTTTATTTTCAGCTCAGTGAAGTTAGAGAGATGTCACACCAGTGACTTGTCTTATAAGAAAAAAGGCACTATTTTAATCTTCAAAAAAGAACAGCTTGCAGGGGTCAATCTTTTAAAGTATGTGCTTCACTGGTTGCAATTATTAATCCATTTCCTCCAGGAAATATATGAAATTAAATATTAAAGTAAAGATCTAAACAGTGCTGCAGTCTCAGGGCTTCTGAGAACATGATTTCCTTATCAGCTCGAAATAATTGACCTTCCTTTCTCCAAAGGTACAATCTTGCATGAATAGGAAATCCCTTGTTCTGTTTTTATACTTCATCGTTTGGGCTTTGCTTACTGTTAGTATTTATAGAAGTTCATTTTAGTAGAAGTTAATGTTTCATGCTGGCACAGTTAACTGCTAAATAAAGGTTTTGTTTATTAAAAGGAAACTTTCACATTATGCTCAGTTTGGTATTGGTTCACTCAGCTACCGCTATTTATTTACCACCTCTCTCTCATGTGCCAAGCACTACTCTGATTGCTTAGAATAGCCAACCAAACAAGGCACCCGATCCTCATGAAGCTTATGTTGTTATAGAAAGTATAAGATAATAATAGACACATATGATAAGCAAATCAATAGTCTGTTAAAAGGTGCTAAGTCCTGTGGCAAAATTTAAGAAGAAAATGCAGACAAGAGTAAGGAGAGTCATGAGTGCCGTGTGTGTGGGGTGGAGTGGGGTGGGGTGGGGAGGAGAGTTGCAGTTTTAATAAAGATGCTCTGTTTGCCTTCTAAATAAGGAGACATTTGGACAAAGAGGTGAAGGAGATGAGGCATGTAGCACTGCAGCATGCCTCCAGGAATAATATTCCAGACGGAGGGAAGAGCTAGAGCAGAGCCTCTCCAGGAGTGTTTAAGGAGCAGAAGAGTTTGCCTGGAGTGGAGTAAGCAAGGAGGCAACAGCAGAGATGAGATAAGGGAAGGACTCGAGGGCGAGGCCCTATGCAGATCTTGGAGGGCATCATTTGCTATTGTGGGACCCGGTGCCTACTTTGAGAAAAATGAGAAGCTACTGCAAAGTTTTGAGCACAGAGTGATATCGTCTGATTTATTTGGATTCTGGAATTTCTAATGGATTAGAACTGAGTTCAGATCAATGCAAAATTACATATGTTACCTATGGAAATGATAGATATCTTAGTAAATAATACAGCAAATAAGAATAGTAATATTCAGAGTAAATACTATTATACAAAGCATTTCTGTATGCCAAATACCTCTCTGTTTTTTAAAATATGTTTTATTTATTTTAAAATTATGGTTGACATACAATATTATGTTAGTTGCAGGTGTACAACCCTGTGATTAGACATTTATGTAACTTATGAAGTAAGTGATCATCCTGATAAATCTAGTACCCATATGACACCATATCTGGTTATTTAAATATTAACTATGTTCCTTATGCCAGTGATGGCAAACCCTTTGAGCTCGGCGTGTCAGCATTTTGAAAAACCCTAACTTAACTCTGGTGCTGTGTCAAATATAGAAATTTTTTGATATTTGCAACCATAGTAAAACAAAGATTTATATTTTTGATATTTATTTTATATATTTAAATGCCATTTAACAGAGAAAAATCAACCAAAAAAATGAGTTCCCGTGTCACCTCTGACAAGCGTGTCATAGGTTTGCCATCACGGCCCTATGCTGTACTTTACATCCCCATGACTATTCTGTTTGCTGAGTAGAGCAATTTTGGTTGTTAAGTCTTTGAATATTTCATGCCAATCCCTTCTGGCCTGCAAAGTTTCTGTTGAGAAATCAGCTGACAGTCTTATGGCAGCTCCCTTGTAGGTAACTAAGTGCTTTTCTCTTGTTTCTTTTATGATTCTCTCTTTGTTTTTGACCTTTGGCCTTTTAATTATGATGTGTCTTAGTGTGGGTCTCTTTGCGTTCCTGTTGTTTGGCACTCTCTGTGCTTCCTGGACTTATATGTCTATTTTCTTCACCAGGTTTTCGGAACCGTCATTATTTTTCTAAGATTTTCAATGTCGTGTTCTCTCTCTTCTCCTTCTAGCATCCCCATGATACTCATGTTGGTATGCTTAAAGTTGTCCTAAGTCTCCTTAAACTATCCTCATTTTGGGGGGAAATCTTTTCCTGTTTGCTGTTCTGATTGTTTTCTGCTTTCTTATAATACAGATCCTTGATTTGATTATCCATCTGATTCATCTACTCTACTGCTGATTCCCTGTAATGTATTATTCATTTCAGTTTGTGTATTTTTCATTTCTGTTTTTTTTGTTTCTATCTCTATTTTTATGTTTCCTATCTTTGTTGAAGTTTTCATTAAATTCATGTACTCTTTCCCTAAGTTCATTGAGCATTCTATAACCAGTGTTTTCAACTCTGCCTTTGGTAGATTGCTGCTTCCATTTTGTCTGTGGGTGGTTTTGTTGTTTTTTCTTTCTTTTATTTTTTTGAGATTTGTTCTATTGTTTCATTTGGGGCATCTTTCTTAGTCGCCTCATTTGGGCTGCCTTCCTGTATATGTGTGTCTGTGTTTTTTCCCTATGTATTAGGTAAAGCTAATATGTCTTCTGGTCCTGGTAGAGTTGTCTTCCTTAGTAGGTGTCTTGTAGGGCCCATAGGTGCAACATCCGTGAATACCCAAGCTGGGTGCTCTAAATATGCCTCCCTCCTGCCCCTCGTGTGGGCTGTGTGTACCCTACTGTTGTAGTTGAGCATGGATTGCTGTTGGCATGTTACTGGGAGGGATTTACCCACAGGCCAATTGCTCAGAGGACTGGCCACAACCATAGTGGAGAATCAGCTGTGCAGAGGCCCACCCCACAAAGCTGGACTTACATTAATGGCACTCTGGTGCCTGCTGCGTCTGCCCCTTGAGTCTGTTGCTGTGGAGGTGGTTGATGCACTGACTCTGGGACCTCCTGGGAGGTGCAAGCCAAGGTCAGCCACTGCCTGTGCCCTTCCTAGGTCTACACTGCAATCTGCCAATGGCTGCTACTTGTGCAGGACTTGGAGGTGCCTGGGAGAGGCCACTCTGTGACCCAAGGCCAGCTGCTGCCAGTGATGGGCATGGGCCACTTAGCAAGAGATGCTACTTGTTTGAGTGATTTTAGGAAAGTCCAAAGCTTGAGCCAAGACATTTGTATGGAAAAGGCTTGGGTGGGTCTGCAAGTTAGGTGGGGCAAGGTCTCAGGGAATCACCAGGGCAGGGAGAAGAGTGATAGCCAGGTTGATGGAGACTCAGACATTGTGCCTTCCAATCACTTCTGTTGGGGGAGGGGAGAGGGAGGCTCAGCAAAGGAACAATGATCCCTTCCAGCACTTATGTCTTGGAAAAAGCTGCCTCTCCAGCTCTTGCCTCTCTAGCCCTCACCCTGATGCTAAACAATTCAGTTTCTCCCTGTATGTTCCTGGTGCCTTGCAAGCTGCTGCTGCACTCTTGGAGCTCAGAGTGAGCAAGTCCAAGTGACTGCAGCAACCCTCTGTTTTACTCAACCACATTTCCTGCTGGATTAAACAGCCAGTAGTTATGGGCATTTCTTATCCTGGTACTGGAACCCTCGGCTGGGTGTTTGGTTTGTAGTTGGGACCCCTGGCTCCTAAGGGGGCACCTCTGCAGATGAAATATCCCTCCAGATTTTTAAGTGACACATGTGGGTATGGGACCAGCCCACCAGCATCTCTGCCCCTCCTCCCAGTCTCTTTGTGGCCTCTTTTTTATATCCATAGTTGTAGGACTTCTGTTATGCTAGATATCTGATGGTTCTGAATGATGATTATTCTGTAGTTTAGTTGTACTTTTCATGTTATTGTGGGAGGTTCAGAGTACCTCATTTACCTATGCTGCCGTCTTGACCAGAACCCTGATGCAGAATTTTGTTTTATGGTTCTGATTTAATCCTCTCAACATCCTGTCAGGAGTTAACTATTATTATTCCCATTTTACATAAGAGGAATGTGAAGCACAGATAATTTAGTCCCTGGCCTAAGATCACTCAGACATAAAGGGATAGAGTTAGATTCAAATCTGGGCATTAGAGTGTGTGCTCATAAGCTGAACTGTTCATATATTGAAACAAAGATTACTTATAGGAAACGCCCCAATAGGAAAAGCTAAGGAATACCTCTTATTTTAGAATGAATTTTGTTTCTTTATAAGGAAAAGATAACAACACTGTGAGGTATTGAAAGGGAGTGATTATATTACTTCAGATGGTTATATCTTATGTTGATGCTGTCTTAACAGACACGGGCTCTCAACAAAGGTTTATTTTTCCCTGGTCTTCCAAGTCTCTCAGAAGCCTGCTGCAGCTTCCCTTCTTACTGTCTTCCATCTGGAACGCAGGTGATGAAGTGGCCCTTCTCTGGGGCATGTCTATGTCATGGATGATGGCAAAGAGAATCCAACCCATAGGCTGCCTCTTAAATCTTCTGTCACCTCTGCCCACCTTTCATTGGCTACTTCTGAGTTCAACAGAGCAGCGTTCTACACACATCCCATAGGGGCAGGACCCAAAGAGAGGGACGTGAAATTGTGAGTAGAATCTAATCTACCACAGCGGCACTGCCTTAATTTTAATCATCATACCTTGCAGCTGCTAATCTGCTGACATTTTTTCAGGGCTGAACCAGACTACGAATAAAGCAGCACACAACACAGCTAATGTATTCCTTGGGATGGGAAATTGCTGAGGTGATACAAACCAGTGCCTAGAAAGAGAACGCTTGTGAAGAACATTGATTGACCAGTGTCCTGACTGGGGCTCGGCGGGGAGGTGAAGGGGAGGTGTGTTCCTCTGGATTTTTCTCAGCAAATGAGTTATAAGAGACCATGAAACCCATTTCTTATGAAGGAAGATAGATATCCTAAAATGTTTGTTTGTAATCTGAACTTCAGCTAGTTATATTTGGCTCACAAAGGTAGAGGATGTGTAGGACCTAAATTATAAAAACAAAAAAACACCCCTATTATTTCAGTATTGTGTCTTTCTGCCTTTATTATAGGATATATGAAACATCATAATGTATCCATTTGCACTTTTCTCCCATAAAATGTGAGCTTCTTGAAAACAAGACCTGTGTGTTATAAGCTTTCTCTGTTTACCACCTAGTGCCTGGCAAATAGAAAGTAGTGAATGACTAAGTGAATGTCTAAATTGAAGCCAGGTTAATTTATTTAATCAAGGTTGTCCTGAAAGTAAGGAGTGTGCCAATGATTCTAGTAGTTTGGTTTTTGCTATTTGTGCCTCATTCCAAATAAGTGGGGCAACAAGATTGATTTTCTCCATAGAGTAGGAAAGGTGCTGGAAGACCTGCCATAGGAATAGGCTGTTCAGGGAAAGTCACCACTTTTGCACGACACAAAACAGAGCCTTTTATATGTTAGAGAATATGTTGTTTGTTGTTGTTTATTTGTTTGTTTGGTTGGTTCATTGGCATCTTCTCAAAAAGACTCTGGTGTTGTTTTAGATATGATGTACAAGTTGTGTGGTAGAAATTTTCTTGAGATTTAGATAATTTTATGAGTAATTTATCCTGTTTACTTCTTGAAATTTTTGTTTTTCTATGGATTCTCCAATGACCAAGGTATTCAACTAATTTAATTTTTCTTTATTCTTCTTGCCCCTACATCTTCTCACTTCTCTTATACTTCTAGAATTGCTATAAGTCAAATTGTTCTGAAAAGAAAAATGTGGAATTTTCTCATGAATGTGGAATTTTCTCATGAATGTGGAATTTTCTCATGAACAGTTGCTTAATATTACACTTGTTAATCTATGCAATGAATAAAGGTTATTTTTATATAAAAATCTTTACATGTTTTTATTGATTTCAGAAAGAGGAAGGGAGAGGGAGAGAGAGAGAGAAACATCAATGATGAGAGAGTCATCAATTAGCTGCCTCCTGTACACTCAATACTGGGGATCGAGCCTGAAACCCAGGCATGTGCCCTGACCAGAAATTGAAACGTGACCCCCTGGTTCATGGATTGATGCTCAACCACTGAGCAACACTCTTGGGGGGAAATAAAGGTTATTTTAAAAATCTGTATTTTGTTTTGTTTTTGTAAAAGAATTTACTTCAATATATATGCTAACTATGTTTTTGTTGTTTTGTTTTATTTTGTTTTGGTTTTTAAAATGAAACATCCTCTGAGTTCGTAGATCTAGAAAAATATCATTAAATTCCAAATGCTTTTCAACTTTTTACAAGGAACAATACTATCTTATTAAATTGTATACCCATTCGATAACAACTCATTTGTTTTTCATTTTTGAAATTATAATTTTAGAACTTTGACTTAAATATTCAAAACTATGAATAGGAATTTGTCTTTCTGTTTTACTGATAAATTTCTTTCCTAATAGGTGTCTTTTTCCATAGAGGAGCAGGACGGCTAAATTTAGCACTGTCAAAAACTCCAGTTCAAAGCTATCTCTCTGCTCAGTCTCCAAAATGGAATAGCTGCCACTAGCCTTTCAACTACAGCCTTTATGAACCTGGACTTTGTGGACTGAAGTTAGAAGTCTGTCAATTGAATTCTCTTTTTTGTAAAGTTTTACTTCAGTTTGGTGACCTTCGCTTCATTTCCCTCAGGGATCCTATAACTTAAATAGAATATTCTTTGGAAAATGATACCTTTCCGTGATTTGTGCCTGACTTCTACTGGAATTTTCCTATTACTTGACAATGCTCTAGTACTTGCTTCCTTCCATGTCCAATTAATTATTAAATCGGGAATGTAATTGACTGGATTTTTATGAACATTATTTATATGCTGGCAGTTTTTCATCTTATTTTTGCTTTCTTCTGATAGAGTACTAGGTTTTTTAATATAAGATTAACTTCTTTTTTCTTTCATAAAGAAGGCAGAAACATACAAATCTGTTATTTTTGCTAGTTGAAGAGCAGAAGCTGCTCTTAGGCCCTGCTCTCATTTCTAATAGCACAATTCAATCCGGAATAACCAGTGTACATATATCATCTCCCTTTAAAAAGCAACTCTTTTTTAAGAAGTGATTCATATGCAGATATGAGAATCTCTTTACTTCCGTCTTTCTTAGAAGGTATTAGCTTTGAGTTTCTCTTTCATTTTTGAAATTGGTAATAATGAACTTACATGTTCTTCTGGCATATCTATGCTATTATAAGGAGGGACCTTCTGTAGTTTTAAGATTTGGTCAAGAGCTATCTCCACACCAGAAAGAAAGTGGTCATTAATATAAACACTTCAACATTTATATATTAGATATTATATAGTTGCATTAGTTGAACATTTAGACCTATGGATACATTAGGCTGTAAACAACATTTAAATGTCTATATGTTAACAAAACATTCGACTGGCTTTAAATTTTTTATAATTATTTTTTTGGGGGGTGTGGGTATTGAAAGGGAAGGAAAACAATTTTCCTCTATTCGTCTAGGTTCTTGACTGAGACCCCCCCCCCATAATAAAAGACAGATTAACTGTAGAAAAAATAACAGAAACTTAATAACATGTTTAATAATCCTCTATACATGGGATATATCCATAAAAACTGAGTAACTCCCCCAAATGGTCCAAGCCATCACCTTAACTATTTTCTTCAGCTAAAGGCAAAAGAAGGTACTGTCTTTCTCTGTCTGACTTATTTCACTTAGTAGAATACCCTTTAAGTCCACCCATGTTGTTGCAAATGGTAAGATTCCATTCTTTTTATGGCTGAGTAATATGCCATCTATTGGCACTTGGGTTGCTTTCAGATCTTGGCTGTTGTCAATAATGCTGCTCTGAAAATACAGGTACAAATATCTTTTCAAAGTAGTGTTTTGAGTTTCTTTGTGTATATAACCAGAGGTGAAATACTGGGTTGTAAGGAAGTTCCATTTTTTAATTTTTGAGGAACCTCTATGCTGTTTTCCACAAAGGCCACACCAGTCTGCATTCCTACCAGCAGTGTGCGAAAGTTCCCTTTTCTCCACATCCAAGCCAGCACTTGTCTTTGTTGATTTGTTGATGATAGGCATTATAACAGGTATGAGGTGGTACCTCATTGTCATTTTTAATTGCATCTCTCAAATGATTAGTGACTTTGACATTGTAAAAAAGGATAGAGGAAGATATAAACAAGTGGAAGAATATGTTCATGGATTGATAGAATCAACATCATTAAAATGCCCATACTACACAAAGCAATCTATAGATTCAATGCAATCCCCATTAAAATACCAATGCCATATTTCACAGACCTAGAACAAACTCTCCAAAAGTTTATATGGAATAAAAAATAAAAATAAAAAAGACCCCGAATAGCCCCAGCAATCCTCAGAAAGAAGAACAAAGTTGGAG
This sequence comes from Myotis lucifugus, assembly GCF_000147115.1. Classification (NCBI taxonomy): domain Eukaryota; kingdom Metazoa; phylum Chordata; class Mammalia; order Chiroptera; family Vespertilionidae; genus Myotis; species Myotis lucifugus. The sequence continues at coordinate 1,095,853 of NW_005871293.1, read as the reverse complement.
GGATCACAATACCAGATATCAAGTTATATTACAAAGACACTGTTCTCAAAACAGCCTGGAACAGAACAGAGAACCCAGAAGTCAACCCAAGCCATTATGCTCAATTAATATTTAACAAAGGAGGCAAGAGCAAACGATGGAGTCAATATTGTCTTTTCAATAAGTTGTGTTGGAAAATTTGGTCAGATACATGCAAAACAATTAAACTAGACCACCAACTTACACCATACATAAAAATAAACTCAAAGTAGATAAAAGACTTAAACATAAGATGGGAAACCATAAAAATCTTAGAAGAATCCATAGGCAGCAAAATATCAGACATATCAGTAGCAATATATTTACCGATACATCTCCTAGGACAGTGGAAACGAAGGAGAAACTAAACAAATGGGACTACGTCAAAATAAAAAGATTCTGCATCAACAAAAGAGAGCCCTCTTCATGGGAGAACATATTTGCCAATGTGACATCTGATAAGGATTTAATCTCCAAAATTTATAGAGAACTCATACAACTTAACAAAAGGAAGATAATCCAATAAGAAAAAAATGGGCAAAGGGCCTAAATAGACACTTCTTGAAAGAAAGCCAACAGGCATATTAAAAAATACTTCTTAGTAGATATTCAAGTATCAATTGTTTAAACATTTTAAACAGAACTAAAACTCATATATTTGTGACCAAAGATGTTATATTTTAAATGAGCATTTTACAAGTCTTTTTAATTGGTTGACTTCCTTCTACAAACCATTATTTTTTGGGGGGGCGGGAGGCAGGGAGAGATAAATTTGAACTAACAGCTTAATTAATTATATTTCTTTTCACTATTTTCAGATATTTCTTTGTCAAAATACTGCAAGCCCTCCATATAGGTCTCTCTCTGCCTTGCCCTACATCAATTTCATCTTCCAAATCGTCAAGTTAAGCTTCCTAATACATACATTGGTCTTAATTAAGGGGCTTTCTTTAAAGACTAGAGGCCCAATGCACGAAATTTGTGCAAGAGTAGGCCTTTCTTCCTCCAGCTGCCAGCACCAGCTTCCCTCTGCCACCCGGGACCCAGGCTTCCCTGGCAGCCCCAGCTTCGTCCAGAAGGTCATCCAGAAGGACGTCTGGTCTAATTAGCATACTATGCTTTTATTTTTATAGAATATACATCCCTTGTCAGATAAAATTTAGAATCTTTAATGGGTAACAAGACCTTTCTTATGGCCCTACTTTTTCTTTTAGCCTCAGAGCCTGTAGGATGTGTTCAAAATTTCGAAAGCACTTTTCCCAGCAAACTTTGCCTTTTGGCATTTCTGTACCTTTATACACTGTATTTCTTCTGCTTGAGTGTGCATCTCTGTTTTCACCCCCTATACTTTAATAGACCTTTAAGATGTAAGTCTGATAATATTTGTTTTGATGAGCTTCCCCGAGTCTCATCTATTCAGGCCAAAATAATAGCTCTTTTCAGTGTTTATGGAGCCCTGGCCCTTCCTGGTAAAGGAACTTATCACATTTCTGCCTTGTAATCATCCCTCACATTGGAACCTGAGCTTCTTTTTAAAATAAGTCATTTGCTTCATGCCTACAGTTGACATAGTGCCAGAAACCTATATCTGGGCAATAATACATGGTCTTTCTTTGTTTTTAGTTGTTGTTTAATGAGTATTCTATTGCCTTTGAATTAAAATCTATAAAGTGTTTAGGCTGGTATTTATGATTTGTGTAAATATTATTTGTTTCCCATGAAACATACCTTTTTTTAAAAGAAATAAAGATAATATTTTCCTTCACAAAACACTATTGAAAGTAACAGGTTGGCCCTTGCCAGTGTGGCTTAGTTGGGTGAGTATCTTCCTGTACACTGAGAGGTTGTCAGTTCAGTACCAGTTAAGGGCACATGCCTGGTTGTGGGCTCAGTCCCTGGTAGGGGGCATGCAGGAGACAATCAATTGGTGTTTCTCACACATTAATGTTTCTCTTTCTCTCACTCTCCCTCTCTCTCTCAAATCAATAAAAACATATATTTAATAAACAGCTTGTTAAGAAGTTATTAACTGAGGATATCTTAATCAGGATTTACTTGGAAACTTATCTTCTTTTAAATCCCCTATCTGTAAACTTCGCATGGCACAATGTTTGTTACATACCATACAAAGTCTTTTTAGATCAAAGAATCATTGTTCAGTTCCATTTCTTGTTAGTTCAAATGTACCGTAACAATGGAGATATGTTTTTTCAATATGCTACATGAATTTATACCAGGCTTGATAACTGAACTGTCAAAAATCCTAAATTCTTCAGAGACTGCTTTATTTTTATATAGATAAAAAGATATGATTCTCCATTCTATTACATGAATTGTCATCCGAATATTACAGTTAAGGCTAATGAACCATTCTCTGGCATTTGGAATGCCAGTTAACATAGCATTTTCCCGATGAAGCTCAAGTTTATAAATGAAGTAAGCCTGTTTGTGTGGGTGTTGTAATGATCGTGAAATTATTTCTCAACATTATCAAATAACCTCTTTCTGCCCCCAATTAACGCTAGCATGATCACAAAAAGAAACAAGTCCTATTCGTTTAATCAAAATAAGACATGTAGGGCTTTAAGGGGAAAATAATCCTATAAGGAAAATTAGTTGTCATAGTAAACATTTCTTATTGAAGTATGAGTTGCATAGTTGGCTTAAAACAAAGTTTGTTTTTTATCATTCAATCCCAACCAAGCACATTAACTACTACACACTTGATGTATTTCTACTATATATTTCTAGAGTAGAAGTACATTTACATTCAATATTCCTTTCTTGTCTCTCAAACAGCAAACTGTTTTTAAGTATCAAACAAATTCCCAGTGACTTTTATCTGTATTCTGCTCTTGCTTCTTAAAATTTTCTTGAATTTTAGATGCATTCCAGTTATAAGAAGGGCACTTGCTGTCAAAAGAGGGGAGGTCCTACTTCCACTGTGAGCCAAAACCAGTTACAAAAAGGAAATCCTTGCAAGAATCTTTTGGCAACTTTCAAGGAACTAATTTCAGGTTTTCTTTGCCTTATTAAAAGTGTAAGTAATTGCCGAAACCGGTTTGGCTCAGTAGATAGAGCGTCGGCCTGCGGACTGAAAGGTCCCAGGTTCGATTCCGGTCAAGGGCATGTACCTGGGTTGCGGGCACATCCCCCGTAGGAGATGTGCAGGCAGCAGCTGATCGATGTTTCTCTCTCATCGATGTTTCTAACTCTCTATCTCTCTCCCTTCCTCTCTGTAAAAAATCAATAAAATATATATATAAAAAAAAAGTGTAAGTAATTGAAAACCTCAAATATGTTCACTTAATATCCTCCTATTGTTATTTTTAAGAGCATTATCTTATTTAAAATATAAATATATATTAAATATAAATATGATCTAATCTATAACATGAACATAAATAGAAAATAAGATATGTATGTATATATAATATACTAGAGGCCCAATGCACGATATTCGTGCAAGAGTAGACCTTTGCAGCCCCGGCTGCCTCGGCCCTCACAGCCCCGGCAGCCTCGGCTCTCGCAGCCCCGGCTTCATCCGGAAGTTGGTCTGGATGGTTGTTCCGCTATTCTGCTGTTTGGTCAATTTTCATATTACACTTTTATTATTATAGATATGTATGCATGTGTTATATTTGCATGCTATTGGAATTCCTAGATCTGAACTCTCACCCTCTTTGAAATATTGAACTGAATAATGATATGGCGTTTTAGCCACCACCCTTTTTATTTTAATTAATTCGTTCATTTTACTTTATAAGAATGATGAGAAACTCTAAGCTCTATCAGTTTTATTTCAACTGGATGCTGAAATGACAGCATTAAAAATTCATCTATACTGAGATTTCTTCTCATTCCTACATGTTTATTATCTCTTTTAAAGCATTTAGGTGATTCACTGTTCTTTGTTTTTGTTTGTTTACTCAGATCTTCTAGTATTGAATCGACAGAATCTTTAGCTCAGGTTTTTTCTGTCAGAGAAAATGGGCTTCTTAGTTTATGTCTTCTATTCCCACAATGTCTCAAAGTTTTGACTCCAGTTGAAGGTAAGGTGTTTTCAAACTAGAATCAAATATTTTGTTTAGCATTGGATGTGGTATTGAAGAAAGTACTGAAATCAAACTTAAAAAAGTGGGTTCAAATTGTGGGTCAGTCCTATATCAGTTGTGTGATTTTAGATAGCTCACTTCACTTCCGTAAGAGTTACCTTTGTCTTCTGAGAATTTTGAGAAGGATCAGAGATATATAGGGTTTAGATTTAATATTAAAATTATAATATGTAAGTAAAGCATTTATCTCAGAATATTATAATTTACTCATTAATTTAATGCATGAAAAATACATCCAGAGAAGGCAAACATCTAGAAGTGTAGTGGGCTCAAGGTTTCATAGCCAGAAAGAATTTGTGCTAGGGTTATTAAAACTTGATCATCTCATCTCTTGACTAGTTTACTAATACATATTCTATTTCATTTTCCAAAGTCAGTCAATAGTCTGTTAGTAGTTTTCCTAGATGTTACAGAATTTTTAAATATACTAATTTCATGTATGTGTCATTCCCTATCCAATAAAAAAAGAATAATAGTGTCAAGGTAGTAGTTTAAGGAGTCAGACAAACATAAGTTTATATTTAGGCCCAACACTTAGATTCTTAAACTCTCTAAGACTTAACTTTATTTGTAAGAATGTGAGCCAATATATTTATGTGGTACTATTATTTTAAATGCCATATATTCTAGGAACTTAGGATAGTCTATAATATTTCCATGGCTTTGCAAATGCTGTTCTTTCTGCCTGGAATGCTCTGATAAAATCTATATACCTAGAAAACCTCTGTGTACTCTTTCAATTTTATCTCTAAAGGTATGATGTCCTCAATAATGCCTTCTGTTGTATCTCAACATTGGCTCAATAATGCTGTTAATATTTATTCTGTATTTATAAAAAGTCTTTCTTGTCACTATGAGTAAATCCCTCAATTAATATTTTAGCACTGTCATTTTTTTGTGTGTGTGTATGAAAATGGTTATCTGTTTATTTAGTACAATGTTGAGGTCAAATATATTTTCAATAAAAGCAGAAACTTTCTTGCCTTAAAAAAATGCCTTCTGTGCTGCAGCCAGCCAGCTTAGGTGGCCCTCCTCACATGCTCACACTGAGTATGTAATGTGGCCCCCACTAAAGCAATTAAATGATTGGCTTATAGCTTTTTGTTTGTTCATTCTTTCTTTTTTTAATCCTCACCTGAGCATATGTTTTCATTGGTTTTAGAGAGAGAGAGGAAAAGGGAGAGAGAGAAAGGAAGCATTGGTGTGAGAGAGAAACAATGGTTGCCTAAATCAGGGGATTGAACCCACAACCTTTTGGGGTACAAGAAAACACTCCAAATGAATGAGCCCTCTGGCCAGGGCTGTTCATCCTTTCTTAACTAAACTGTATAGTTTCGGAGGAAATAGAATGATGTATAGGAAGTACTACATAACTACTTAGTGAATGAATGAACATAGGAAGTACCTAACCCTAACATTTAAGGCAAAGGAAAGTATTAATTTACCTTTTCCCTACTTTTCATTAAAAATAAAAGCTATAAGTGGTATATAAATATGATTTTAAAATTATTTATATATACAGTATTTAAAAATTTAACATGATTACCATATGCCATGATTAACATTTTGAGGGATAAAAAGATGACATTAAAGTTGCAGAAATAATAAAAAAGCATTTGTTATATCTATTTTTTATTTTCTTATTTAATCCTCACCCAAGGACATGCTTAAAAAGAGGGAGGGAGTGAAGGAGAGAGTGGGGGGGAGAGAGAGAGAGACATTGATGTGAGAAACATCAATCAGTTGCCTTCAGAACACGCCTCCAACTTGGGATCAAACCCCCAACCCAGGTATATGCCCTGATGGAGAATGGAACTGGCAACCTTTAGGTGTACACAGCACTCACCCAACTGAGCCACTGTAGCCAGGCATTGCTTTCTTTCAATAGGAACAAATTTTGACAAAGACATTTGTAATACAAACTTTAGATTAGCAATCACAAAGTTTGCTTTGATTACAATCACAGGAACTGCAGTGAAAGATTTTCTCCATGGAATATTTTTTGGGAATTAGGAATAAGCTACAGACTCTCTTTAGTGGCTGCTGTCTTTTCTCTAGGCACACATAATACATAGGATTTTAAGTAAATACAGTAATTTAACAATACAATATAATAATTATGGAAAATAGTTTGTTAATTATATATGATAGTTGAAATAATAGATATTATTATTAGAACAAAACTTCATGCAAAATAAGCTCAAAAACTGTTGTTTTTTTTGTACTGGATTACATAACCATATAAAATTTTAGAGAGAATTTGGCTTTTAACATAACTCTAAGAGGTTATTGTGAAGTAACAGCTCAAAAATGCCAACTATCTCAAAAATGTAGCAAGAAATATAGAAAGTTACCTTGAATAATTTGGATATTTTTGTTGTTGTTGTTTAAGACTTGCTTTCTAAAAATATAGAATCTCATATACTGGAACTATTCTAGGCACTGAGAGGGTGATAAAATCTTAGTTGTAATATTACTTTTCTCAGCAGCAAATGGCTCATGTCTTCTACTTTAATCTACTCTGGAAATTTATATGCATGTTTAAAAGAACTCATTTGTAACTGAAAATACAATAAAACTGAGATAAGTGGCCAGAAAATTTTAATAGTTATTTAAAGGAAGGAGATCTCTACCCAGACATGTTTTTAATATAAGAAATGTTTAATGTGCTTTTTCTTCAAATTTACTCTTTCTTAAGAAAGGAGTAAAATGATTCTGACATATAGCATAGCCCGGGAAAGCATGACTGAATTTGTCTATGAACCATGGAATTTCCTGTCTTGGTAAGGTAGTTGAGATTGAAAATACCACTGATAATATTTTGGTTATTGGCATGCAGCCATGGAAGAAGTCCCTCATCCATATGTAATAACATATGTCAGGGAAATAGTAGGGATTACTGAATTACTATTATTACTGTTCTTTGGTGGATGGAGTAGTGGCAGAGAAAAGTTACATAATATGTCATGCTTTTAGATCATAGCTTATCAATTTCAGCTTCAATTTCATGATCTTAGCTTCCTTGCCAGTTCGCTATACTGCTTTACAAAATAATATGTTAAATATTGCTTATTTCAACATAAAATAAAATATAAATCTACATCTGTGGGCGACTTCCAGGGGCATTTCAGATTTGCCTTTTTTAAAGTCATTTTTAAATTCCCCACACACATAACCCACGTCTCTCTGTGACCTGAAAAATCTTTCTAAACCATTTCTTATTTCTCCTTGTTGAGTAAAGATGACAGTAGACTTTGCAAATGCTTGCGTTTGTCAAGACAACATAGCTTTCTGCCCAGTGAAATGTGATTGGGGGAACTGTGTGCGATATCTTGGCAGGAGCAGAGAAGCAAATTGAAAGCTTCCAGCGCAGAGGGCTGGGGCACAAAGTCAGCCTGACTTGCATTGCTGGCAGGTTTACAGTAGCTGCCCTGGGGTGCTGCAGACACGAAACATCCTTTATGTCCATGAAATGTACATGCCCCATGGGTACTAATTGTGATATTATTATACGATACTGAGCTTTGGGATTGTTTGTTGCTGCAGTGTAACATACACTATACTGACATATATATATTTTTCAGAAGGAAATATTACTTATACAATAATTGTAATGAATTATCTAGTATGTGAAAATATTAATTTATAAGAAAGTAAAAGTATGGCAAGCATCAAAACACCAGTTCGAATGATAGATAATGCTCAGAAACACCTACTGCATAAAGAAAAGGACATTGATGGCTATAAATATTTAATACGGGAATATTAAAAAACCTTGCAAGCATTGCTTTCCCAAAGGACTATTAATAGTAGTAGAAACAGAACCAATCAGGCCCGAGTGTGTGGGGGGCAGGATGGCATTGCCTTTGCCCATTCATCTGTGTCTTCCCTCTGCCCATTTATAAAGCGCTGTATTTGTTCTGAAGCGAGTAGGGTCTCTAGGTCAGGGAGGCCGTGGGTGATGAATTAGACCCTGGCAACCTGCGACCTGTAGTGCCTTCTGCTGCAACACAAATTCCTAACAACAACAACAACAAACAAGAACAAGGAGAATACACAGGAATTGAAAAAGTCAATTAAAGGTTTTCACACCTAACTCTTCATTAGATGGATAATATTTAATACATTTTACTGCTTTTTGTAGTTTTGCTCTGGGCAAATTTTAGAGGCACAAACATATTGATGATATTATGTTGATTATGTTAGTAAGGAAACTATCCAGTTGTTATTTAGGCATTGACTACGTTAGGGAAAAATCATGGCCACAATATGTAGAAAACTGACAGAAATATAACTCCTTTTCTAAACCCAAACTGATACAGCATTCTATTTTATATATATAATCAGGTCTTCAGAATTAAATATTCATATTTTTATTATTAAAGTTGTTTTAGATGTATTCACTCAAGAGCACTGACAGCTTACCAATAATAATTAAATAAATAAATTATTTTAAATTCACAAAATGGTTTCTTAAGTTGTCAAAACACCAAAGTTTGAAAGGTGTTACAGGAAATTTAAAGATATAAAAAATTCACAGACAATGTTGCTGAAGAAATTAGGTAACAAAATATACCATATAATAAAAGTCTTATTTCATGAAAGGTAATTATAGACTGTAATTGTTTTTTGCTCAAGGGAAGTGATTTCAAGTTTTATTAACAATAATGATACACAACAAATATAAGACTATTTATGGCTAAAAATTATGCCAAATTCTTTGTTATCTTTTAATTATATTTTTTTGTATTTTATAGAGATATAGCATAGTCAGTAGTTTTCTATGATTAATTTACTTGACTTTATAGTTCTATCTAGAATCCAATCAATTTTGTTATACAAAACACATTTTTATTTTTCCTTTAGACTAGAGTTCAAAGAATATATCTGATTATGAATCATATTTTTTAAGAGAAAGTGGTTTTTTTTTAATTCAAGAAAGTAAGAAAATGCCTTAAGTATCTAAAAATAAATAATCTTCTACTCTTTCCACATAAACTTCTCATTGTCTAAAGACTAAATATGAAACTGAGGTCCTAATTAGTCAAATACAATTAGGGAACTTAAGAGCAAAGAAATGAAAATGTCCTTGCTGGGAACAAGAATACAGTAAATTTTGTTAAGCTACTGAGAGACTATAAGCATAGGAAAACATTCTATTCATCTTAGAATAATTATATTTGCTATAACAAATGAACTAATAATATTTATTATTAGGATTCAAATATAAATGTAGTGACTTGGTGATTTTATTTTAAAGTCTTACTGCCACATGTTGCTAAAATTTCACTTCGGAATAGGAACATCTGCTATGTAATCCCTGTTAATGTCTCACCTTTCACTAATCTGAGTTAATGATCAGCAATGACATGCAAAGATTTTTAGAGAGCAGAAGTGAGAGAGATAGAGAGATAGAAACATCGATGAGAGAAAGATATCATCAGTTAGCTGCCTCCTACATGCCCTCTATTGGGGATCAAGCCCACAACCTGGGCATGTGCCCTGACCAGGAATGGAACTAGAAACCTCTTGGTTCATGGGTTTATGCTCAACCACTGAGCAACACTGGCCAGTCAATTTAGGTATATTTACATGAGTGTATTTTTTTTTAATATTTTTATTGATTTTTTACAGAGAGAAAGGGAGAGAGACAGAGAGCTAGAAACATCGATGAGAGAGAAACATCGATCAGCTGCCTCCTGCACATCCCCCACTGAGGATGTGCCTGCAACCCAGGTACATGCCCTTGACCGGAATCGAACCTGGGACCCCTCAGTCTGCAGGCCGACGCTCTATCCACTGAGCCAAACCGGTTCGGCAATGAGTGTATTTTTATCTCCTAATTTTCATATAACTAAAAAGTAGCTTTAGCAGAGTAATAATTAATTGGATTATATTGTAGCATTGTGGAGGCTACAGCTACTTTCTAAAAAGAATTTATTTTGGTTTTCATAAATAATGTATGTTACCCATAATCTTTCTTCTTTTCTTCTATCCAGAGTTTGAAAATTAGCTTTCAAGGTCACTCAATAGATGTGTTTGGTGGTCACATCACTGCCATCATCTTAAATGGCATTATCCTTAAGAGTACTAGTCACATCTAAGTTTGTAACTCTGATCTGTGAGCCATATGACTCTAAGGTATACATATGACTTTTGTTTCTCTTGAAGAAAATATTTATGTATGAGTTAAAAGGTTTAGATGTTGCAGAATTGTTCTGGAATTAATTTAAATGATAGCATACTACTCTTCTTTCAAAAAAAATTTCCCCTTGGATTCTTAATGCATTATTTCCTTTCTCCTTTTGTTTTCCGGCCAGATTTGCTTTCTGTCTTGTACATTTCTGTATCAGCCAACAGAGAATCCAGGCTGCACAAATTGTTTTCATACTTGCTCTTATTCTTCATGGTCTTTTTGTCTTTTCAGCATATTATGGTCACTCATTTATTTAAACAGTTTACTTAATTAAAGAGAATAAACACTACCTGTGAATAATATTAAAACTAAGCTTTTCTTCTTGGTTAGCAAATAGTAATTATTTAAACTAGTGGAGGCCTTTAAAAGTATGAGAAACCACATAGTGCAATCCTCAAGTTCAGCATTAATATGTTCTAAAGTTTAGTAAAAAATCACCCACCTAATGACATATGTTGGCAGAATGAGTGACAAGACTCATTTAGTAAAACATTGGCTATACAAAAATAGACAAGCAACATCTGACCTCACATTTGATGTATGTATGTGTATTATAATGTACTATATATATCCTATCTAATAAAGATGGAATATGCTAATTGACCCTCACACCATCGCAAAGATGGTGGCGCCACAGCCAATAAGGAGGGAATATGCTAATTGCTGCCCTGCCCTCAAAGATGGCAGCGCCCACAGTCAATAAGGAGGGAATATGCTAATTGACTGTCATGCCCTCAAAGATGGCGGTGCCCATAGCCACAAGACGGCGGTGCCCAGTCTCCTCAGCCCTGCCTCCAGAGTCCCCAAGTCCCCTCAGCCCCCCAGCCGCCCATGGCCAGCCTGAGGCACAGGCAAGCCTCAGATGGCAGCTGCCCAGCCGCCCAGGGCTGCCCGAGGCTCAGGTAACCAGGGCCAGCTGAGGCTTGGGCTGCTGACATTGGCAGCAGCAGAGGTGTGATGGGGCATTGCCTTCCCCTTATCACCGAGTCGCCTCCTGCCCCTGAGGGCTCCCAGACTGTGAGAGGGGGCAGGCCTGGCTGAGGGACACCCCCTACAGTGAAAGAATTTTCATGCACTGGGTCTCTAGTATGTATTTGTGTGTGTGTGTGTGTGTGTGTGTGTTTATTTATTTATTTATTTATTTTAGAGGCCCAGTGCATGAAATTTGTGCACTGGGGTATTGGAGGGGGGCGTCCCTCAGCCCGGCCTACACTCTCTTGCAGTCTGGGACCCTTTGGGGGATGTCCAGGACCCCTCAGGGGATGTCCTCCTGCTGGTTTAGGCCTGCTTCCCATGGGGATCAGGCCAAAGCTGGCAGTCAGACATCCCTCTAGCAGTCCGGGAGCCCTTGCTCCTTACCGCCTGCCTGCTCGCTGCTCCTTATCACCCTGCTCGCTGCTCCTTAGTGCTGCCACGAAGGTGGGAGAGGCTCCCGCCACCGCCGCTGAGCTCACCAGCTGTGAGCCTGGCTTCTGGCTGAGCAGCGCTCCCCCTGTGGGAGTGCACTGACCACCAGGGGGCAGCTCCTGTGTTGAGCGTCTGCCCCCTGGTGGTCAGTGCACATCATAGCGATTGGCCGTTCTGGTCGTTCTGCCATAATGGACACTTAGGCTTTTATTATATAGATATGCTCACGCATGTAAACACACAGATATGTATATCATATTATCCCTATATATCTCAACTGAGAAGAAAAAAAATTAGAATGCAAAATGTTATGGGACATTCTCTGTCAGTATTAAATAAGATTTAATTATTAAGAAGGCAAAGTGCACTTCATCCTTCATTTTATACTCCAGATCATCTTAGTCATGTGCTTGCTTATATGCACATGAGGCTATATTAGTGAGGTAAGACATATCTACATTAACAATCTGATTAAAATACATATGATGAAATGTAACAAAGTTTGTACATATTGCATTCTGCCTTCTCTGTTATATAACCACTGATAACTTCTCTAAATTAGTATAAATAGGAAGAAAAGTCAAAGCCTGTCAAGGAAGTTCATATGTAAATGGTGTTACAGTATTAGTCACTACCAAATCCTTCAGCACAAACTGTTCTCCCTCCCTCCATCTATGGCACATCCTTTCAGCAGACATCTGAAACGTCTATATCTGAATAATACATTCTATAATTTTAAAGTGAATTTTGTGGCACTACTGTCATTATTATGTAGCATACTACATACTACTTGAAACATCATACCTTTACAAATCATATCCACTGGATAACTTGGATCTAAATCTCTTTTACACCATCACACATAATCTTTTTAGAACGTAGATTTTCATACCTGAAAGATATTAGACAGGATATAAGTTACAGGCTAAGTGAAACTTTGATTGAAAATAAGACTCTCAGCCATTTTGAGAGCAGAATTTAGATGTGGCTCATATTACTGCCACTCACATGCAGCTAGTTACAACTTAACCAGCTGGCCATAACCAGCTGCAAAGAAGGCTGATATTGTAGTCTTAAGCAAGGGACCTTAAGCCTAGCCCACACCGTATCTTATAGAAGAAAGAGAGGATGAGTATTTAGTGAAAACTTGCACTCTTCCATACCTTTGTCCATTTTTCCTTTGTGTAAACGAAGTCAACTATACAGAACTTCATTTAAAGCTTGGCTCCTATCACTTTGTAACATTGACTTTCCCCAATGCAGGAATCCCTTATGTATCTGCATACATGCCTAGCTCATGACCTGGCCTAAAACAACAGCAAGAAACAACAACAAACAAAGGGGGGAGGGAACCTCCATAAAATACAATAGTAAAAACTGTCTTTGAAGAAGGTGATTACTAAATGTCGGTTGAATGAATGAATTTTCCAACTTTTAAAACATTCAAGTCATCACCAATCACATTTACCTGCAACATAAGGAGGATTAGCAAAGAGATGAATGCTGAAAAGCAGCAAATGTGACTTCTAATTTGGCATAGAAATAAGATGACTCAATTCTTCCATATTCTTAAGTCAGTAAAACAGCCATCAAAGGCAATAACTTAGGCAGCAAAAAATTCACAGTTCCAAAGGATCTGGTGTTTTCATTAATGTTCTAGAAATAGCTGAACTGGGAACCATTTCTAGTCAAAGACTACATAGAAGGTTTTGGGGAAAGAAAACTGTCTATCATTTTATCTGTCATATGTGAGTGTTTTCATATGTTTCTCCATTTCATATATATATATTGATTTCAGAGAGGAGGGGAAAGGGAGAGAGCGATAGAAACATCAATGATGAGAGATAATCATTGATCAGCTGCCTCCTGCACACCCCACACTAGGAATTGATCCTGCAACCTGGGCATATGCCCTGACTGGGAATCGAACCCTGACCTCCTAGTTCCTAGGTCGACGCTCAACCACTGAGCCAAGCCGGCTGGGCTTTACGATGAAAGCTCAGTTGGCTTATGCTCTGGTTTCCAGTGTTCTATCTGGAGCTATTTTCATTCCAGCAAAGTTATTTTCAGTCTAACTAGAAATGAGTGCAGTGGCCACCTGATGATACCGAGTCCATCCAGGCTTCTTTGTATTCTGAGACTCAGCACACATTATTTTTAGTTTGACACTTCTTTGTATTGATCTAAAGAATTCAGCGCAAGGCTCACCTTTTCTGTCTAGCCTCTTTCTGTCTAGCCTCAGGAGTCTGCTGGAGACACAGCCATTAAAATGTAAGCTTGATGGGAGGACAGACAAAGTAGGAAGCATTTGTACATTGTTTACCGAGATAGTCATCACACTCTGATTTCACCTGGCAAGAGATGCTAGAGTATTTCAGCATAAGAAGGTGTTTCTCAAGAATGAAAGTCATATTTACTTTATATTTATTCCACATCCATCGGTGAGGACTGTGATAAATGATCTCCGGTAATTAATGCAGCCTAAGGTTAGTAGTTTCTCCTGCCAACATCTTTCTCCTTGGCTGTTTGCCACCTCCTTGCCTCTCTCTTCTCAATGGCTTTTCAGAGCACAGGGTTACCTTGGAAGTCAAACAAGTATTTCCGGATTGATTGCGGACCACAGGATGTGGCCCTGAGCAGGTTTATGCAAAGGGTCCAAATGCAAAGACTAAATTCAGTTCCAATTATTCTTTGGTCATCAATTAGCAACGCTTCTTGAAAAGCTAAGAGTTAGACTTAGAGTAAAGACATTCTTTTCTTCTATATTTAGGGATTCAACAATCTTTATAGAATTCTGTATTTCTCACCTCCCCCCCCATCCCTCCATTAAAGTGAGTTTATTGATGGCAAAAATATTTCTGGAATTGAATACTTTCTCCCCATAAAGACCACAGTGAATATGCCCACTGGAAATTGGCTTTTACCAAACTGCTTGTTCACGAAGAAGGGAAGTTCTCCCAGGCCTAACTTTGGCTCTTTTTCGCAACTTTACATGCTGTTTTAAATTTGCTCTTCAGCCAGAACCGGTTTGGCTTGGTGGATAGAGCATCGGCCTGCGGACTCAGGGGTCCCGGGTTCGATTCCGGTCAAGGGCATGTACCTTGGTTGCGGGCACATCCCCAGTGGGGGGCGTGCAGGAGGCAGCTGATCAATGTTTCTCTCTCATTGATGTTTCTGGCTCTCTATCCCTCTCCCTTCCTCTCTGTAAAAAATCAATAAAATATATATAAAAAAAATAAATAAATTTGCTCTTCAATACCATTGATTGACATGGTAAGATCCTTCGGCCCACCCCACCCCCCACCCCCACCCCCACCCCTACCTCCCCACCCCCAACAAAAACTCTCAATCTCAGATGAACCCTGAGCTGCAGTGCTGGGGTGGCCACTCCAAAGGCCCAGGGACATGAGTGGAGGAACTGCAGAGTCTGGCATCAGTGGGGGAGGGGCAGGGGCAGCGTTCTCCCAGACAGAAGTGCTGGCCAGGCCACTGTTCCTTTGCTGAGCCCTCCCCGCCCCTCCAGCATAGGCAGGTGGACAAGAGATCTGAGTCTCCATCCACCTTTTCTGATTTTATTTTAACCTAAGAACTAAAGATAATTTACCTGTATATTCTCCTGACAAAATGCTGACAGTTTCACAATTTCCTATGTTGTATGACACATTTTATTATTCTCTGTCCTTCTTTATTGTCTTAGCATGCTTTATGTGAAAGCTACTCTCCAGAAATTTTCTTGAAGGAAATGGTGGATAAAATGTTAAAATATTAACATTAATTTAGTAAGTATCTGCAATCAAAGTATGGTACGAATGGAAGAATGTTTCCGTCTTCACCAACCTCAGGTCTTTTTATTTTATTTTTTTAAATATATTTTATTGATTCTTTACAGAGAGAAAGGGAGAGAGATAGAGAGTTAGAAACATCAATGAGAGAGAAACATCGATCAGCTGCCTCCTGCACACCTCCCACTGGGGATGTGCCCGCAACCCAGGTACATGCCCTTGACTGGAATCGAACCTGGGACCTTTCAGTCTGCAGGCCGATGCTCTATCCACTGAGCCAAACCGGTTTTGGCAACCTCAGGTCTTTGGTCAATGTAATTTTTTTTTTTCAGTGAGTCCATTTTAACTAAATCACCGTGCCCATCACCACTTGTTTTATTTTACTTCTGGGCACTCATCACTGTCTAAAGTACCATATTCTTTATTTGTCATTTTGTTTGTCTTCTCTCTTCCCCCAACAGAATAAAAGCTCCTTGAATATAGGGACATTTAGTATGTTTTGAGTACTACTAACTTTCCAGCAGCTAAAACAGTGTCTGCCATATAGCAACAAACTCTCACTAAGTATTTGTTATAGCAATAATTTAAGGACATACTGAATGAATATACTTGTGATGTTTATTTGAAATGCATGTTATTTATGAGGTTTTCCAAATTATTGTCAAAATATTTTGGTATAAGTCAAAGTTTATGTAACTTAATTTTGCCTATTAAGGGAAGTAAAGAATCAAAAAATAGTGAAAAATGGCAAAACTTGTAATTATGTTTTCCAATAACTACTTTAATAAAGAGTAATTATTTTTAAATCATTTTTACATTTGAGTGACTTACATTTTTCCTGTATGTCCTTGCATAATCCAAATAGGGACTTTTACAGTAAATTGCTAAGCACCTGTTATTCCACATTGCTATCCCCCTGTGTTTTCTCATTATGGAAGCTATTAAGAAAGAAGCATAAAATCCAAATTGTAGTTTATAAATTGATTAAGAAAGTAATTCTTCAAAACATCCAGATGTTTGGACTAAATGGATAATCTCTGTTAACTTTATTTCTTAACATTTGAGAATTTCCTTTTGTTTTTTAATCCTCACCTATTTTTCTTTGTAATCCTCACTCGAGGATATGTTTTTAATGATTTTAAAGAGAGAAGAAGGGAAAGGGAAGGAGAGATTGAGAGAAAGAGAGTGCGATCTCTCCCCTGTACACGCCCTGGCCAGTTATCGAACCCACATCCTTTTTGGTGCACAGGGCAGTGCTCCAACTAACCGAGCCTCCCAGCCAGGCAAGGATTTATGGGTTTATTTCTTCAGTGAGGAATGAAACTTCTATTTATTTTAATTCTGTGATGCAAAAATACACCTGCTTTGAATCTGTGCCCTATCCAATCTTAGTAGGATGCTGGTGATAGATTACTAGTTTTATAAATATTATTATCATTAATGAAAATTGTAGTTTCTTGATCATCATTACAAATGGATATCAGTCATCACTGTATATTTATATATTCAAAGAAAGTATAGAAGCATTATAGGCTAAAATTCTAATATGTATAGACTGGCTGTTGCCTGCTTTCCATAGAAGATTATTATAAATGTGTTTCTATTTTTAAAGTTCTGATATATTTAATTTTTTTATAGATTGTGTTATAGTTTGCATGTTTACTAATTAATTGTGGGGGGAAAATGGAAATTTAAAGCATCTGATATCTATTTTAAATTATCACTGGTGTAGAAAATTTTTTGGTGATGTAGAAATTAACCCCTGCTCCAAAGGAAAGTATTTTTCTGTAACTGACTAAAAGCCAATTTTTGCAATATAATTTTTTCAATTGCAGTTTATATTCACTATTATTTTGTATTATTTTCAGGTGTACAGCATAGTGGTTAGACAATCATAAAGCCAGTTTTTAAATTCAGTTTTGTAAAGTTCTCTATAATCAATGAAATGTACCTGCTGGTGCAAATGAAGAGTCTAGTAGGAGAGGTTTTGGCCCCACAGTATCTGCATAATTCATTGTTCTCTCCCTGGTGCCAAGGTGGGGTACTGAAAAAGCAGATGCCCAATTAGGACCTGCTGGGCAAATGAATGTGTGCAGGAACCTCCCATTCTCATCAAGCCCGAGCCTGGGGCTCTGACTCAGGCTGGAGTAAGGGTGGGGTGTGGGTGGAACCTGTTTGTTGTTTTAGGGAGGAAGCAAAAGGGAATCAGATTTAGAGTCCCAAGCCAGGAAGTTTAGAAATAAAAGGGCAGTTGGGAAGATTTAAGTCCAGGAGAACTAACTGAGCAAGAATCACACCCCAGTGAAAATTCTGCATTAGAAACCAGTCCAGATGAACTGGAATCAAGCTGCTCATCTGGGCCTCCATGGGTATATTCAGAGATGTGTGTATTCTGTGTATTTGGTATGAGTGATATCTTTTTTATGATACTATAAATTAATATTAAATTAATATTAATGTTAATTAATTAATGTTAATCTCTTATTGACTATACATATGTGTAATAAATTAATATTAATCTCTTATTGATTATACATATGTGTATTCTGCTGCTAGAATTTTATTTTATTTCCTGCTTTAGAATTTGAATGTATAAGCATTTTATTACCCTGTTGTACTGTTTAATTGTCTGTGGCTACTGAGAAAAGAATGAAAGTAGACAATATATAAATAATGAATTTTGTTAAAGAGAGCCCAACTGACTTTACTGAACACAGCAGAATGAAGATTTTACATTGACCAATAGGGAAAGTGATGGGAGAAGGTTGTTCACATAGCATGTTCCAGAAGATGAGCTTGCTGAATTCAAGAAGTCCATTATTTAGTAGTTACTTACATGCCAAGTTGATAAAAATTATTTCATTTTAAAATCATTCTTCATGTTACTTAAGTTGTTAATTTAATTCACAATGTCAAACTGATTTTGATGGGTTTTGCAGTTTTGCTGGAAAGTGTAGCATTTTAGTTATTTTAAGTTTATAACAATTATAAGCATAAGGGGTATTTAGTATAATCTATGTTTAAATATATTTATGCAGCATAGAAACAGTTCAAGCCTATCCTGGTTTGTTGAGGCATTTATATAGAGCCTTCTTAAAGCCTTTATTCAAAGTCCTGGGTATTTCTCAAGTTTCAGTCCAAGAATTTGGATCATGAGAAATTCCCTTGGTCAGCTATTAAGGAAAGAGAGCTGATTTGGACTTTTTATGTCAGCATAAATTCATGTTCATTGTCCTTTTTGGATAAATGGATGGGAATGGTAATTTCCTATGAGAGTCTTTAAGGTTAAATTAACTAATGAGGGGGAAATGAGCACATGTTAGTAATTTGTCAAATCAAATACTTTCTGTTTTATTTTATTTTACTTGGCTTCATAGATATAAGATCTTATACTAGCTACTAACAGAAATATAAAGTGCATAAGACATCATCGGAGATCAAAAATGACATACTCTCTGTTTATAAGGGTACATTTATGATGATGATTCTGATCACCATGACGATTTCCATCACTTGTGGAGAACTTACCAAACGCCAGTGGTATGGTATGTGGTTGACACTTTCATATTTTATATAATTTAATCCTCTCAGTAACTTTATGAGAGAAATATAGACATTATTCCTGTTTTACACAAAAGTAAACTGAGTCTCAGAGAGCTCAGGTAATTGAGGTAAGTTCACACAGTTTTTGCAAAGTAGAACTGGATGAGATTCAATGTAATCCCTATGCTATACACTTTCCCTGAAATATTACATATGTACATTTAAGATACATTATTAACTAACATACCCAAAGAGAGAATTTTTTTCATTTTCTTCATTTTGTTCATCAATAAATAAGTATATTTTTCTTCATTTTTAACTTATTCAATAATAGTTATGTATCATTCTCTGGATAATTCAAATTTAAAATTTAAGAAAAAAAGAGAGAGAGCTCATGGACATGGACAATAGTGTGGAGACTGTCGGGGGTGGTTAGGTGGAGGTGGAAGAGGGCATAGAGGGATAGAGGGGATAAAAGGGAATGGAAAAAATAAAATAATAAATTGAAAGAAAAATTTTATATGGATTAGTTTCTTCCATATTCATTCAAATATCCTATATCCAATATATCAAATATCAAAAAATGGTTATGGCAAATACAATGTTTTAAAAGAGAAAATCTTTAAGAGGTTATTCTCCTCTTATAAAAATAAAAACCTCAGTCTTCTTCAAAACCAGACCTATAATAGTTAATTTTCAGATTCGTTATTTGAATGTTCTAAGTAATTTTGTCTTCATATTTACTAACTGTCCTCTGTGCCATTTTATGGAAAAATATTACCCACTCCCACACTGGTTTCCTTAGAGGAGTGGATCTTTGGCTGTTTGAATTTATCTCAGAATTATCCTGAGCACCATTCTTACTCCTGAATTACTTGTGTTACAAGCAGTTAGTTCATAGGCACAGAGCTGATGGTTCTCATCTAACATAACTACTGTATTTAGGATGCTAAAATTGGCAGATACCAATATCACAGAACTTAGGGATATGGTATTATTCCTAACTACTTACCAGAATTCCTTGCGCTATAAAGAGTCCAGTGGTAAGAATATATATTTAAAACAAATATTATTTAATATGTAAATTAACATATTTATTATCATAGTATATTGCTTTTACCTTTTTTCTCCAAATACTGCAATGGGAATGTTTGACATTCAGTATGAAAAATGAAAGTTAATAAGGCAGTTTGATAGCCTCAAGTTCTCTTCTTTTGTTTTTCTGAACTGTCCAAAATACCCAGATATTTTTCATTTATGGACTTGAGTTCATTTTGCTCTAATGGCACTTACTATGTAACCTTGCAAAATAGTCCATTTCTGTGAACCTTAGCAATATTAAGTAAGTATATAATATATTATATATTATATAATATGTAATGCATATATATTATATATGAATATATAATATATATGGATAATAGTAGTATTTAGCTATCACACTTGTTAGAAGAAATAAATCAGATACTAATATGTTAATTGCCTAGCACAATACCAGGTTCAGAGAGAGCACCATTAAATATTTGTACCTTCTATCTAATTAGCACTGAAAAAAATCATTGAAAAATTTTTGCCTTTAATTCTTAAGTAATTTTTCAATGACATAGAAATTACATTTTTTTCTCCCTCACTATAGTCACTCAAATTTTTACTCTCCATCTAAGTAAACTTCCTATTTTACTTGGGGCAACCTTTTATATTCACTTAGAACTTCCAACAGCAGAAATCCCAGAAGTTTAGCCACATATTGAGGTAAATAGATTACAGAAGTTTAATAGCTGACCTTCCAAATAAAGTCAGATTAATAGGTACAAATCGACAGTCTGATCTGGCCACATGCTGGCAATTACTTGCTTAATTTGATCCATGTAGATAGCTAAATTAGTCATTGTCAAGCCCAGTATTAACTCTTTGACCCAAATGTACATTCTGTGTTGGTCACGTTAATCATAAGATCAATTGGTTTTCCTCCCAATTGTTAAGGACATTATGTGAGACTGAATAGAGCTTTACAGACTCAACTGGTGTGCCTCAGCTAATAGTTTACTGATTTATATCCTCAGGGTCAAGAAGCAGATTTTGTGCTAAATGTTCATAGCACCCTGCTGACCTAGCCTGGAACAACTACAAATGATTTACTCTTTGGACTGGGTATAATAGTTATATTGTTAACATTAATAATAAAAATTTATCCTGTGATTTCAACTGATCTGAATTTATATTTTTAACTGGCCTTGTATTTTTAATGGAATAGAATGATTATTATTTGTGAGTGTCTGCTAACATCAGAAAACAGTGCGACTTAGAGCCAACTCAGTTAATTAGAAGATAAGTGTTCAGTACGCTTGAGTTTCATTTAGCTTGTGTGTGTATGTGTGTGTGTGTGTGTGTGTTCTAATGTAACATTCTAAATGATGCATGTGTGTTTAACAAATGTTAGTCATTGGTCATAGTAACATTAAATGTCAAAAGCAAGAATCCTCCAAGTTCATGCCTGACACACCACAGGACATCATGACCATATTATACAACAAGACCAGCCACCTGTGGCCTTTTGTTGTTATTATTTTACTGAATGATTTGTCTTGTTAAATCATTTTACTGTCTTCTTTCATTGCTATTTAATATGTCTCTCAAGGCTTTGGAAAGCCAAGTTACCCACATTTAATTATTTTCAGTTTTCTTTAAGTTAATCTTCCTGAGTTGTTCCTGCATTAACTGATTTCTTTTTCTAGTTTATCTACATGTTCCTAGGAATGAAGGCATTATATCTATAGACACATTTCATTTCCCATAGAACAAATAATGAAATAGTATTACCTTAACTTTGCACTGTGATGACATTGATAGCCAATAGATGAGTACCCATTTAAACTGCTAATATTAGCAAAATTCAAGTTCAGTTTGAAATCTCTCATTAAACTCATTCACCAAAGTAGAAATGTTATTTTAATATAGTGTAAAACATATATAAAGTTATTATTAAAGTCCCGGTATGTATGGCTACTTTTTTAAATAGATTCTCCACTTATCTGGTAAGTAGTTGGTATTCTTTCCTCTTTCTACTGATATATTTAAGATCTTTTGACCACAACTACAAAATATAGAATAAAAAGCTAGAAATTATAAAGGATTTGATTTTTTTCTACTGTATTATTTTGCTTCCAAAGTTAAAGCTCTAAACTTATAATTGTATTTTAAATAGATTCTACATTTTGCTAAGGTTAACAGTGCACCTTAATTTCATTAATATGTGTTAATTAACAGCTAAATTTAAACTTTTATTTATCTACTAGAGGCCCAGTGCACGGATTCATGCATTGGTGGGGTCCCTTGGCCTGGCCTGCGCCCTCACAATATGGGACCCCTCGGTGGGGTCCCATGTCAGAGAGCCAGTTTTGGCCTGATCCTCGCAGGCCAGGCTGAGAGACCCCACCGGTGCACGAATCCATGCACTGGGCCTCTAGTATGCATATAAGGTCTTTGGTTAATCTCTTCCTGTCCTCCTCCTTCCCCCTTCCCTCTGAGATTCATCAGTCTGTTCCATGTTTCCATGCCTGTGGTTTTTCACTCCTGCATTGAGCATCTGCCCCCTGGTGGTTAGTGCACATCGGAGATACCTGCCAATGCTTAGGCTTTTATATATCGAAAGATTTACTTTGTGACTGAGGACAAAAGTCCAATGAATGGCAATTAGATGTTCAAATTTAGGTTGTAGTTTTAGTATTTCTATTAGATTGATTTACTTAAATAATCATATATTCTGATAATTTGTATTCTTTTTAAAAATGTATATATTTTATTGATGTTTTACAGAGAGGAAGGGAGAGGGATAGAGAGTTAGAAACATTGATGAAAGAGAAACATCAATCAGCTTCCTCCTGCATACCCCCTACTGGGGATGTGCCCGCAACCAAGGTACATGCCCTTGACCGGAATCGAACCCGGGACCCTTCAGTCCACAGGCCTACTTTCTGATAATTTTATTATTAGGAGTCTTAAGGAAGTACAAACTACTCTATAGCTATTGCTTCTGTTTTGGTTGTTATTTATTTTATATAAACAAACTTTGATTAAACTAAGGTGGTTTTAGAAAAATAGAAATACAGAAAATAGAAATTTTTAAAAAGGCACTAATTTGATCATTTTAAAATGCTTCTAAGTTGGAGAAACATTATTAAGGGTAAAATAACCAATTTCAGTTTTTTAAGCATTTGCATTCTTACTACACTGAGTTTGAAAATCTTTGCTTACAAAAGGTAAATGTATTGTCTGAAAACGACATCATGTAGAGAATACCTTTATAGCATTTTCAGATCATGGTTTCAATTGATATAACTTCCAAAGTTCTCACTATACTCTAAAACTTTTCCTTTTATTTATTTTTAATATGCTTTCATTGATTTGAGGGGGGGGGAAGAGAGAGAGAAATGGGATAAGCCCACAACCCAAGCATGTGCCCTGACCAGGAATCAAACCAGTGACTTCTCAGGGCATGACACTGAGCCACACTGCACACCAGCTGGTCTTTACTTCCTTTATAATGCAATTAATTCTATTGCCGCTATTATTTTTTTAATATATTTTTTATTGGTTCCAGAGAGGAAGGGAGAGGGATAGAGAGATAGAAACATCAATGATGACAGAGAATCATTGATCAGCTGCCTCCTGCACACCCCACACCGGAGATCAATCCTGCAATTGAGCATGCATCCTGACCAGGAATGGAACTGTGACCTCATAGGTCGATTCTCAACCACTGAGCCATGCCAGTTGAGTACCACTACTACTAACATAAAACCATCAGCCCTTTCTCAGTATCAGACACCATTATTTGTATGATCAGTTTTAATTACAGCCGTTTTACTTCTTTTATCTCTCGCTGTTTTAGCTGCTGGAATTATTGTACTATTAACAGACTGAAATTTAAATACTATTTTTATATCCTACTGAAGGAGGAGATCTTATATCAGCACTTATTCTAATTTTTCAGTCACCCAGAAGTTTATATCTTTATTCTTCCTAGATTTGGGATCATGTCACACATTGTCACATATTACTCAGGGGGGAAAAAGAGACTTGGATATATAGAGGCAGTATGAGCTACAATAGCCATTGGATTTCTGGATTTTATTGTCTGAACCCACCACATATTCACAGTAGGCATGGATGTTGATACACAAGCATATTTTACATCGGCTACTATAATTATTGCTATCCCAACTAGAATAAAAGTATTTGGCTGATTAGCAACACTAATCAAATGATCTCCAGCTATATGTCTAACTCTAGGCTTTATCTTTTTATTTATAGCTGGAGGTCTAACAGATATTCTCCTTGCCAACTCCTCAATAGGTGTTGTTCTTCATGATACATATTGTGTACTAGCACATTTTCACTATGTACTATCTATAGGAGTAATAGTTGCTATCATGGGCAGATTTGCGCACTGATTATAATTATTCTCAGGTTACACATTAGCAAAACCTGGGCAAAAATCTATTTCTTGGTCGTATTTGTAGGCATTAATATAAAGTTTTCTCCCTAGCACTTCTTGGCCTATCAGGAATACCAGGATGCTACTCTGACTATCCAGATGCTTATATAACTTGAAATACTGTATCATTTGTAGGCTCATTCATTTCACTAACTGCTATTATAATTATAGTTTTCATGATATGGAAGTAGTTGCATGTAAACGAGAAGTATTAATAGTAGAATTACCCACAACACACCTCGAATGACTGCATGGGTGTCCCCACGGCGTCACACATTTGAAGACCCCCCATATGTAATTCCTAAGTAAGAAAGGAAGGAATGAACACCCTTAAATTGGTTTCATGCCAATGCCACACCATTATGTCTTTCTCCACAAGGAAGATATTAGTAAAATTTACCTAACTCTGTCAGAGTTAAATTATAGGTGGAACCCTTATATATCTTCATGGCATACCCATTTCAACTAGGTTTTCAAGATGCAACATCAACAATTATAGAAAAACGGTTACACTTCCATGATCATAGCCTAATAATTGTTTTTATAATTAGCTCTCTTGCACTATATATTATTTCACTTATATTGACTACTAACCTAACTCATATAAGTACTATAGATGCACCAGAAGCAGAACCAACCTAACCAATTCTACCAGCCACTATTTTAATTATAATTGCTCTACCCTCCCTGTGAATTCTTTATCTAATGGATGAAACTAATAATCCCTATATAACTATTAAAACTATAGGTCACCTATGGCACTGAAGTTATGAATATATAGACTACAGGGACCTTAACTTTGATTAGTACATAATTCCCTCATCTTATCTAAAACCAGGGAGCGCTGCCTCCTAGAGTTTGACAACCGAGTAGTACTACCCATGGATATAACAGTCGGCATATTAATTTCATCTGAAGATATATTGCATTCATGAGCTATTACCTCACTAGGATTCAAAACAGATGCCATTCTGGATCACCTAAATCAAACACCTGACCTACCCACCCAACCAGATTTTTATGATGGGCCATGCTCTGAAATTTGCAGATCTAATCATAGTTTCATGCCAATTGTCCTTGAAATAGTCCCATTAAAATATTTCAAAAAAAGATCAGCCTCATTACTATAATTTAATTAAGAAGCTAATTAACACTAACCTTTTAAGTTAGAGATTGTAAATCTAAATCTTCTCTTAATGATATGCCTCAATTAGATACATCAACATGATTTATTACAATTGCATCAATAATTGTTATATTAATACAACTTAAAATTTCAAAACACTCTTACTACTCAAACCCAGAACCCTTAACAACTAAATCACCAAAACATTCAGTCCCTTGAGAGACTAAATGAATGAAAATCTATTTGCCTCTTTCATTACTCCTATGATAACAGGCCTACCTGTTGTCATTTTAGTCATTATGTTTCCAAGCATGCTTTTTCTCAACCAATCAGCTGGAGAGTCAGCCAGCCTGTCTCCCGCCCTACCTACTTACCACATAAGCAAACAAAGGAATAAAAATATTATGTGGCAAACAAACAAATTCTGGCTTTTCATTACATGAGATGAAATGAAAATGCATTAGTGTATTCTGTTCACTTTTGCCCATTTTTATTTTCTAGTGTCATCTAGAAAATAGATATCTCCCTAAGCACTAGGGTCAACACAAAACCAGAAGCAAGGACTCTTCACTCTTACCATCCCAAACCTCCTTTGCGCCTCCAATGCCTCTGCTATTGCGACTCCTTTGGGATTCTGGTTTTCTTTTCCATCAACTCAGCCTAATTCAAACTTTAAAGTCCAAGACAGTTCAATTCTCTAACCCTTTCCCCTCCTATCTCCATAAGTGCTTATAATATCTTGCGAATACATACATTTATTTTCTGGGCACTGCTTACCAGCTAGAATTCAAGATCCATGAGGGCAGTAAAGGTGTCTTGGTCCTTAGTGAGTTTAGCACAGTATTGATACATGCACGTTAGGCCCCTATTCAGAGGTTGTTGAATGAAAAAATAAATGAAAGAATGACTAAATAAAATGGTCTGATTACATTTATATTAATAATTTAAAGTTAGCTAGGGACCTCTCATAAAGTCAACATTTATCAAATGTCTATAATCATTTTATAGCACATGGGGCATATTTTTATTAAAGTTTATACACACACACGATTCTATGCCCAATGCTTGGGAAAATAATAACTAAATATATCATCCCCCACCCCTTGAAAAAATAGTGTTGACTTTCATTTGCATATTTATTTCAATATCCCTGATAAATTTCTTTTTGAATAAGTTTTAACATCTGTCTGGTTCCCTCATTTACTAGTGAGTAGAATAGCACATGTTCATTTAAAAAGTAAATAGTCATATTAAAATTGTCATGATTTGCTTTAGAACATGTAAAGAGACATATTTCAGCAAGCATGGGGCCACTTTTACGTCTTCCCAGTGTTTATTATACATTGTTCGCCCATAGTGCCTCCACTTATAAAGTGTTAGGTATATTTTTACCTTAAAATATGATGTATAGGAGGGAATAAAAAGGTTCTTTTAGAACTCTTTCCCCTTTTATTGAATTATTCATCTGAATTCAGGCAAAATATGAAGCATGACCTGATTTCTAATAAATTTTAGTGGCTTTACTTCCATAGATCCCTGCAACATAACATCTACTTTAGGGATCTTAAATTGATTTTATTATCAAGCATGTGAATGATCGCTAACCCCTATTTTAAATTATTTGATGTTTTAATTTCCTAAGGTTTTTTTACATTTTATTTTATAATTACTTTTCTAGATATATATATATATATATATATATATATATATTATATATATATTTAATGTCTTCCTGGACTTTATAATGTGTATATTAGTCAAGTGTCTGTCATTCTTAGTGTCTATATAATTTTATCATTCATTGTCTACTTAATATATAATTAACATTTCCCCATATGGTTATATATTGTTCTATATTACCATGCTGATTAGAAATTTCAGATATCATAAGTCTTTACCTATTAAAAAATATTTTTATAAATTATTTACTGTAAACAAATTTCTGAACATCTCGTTGCTGCTTCTAAGAGTTTAAACAGTTTTCAAACATTTTGAGGTATATATAAATATTTTATTTTCTCTTTTGCCTTCCAAATATGTTTTAAGTCATTATATCTCAACCAGCTGATATTAAAGTTATTCATTTTTCTGAATGCATACAAGTACAGGGATAAATGTCTCTGAATACTTATTTATATATTACATTTTAAGTTATTATATTTTTATAAGTATATTTCCTTTAACAATAAAATAATTGCACTGACCTGGTAGAAGTGATCATTGAAAAGGAACACTAGTAAATTTTTTAAAACAGACTAGAAGGGAAGATACATTGAGAACTGTTCTGGAAATAATATGAAACTTCTGTTCTATGATTATTCTATGATTTTCACTTACTTTTGAAAAATATTATTTACTGAACACTTGCTATATTCCAGGAACTGAGCTGGATGACTGCAATACAAAGATCAATGAGCTACAACTTCAGCCTTGCACCTTTGCAGAATATACTGACATATAGCAGATCCACTTCCGTAAACGTGGCTGCAAGAGGTGCCTGAACATCAGGTTATATGAGGGAATTGGAGGAAGTTGGTGAAGGCTTCACAGAGGAGACAATATTTGGGCTAGCTCTAGATGTATGAATAGGAAAGGCAAAAATAAGAAAAAGAAACATGCAGTACATTTGCATACAGATAATGACTGGGTGTTTGTTTTATTTTTTAAATGAAAAAGAAGTATGGTTCAGGCCCACCTTGATGTGGGATGGCTCGTACCTTGCTAGGAAGTTCAGTAATTAGTGTAAAAAGTGAGCAAAGGAAGGGAGTGGCACATTGTTTATAAAAGAAAGTACTTTTAAGGCACTAAAGAGGATGAATCAGAATATAACATAAACTGGTGGCAAGAAAACAACAAGGAAACTCCTAGAAGAGACCCCATGGATGGAGTCCATATCTCAGTGATGGGGGCAATGGAGATAAAGGAGGTGGTGGTGCCCTGGGGATATGCTGATTGAAGAGGAGAGAGGAGAATAAAGGCCTGAGATTGCAAAGAAACCTTATTGCAGAAGGAGTTCCTTCCTCAGTGTATTGCCTGTACACCATCCTCTGCTGGGACCCCTATCCCGAGGTCCAGCATCCCAGAGACAGGATGTCCTGATTGATAGACAATAATTAAAAGAGACAAGGATCTACAGTTTTCATCAGATTTCATCTTTGATTCATAAACTAAAAAATTGCAAGCTAATGTGTTTATGGGCACTTTTCTAGAAATGATGTCATGCTTTAAATCAGATTCTTTAAGTAGATTATAACACAAATAGCCCAAGACCAGTAGATTGTCTGAATATCCTTTCATTTTCCTCAGGCTTTGTTTGTATTTAGTCTAGTCTTTAGGGCAGGGGGGAGGGCAGTGTGGCAGGAAATATATGGATTTAAGTCAGAGAGAACTGGTTTGGCTCTCTGGCTCTGCAGAAATGCTTTGTGGCCTGGGCAGAATAACTGCAATTTCTTCACCTATAAAGTGAGGAGAATAACTTCTAGCTCAAATGTGGGAATATTAAATAAGGTATTTTCAGCCCAGCACTTAGTAGAGTAGCTGTTCAATAGAAAGCACTCAGTAACGGATGGAAATAATGAACATTGTTGTTCGTTACCTTTAATAAAAGGCAGTTCCAATGTTTGCTTCAATTCTCTGCCCTCCATGAAGTCAGTATTCATCACTCTACCTAAAGTCAATTTTCTTTGAGCTCTTTGCATGTACATCCTCTTGATATCTACTTTAACTTAAATTGTAGTGGATGTGCCATTGTTTCATGCAGCTTATTGGATACTAGAGGCCTGGTGCACAAA
Source organism: Myotis lucifugus (assembly GCF_000147115.1). Taxonomy (NCBI): domain Eukaryota; kingdom Metazoa; phylum Chordata; class Mammalia; order Chiroptera; family Vespertilionidae; genus Myotis; species Myotis lucifugus. The sequence continues at coordinate 1,066,378 of NW_005871293.1, read as the reverse complement.
ATCCGTGCATAGGGGTGGGAGGGTGTCCTTCATCCCGGATTGCAAGAGGGCAGAAGCCAGGCCAAGGGACCCTACTGGTGCCAAGTCAGGGCCGGGGAGGGACGCGAGAGGTTGGCCAATCTGAGAGGGACCATGGGCAGGCTCCAGGGCATGTCTGGCCCATACATACCAAAGAGTAGAAGCACAAACAATGCAGTGGAGTCTGTGGGTGGAGTCTATAGTGTATTCATGGAGTTTATATTAAATTCAAGGAAAAAAAGTATATTAATTGAGCAAATGACCATGAGCTTCTGCACTGAAAAAAAAAAACTTGGGTTTTACTGTTTCTCTTTAAAAATAAATATTAGATGTTCTGTCATTTATGTGTTATAATAGAAAAACTTAAAATCTTTATATACTGTTAAATATTCCATATTTGCAAAAATGTCATGTACCTAAACATCTGGAAAAACTTATCAGCAAACGTATACATAGTTTAAAGATTTGGTTTTTATAATGTTACTAGAGGCCCAATGCAGGAAGATTCATGCAAGAATGGGCCTTCCTTCCCCTGGCTGCTAGCACCGCCTTCTTTCCAGCCCAGAGCCGTCTTTCCACCTTCCCATGCTGCTCAGAGGCCCAGAGTGGCTGGGGCAGTGTAGAAAGCCTGAGTTGTCGCCATGGCGATGCAAGCGTCCTGCCCCAGGCTGCTCAGTGCCTACATATGGAAATTAAGCTGCCATCTTTGTTGGGTTAATTTGCATACTCCTGATTGGCTGGTGGGCGTTGCAAAGGTATGGTCAATTTGCATCTTTCTCTTTTATTAGTGTAGATTCTTCACATAATTTTCACATATGGTTTGCTAATAGGTAATTTATCCCTAGCTAAATCTATACATTAAAATTTCAATAAGGCTTTGTCTATGAAACACTGACAACTCAATTATATTATCTTAAAACACCTCAGCAGCAAAAGTAGAAGTCACAGTATTTTGGCTGTCTGAACATGGTTCTTCTGTTTTAATGTCTTTTTTTAAGTTACATCTGAACACAAAAGTTTCTGTATCAACAATTATGCCATAAATATCTAATTGCAAAAGGGTTGTACAATAAAAAAGACCACTGAGTCTCAGGGGAAAATTTAAAAATAATCTTTTGCGAATCTTTTTCAGTGTACAGAGTAAACAGCAAACAGCTGACATTTCAATAAGACAGACTGGTGTTATCACAGTTATAGCTGTCAAACCACAGCTTCCCAGAATCACCAGAAGTGAATGGAGCCGCCCTTCATAAATAAGCCCTTTATTTATCATAGCACCTATCATGCCCTATTTCAACCATCTAGTGCCTTTTCTGTCTTCGCTACTGGAATGCAATACGCTCTTTCCAAACCATCTTTATACTCCCAGAGCCTATCAAGTGCCCGCATATGGAAGGCATTAAATTATTATTTATCGAATCTATTAATGATGTAAATACTTTGTTAATTAAACAATCACTGTGTTTTCCAATGATTTTCAAACTTGAAGGTACAGGAAAATTACCTGCAGAACTTAGTTTGAAAATGCAGATTCCTGACTCCTGCACACGTAGATTCTAATCCAGTAGGTTATGCAGCCTGGGAACGTGCATCTTAACTAGGACATCAATGTTTCTGCTTCTGGAGCAAAGATCACTCTTGAAAAACATGGATAGAATGTCATTATCATGATTAAGGACTCAATTCAGATAAACCTCAGAAAAATCCCTGGGCACTGAATATACGTGAGAGAAGGCCTGTGCTGATTCTGGGGCCACGCTGGGGAAAGCCTTGGCTGAACTTCCTCCCTCGCTGGGCCTGTTAGATTTGTGAGGTCAGTATGAACAGAAAGTAAAGCTAAGGACAAACTTGGCAGTGTTGGCAGATAACAGGGCAGCCTAAGGTTCCAGATAACGTCCATGTTCCAGCTGGGCTACATTGGGGTCACTATCCAATGGGTTCAAACCATGAAAAAAGCTGGGAGCAAAATCTAGGTGAGACAACGGAATAGCATCTTAAGGTACAGACTATGCAGGCATATTGTCACCAGAAAACTCTTTGAGTGTGACTTTTGATGCCTCAGTAGACCTATCCTTCCTCAGTTCTTGTTTTAAATTGCTTTTCTCAATGTTAGTAGATAGGAGCTAGCAAAATGTGTACTGCTCCCATTTGAATATGCTTCTTAGATCCTGGCCATGGTGGAAGGTTTGATCTTCTAAAGCATTTATACCTTCAGATTCACCCCGGAATCTATAAAAATGCTGTTCAGATGTTTGGACTCTAAGCCAGATCTAATAAATCAGAATCTCCAGGGAACACACAATTAGGAATCAGTTTATGTCTGGTCTTTAGGTGATTTGGATGATTCACCTAAACAGCCCAGGTGTGGGAGCCATGATTCTGAAAAGCCTTCATAGATATTTCATTAGTGAGAAAATTGTAATTATTAAGAATTGCATCCCCTTCCCCATCTTTAGCCACATGTTTCTGCCTCTTGCATTCAGCTCCTCTCATCCATCTCTTAGTATTTCTTGTCCAAAATTATTTTGTCATAGACTTGCCTTTTTAGCTATTCTAACCCTCTCACCATAATAATAATGTCTGCTACGCTCCTTTCCTTCAGTTTTCAGTATAAAGACTTCGTGTTTTCTTCTCTGCACAGTTTATACCCTAAAGCAGTGATGGCGAACCTATGACACGCGTGTCAGAGGTGACACGTGAACTGATTTTTTTGGTTGATTTTTCTTTGTCAAATGGCATTTAAATATATAAAATAAATATAAAAAAATAAATCTTTGTTTTACTGTATTTGCAAATATCAAAAAATTTCTATATGTGACACGGCACCAGAGTTAAGTTAGGGTTTTTCAAAATGCTGGCACGCCGAGCTCAAAAGGTTCGCCATCGCTGCCCTAAAGTGTGTCCTATGTCACACACGCCCCACCCACCTTTTTGTGCACATGGGTAGTATATCAGTTGGCCTTTATGTCAAAAAAAAATTAAGGTCCAGTGATTCCCTATATCTCAACAAATAAGCAAGGTCAGTACCAATCTTAGGATGTAAGAAAAAGGTTCAAAGTAGAGAAAGCTGATTTTTAAAAAATGGATTATGGCTTTAGAATGGAGCAAGACTACCTAATCCATTTTACATCCTGACTTATTTTAACAAGATTTCACCGCTTTGGAATTCATTTATAGAATGGTGATAGCCTCCCATTGGCTCGGTTCTCCCATTTATTCAGCGACTGTAAATAATAGCCATGAGAAGAGCTTTTGAAATCTTCTGATGAAAGGAACTCAGTTAAGGAAGCTTCCCCCATGCATCCGTTTCCACAAAACGGGTGCTGACTAGAGAAACCAAAGAGCAGCAAGCACAGTCACCTCAGAGCTAGCACAGTCCAGTTTAGGGGAATCATACTAGTAAATGTTTATTTTCTATGTACTGAAATATTTAAAAAAATAAGTATCTTTTTCTCCATTTAACAGGGTAGAGTGTATTTTATCTTAAGTTGTGAGAAATGCCGGAAAAAGGAATGTCAAATCAGTTTCATCATGGGGATTAATGCCGCAGTAGATTCTTTCACTGGTTATTGCAAAGCCAGTTGCTGTTTTAAGGCTATTGGTCACATGCTACTGCCTGAGAGTGAAATTTCTTATTGCCATCTAAAGATGATTTGTTTTGTTACTTAAAAGGGGAAACTTTGATAAATAATTCCAGCATTTCTTTTATTAAGGTTTCTGTGGACTTAAAATGCACTGGCAATTGAAAAAAAGTGTATGGGTGATCTTTTTGTGTAGTTTACTTTGGTAGCCTACATATTTTAAATTCTTACACCAGTTAGCTTGCAGTGGGTGAGGTTATAATCTTAATGAAGGGCTTTGTAAAACCTCCTTATAATATTATTGCTGAGTTAAGGAACCAGTACTGCTCCTCTGGGCCAAGGGTGCTTAACTGGACCAGTGTGATACATAACGTTGGGAAGCATAACTTGAAATATAGAATACTCTTGACTTAGATAACAATGGAGTTAAAAAATTTGTATTAGACCTCTTTGTCATTTACTCACTCTATTATGTCTGATAATGTTGATATTCAGTACTGCACAGAATGCAGTAAACAAAAAACAACATTGCTTATTGAGATCAAGTAACTGTTGGGCACTGTATGGTATATAGGAAATGTAGCTGTGTTTTTAGCCTTCCAGGACCTCAAAAGGCATTTGGACATAGATGTAGGTGTAGATGTAGGTGTAAATGTAGGTGTAAGTTTAGGTATAGGTATAGGTATAGGTATAGGTATAGGTATAGGTATAGGTATAGGTAGGTATAGGTATAGGTATAGGTATAGGTATAGATATAGGTATAGTTATAGGTATAGGTATGGATATTGGTATGGTCTGGTATGGGGATAATTTTAGGTATAGGTGTTAGTGTAGGTATAGGTATAGATATAAATAGAAGGATAGTTAAGGTATATGGCATTTATTTTCAATAACACACAGCTTATACCCCTTACTTTTTATACTATTCAGTTGACAATTACTTATACCAGTAATATACCCTATTTTATATATTTAAGTCATTATTTAAATTCATTAACTTTTTGTACCCTAGAGAAGATTTATTTGCTTGTTTTATGATATTTATTTTCTAGAATAGCTTGAGTATTGTGGACATACAAAAATCTTTCCAAGGGCTTGAATGTTTATTTTACTCCTAATTATTGTTTTATTATTTTAGGATGTAAGTATTGCATAATGCACTGTCAATTTCCTTACTTATTAAAAATAATAGGTAGAGTATGCTTTTATCCATTTAGAGGCATCATTATGTGCATCAGTGTCTGTGATATTTTCATAAAGAAATTATCGGTATAGAATGGATATGATGGAAATCCTTGAAAAATGCATTATTGATCTACTTTTATGTTATTTTTATTTTTTTCTCCTAAAGATGTGTGAAGTAATAGGTGATTTTCTGTGCCCTTTCTTATAAATCGCTACTAAGTTAATAAGTGGATCAAAGGCTAAAGCATACTTATTGCAAGGGATAATTTTAAGATATAGAAAGCTATCTACTTTATCGTTGATACCGGTAGCCCTGAGTTTGTCAGTATCTTTGAAACATTATCTCATCGTCAATATAAATGATCACCTACAACATTGCAATATTCACCCACTCCTCTACTTGCTTTGCTTTGATTTGGTTCCCAATGTAGGAAGGACGGTTATTGTTACCTTCTGTAGCTTTTGAAAGAATTGCATTTTTAGGAGTGGAGAGCTGGCGTGTGGAGAGGAATTTTGTGACTTATTGAGAGATTAATAAGATTAGAAATCACATACTTAATCTTATGGTAATAATAATTAACAGTTTATAGGATATATTTAATAATGTAATGTTCTCTTGAAATTCTCTCTTTCCTAAATTATAATTTTAACTGTTTTGTGAAGATTCCAGGAGATTGACTGTGTTAAGAAATGAATTCCCTACAAGGTTCATGATACTCTTCTAAAGCTTCAAGATCACACTTACTATTTTTAAGTGCCTAATGTAATTTATTTCATTTTAAATGTCCAAACTCAATTTTGTGACTAATACAGCTCTATGAGCCTTATGTACTTATGTGTAAAATGGTCTTTCAGTGAGTATGGTAGAAAGAATAATTGTCCCCCACAAAGATGGCAATGCCCTAATCCCCAGAATCCCAGAATCGAAGAATATATTACATCACATGGCCAAAGGCTGACCTTAAGATCAGGAGAATAACTGTATTATCCTGCTGGACCAAGGCTCTTTACATAAGGAAGAGAGAAGCAGAGGAGTCAGACACAGAATTGGCATCTCAAGAAAACACCCAATTGGTCAGTGCTCGTTTTGCTGACAGAAGGGGGTCATTGCTCAACGAATACGACAAGCATCTAGAAACTGGAAAACGAAAGGAAGCAATTTCTCCCCTAGAGCCCTGGGAATGAACACAGCTCAGTGAGACCCATTGTCAGATTTCTGACCTCCATAAATGTCAGATAAAAAAGCCATTAAGTTGTGGTAATTTGTTACAGCAGCAAAAGGAAACTAAATGATTATTGGAGTCAAAGCTAGAAGTATTCTTATGATGTTTCACGGAGAGTCAATGGAACAATATTGCTGAATTCCCGTATTTGGGTGAATGTGTGGCAGGGCACTTCTCTGACAATTAGCATCATTCAGAATCTTCGGGCAATATAAATAGCTCTGCCGGCCGAGGACTAACGCAGAGACAGGGTGGATGAATCACAGAAGTGATTCAGCCCTATCGAATCAGAATACAGGCCTATTCTGTATTGTGGCTCAGGGTGTCATGATAGAATTGCTTAAAGCCTCCAAGAACCTCAGTACTGGCAAGCCTCTGTGTTGCTGAGACGCAGTTATATTGGGTGCTACATGCACAGACTAGGGATACGCTAAGAAAAATAGCATATGAAAATAGCTACAGTGACTGGCTATGCCAGTTGGGAAGTGGACCTTAACTCAATCAAGGATGAGCTCCTCACCCCACAACCTCTATTCGTTTTCTGAAATTAATTGAACTCCATGGACGAAAACCATTAAAACTCCAAAGCTGGAGTTTGGAGATGTGCTATGAAGTATTTAAAGATTCCACTTTGAGCTTTATGGCTTAAACAGAGGTTCTCAACCTCAGCACTATTGACATTTGGGCCAGCTAATTTTCTTTATTGTTGACAGTTTTACTGATGTCCCCCATCTTCCCCCTTTGCCCCCCTCAGTCCGACTCCCACTGCCCCAGGCCTTCACTGTATGTGCCCATGGCCTATGCATGTATTCATATAAGTTCTTTGGTGAATCAGCTCATTCCTTATTGTAGCGGGGCTGCTCCTTGCAATTCAGGGTGTTTGGAGGTATCCATGGCTCTGTCCACTAGATGTCACTAACAAACCCCTACTCCAGTTGTAACAATCAACAAGGTTTCCAGATACTGCCCAATGTTCCCAGGGGGGCGCAAAATCACCTCTGCTTGCGAATTACTGGATTACAGTACTTGAGCACATAACTTTCTGTCTTAACAGACCCTGTCCGAGTGCCTGTATTTAAATACTATGTTTTCCCTAGATCTCAGTCATCATGGTAGGGTCTCTGTTATGACATGACAGAATATCTTCCTGTGGTCTCATGAACCATTTGTAAGACCTCCCTGATTCAATGTTCTATTCTGCTAGATTTCTCGCCATGGACTTCTGAAGGCACCTTCCCTGAGGGGTGCAACCTGATAGATACCCATGGTCCTATTAATTTGCAGTTTGTCCCATTCTACTAGAGCCTCGTTTCTCACAGTCAACTTTATTTAAAAATGAGGAAAAGCTTCATCCATACGCATTCTTATTCGCACACATAAACGCAGATATCACTCCCACCCACAACAACCATTGAGACTCTATTTACAAGTAGCCTAAACCCACTTGAAAAAGCTTATGCAGGAATGCAATGCAAAGCCAAACAAAATGAAAATGGGTAGCTTTGAATAAATATAAATTGTCTCAGAAAATCAAGGTGTGCAGAATGGCTTTGGGTTTGCATACAGGAATTGAGAAGTGGTCAGGACCTCAGGGAATGGTGCACATCCTTTCTTCATCTCTGTCTTTTCCACATTTCCATGGTTCTTTCTTTATGCTGATTGGCTTTCTCTTGTCCGCTTGGCAAGATGGCTGAGTCAAAACTCCCAAGACTTTGGAAGCTGTTCCTCCCAGAGATTAGCTCTAAGTAAACTATAATATCTTAATCCCAATTCCAAGTTCCTCCAAGAGAGAATTTGTGACCATGGGTGTGTGGAAAACACTTCTTTCTGGCAGGTAAAGAAAATGCTCAACAGATGACAGCCACAGATTGCTTAAGAAATGTACCCAAATCACCTGATTGCCAACAAGAAAAATTTTCTATTTTTTAAAAAAAGTATAACATTTATGATTGAAAAACAGTTCTACATGCTGAATCATAATTTTATGAAAGCAATCTCTATATAAAAGGCTGTGTCTGTCCAACCAGTAGCTATGATGCTCACTGACCAACAGGGGGCAGATGCTCAATGCCAGGAGCTTCCGAGCTGCGGTGACTTGGCAGCGGCGGTTCTTGGGTGACGCACCCCAGAACCAGAGAGGAGGGAGCTCGATTCCTTGGAGGGCTGCGCGATTCCACCATCGGCTGTGGGTTATGTTGCTGGGGTACTGTCAGCCCTGAATCTGGTTTACTGCACACTTGCATTTGCGTTCCATACCCTGTATGACAGCAGCTTTGCAGAGTGCCCTCTCGCACTCTGGGACCCCTTGGGGGATGTCAGAGAGCCGGTTTCTAACTGATCCCCACAGGACAGGCTGAAGGACCCCACCTGCTGGAGGGACCCAGCTCATTCCACAAACACCCTTTGAGCCCGGCACCCCGCAGGCCACCGGCCAGGGAGGGACTGCTGGAGGTTGGCCCCAGGGCGTGTCTAGCCCATCTCGCCCAGTCCCGCCCCACCGGCCACCTTCTAATGAATTTCCTTTCAATGTGCACGAATCCGTGCACCGGGTCACTAATGTAAAATAAAAACATCATCTTTGGGAAAAATACACAATTATCTAATTATTTATAAACACACAATTGCAAACTTTATTTATCAGAGACATTATCAAAGCAGTTTTGTCCAGCTACAGACAATTACTATTTTCTGCTTAGGAAAATAGAAATTTAATTTCCTTTCTGTATATAAACAAATAAAAATATCAAGATCTTTTAAGAGCATCTCTAAGGTTTTTTGTACATTACTGAAACTAAAGTAAAAAAATTTTTTTCAGGATAAGGAAAAGATGATATAATCTTTGTGTGAACTACAATGATGATTTTTTTTCTGTAAAGCATGCTTGAAAAGTAATATTTTAACAGAGAGCATACAGGAAATTTTAAAATACTAAGACAAAAAACTGGAAAGTTTGGACCTTTATGTTTTCCTAATAAGGATGCTCTGTTTTATTTTCTGACAAGTTCACTGACAGAGCTTAAGAGGTGATGTAACTGTAAGTGCACTTACCTGCCAGCCAGGAATGAGTCACTCTGGAATTTACTAAAAATGACATGATCAACATGGCATAATGAACCCTGGGGAGAATTTGAAGATGCTGTATGGCAACAGACCCTCTCATTAGTGTCACAGGTCCTATTAGTACATGTCATTTTTCTCATCTTCACAGCACTGCTGGAAGAATACAGCCAACACCATATCTCTACATTTGTGGCATCTCTTAATGTCTCTATGTCTTATTTTTTTTTAAAAAATTGCTTATAGCTTGTTGAACGTTCTAAACCTGTTTTAAAGATGAGGAAGTAATGTGAAGCAAGGGAAATGAGAAAAACACATAGACTTTGTGGCGGAAAAGGAGGAAGAGGTGTGCTGACCCACTGAATGGAAAGCAGTGCTTGTTCCCTGTCAGTCTCTATAACTCCGGCGGTAACATCCTCCAGGGCAAGAGCCTGTGACTCAGGCTAGTGTTCTAACTCAGCTCTGCCAGGGACAACTCCTGTTACTCCCAACCTCTCACAGATTCATTAGTGACGTATGTGATAGAGGAAATGAGCTCTAGGATCTTTTATTATTAGCATGGATTTGGGGGGGGGGCCCTTATGAATGTGCCCTTCTCTCCTTTCCTTCCTTCTTCCCTTCCCTTTCACTAACATTCACAGAGCAAGTAACAAATCCCAGGCATAGCGATAGGCACTGCAGATAAAGTCAGGACTTCATTCTATTAATGTAGAGAAGTAATAATCTTATAAGTCTATATACAAAACACTTTGGGGAACGAATTGAACAAAATTTGGATGCTGTTTATCTGCAGTTAACAAGATGATGTAGAGAAGCTGCTGGATTTGTGATTTAAATACTTCCATCTAAATTCCATACAGAGTCTTGAAAAAGCAAAGGATTCACATTTTCCAAAAGGACCAGAAATAAAGTTATCTAGGAGAGCTGTAGTATTTTAAAGGCCAAAGCAAGTAATAAAGAGTGCGGTAAAGTAAGTCCAGTATATCATGTGTTATTTTCAATTTTAAAGTTAACATTTACCATGTGCTACCGCAAGCCAACTTTACAAAGCCTGTCACTGCTGATATCTCGCGTGGTGAATCCCCGGGAGCCCCTAATGTCTTCTCCTGACATTTCCTCGAGAGTGACTGATAGCTAGGCCGGTCCAAGTGCACTGAGTGGTGTGAATTGATACTGGTACAACCAAGGCTTAAAAACAAGCAAGAGTGATGGAAAACGCATCTTCCTGGAAGGTGGCATCTTATTCTGATGACTTGCCAAAAATACAGCATAGTTTTTATGTGAGATTAAATAAATAACCCATTTCCATGTATATATACATAAATATTTCAGGTAAAACTGAGTAAATAAGCACTAAAATATATCATCCACATGTACATCACGATAACATTGTAGCTGCCAAATTCGTAACAATAAATGTCACCTCAAAATCAAATTAAGAGAACAGATTTTTTTAAAAAAATCTCATCTGATTTATCAGGTAGTTACTGAACTACTTGTCATCAGATGACTAACTTGTCTTCCTAAAGGCAGAATCATGACACTTACTAAAAGTAAAATGGTGGTAGGAGAATCCAATCCGTTTCAGGGAGTGGTTTAGACATCAGGAAAGCTCCTGGGGAAGAACCATATGTTAGGGAGACTATAAATTTCATTGAGTGTTTATTGGGTTCTGTCATGATATGGTAGGTACTGGTTAGTGATAAAAACAAAGGAAAATGCATTTGTTTGTAGCTTTCATTTATCACTTACGTGCTTTCTGGTAGGTACATTTGTCTTGTGGAGGAGGTAGTAACGTGCTACTTTAGAATTCAATTCTCATCACAGACAAAATATTTTCATATAATTTGTTTTTCCCCAGTGGAACCAAAAAAGTGTAGCGACCTGGTGAAATAGCTAAGAATAACTAAGGTACATCAGTTGTTAATCAAAATGGATCAAATGTGTTTTTTCTTCTTGAACGTTTTTTTCCCTCCTGTCAAAGAATAATTATTTCAAATAAAATTTAAAGGAAGAGCTCTTTTATTTTTAAATCCTCACCTGAGGATATTTTTTCCCATTGATTTTTAGAAAGTGGAAGGGAAGGAGGGTGGGGAGAGAGAGAGAGAGAAACATAGATGTGAGAGAGACATTGATTAGTTGCCTCCCGCATGTACCCCAACCAGGGCTGGGGTTTAAACCTGCAACGTAGGTACATGCCCTTGATCAGGAATCGAACCTTTGACCTTCAGTGCAAGGGCTGCCGCTCCAACCACGGACCCACACCAGCCAGAGCCAAAGTGGTATCTTTAAGATGTGCATTATTTCTTCTAGGAATTTCAAAATCAACCTAGTTGTACAACATAAAATATGTAAATTTCCCATCATTTGTAATTCTCCTTTAGTGCATTAATATAAAAGCTTATGATTTCAGTTAATCCCTTCTGCTGGTTTTGAAGCAGTAACAAAAGATCAGCCTTTTATGGTGTGCCTGTTATATCAACTACACTGGGTGTACAGGGAGAGAATTCGGGTGTAGGTCAAATACTTTAAAGACATTTTTTTTAAAAGCAAAGCATATGCATGCTAAAATTTTAAATAACCTTTCTCGTTAACAATAGAAATATGTGACAAAGTTGTTCATGATTAATAGCAAAATTAATGGCTTAGGCAATAATTGCTAAGGAGTTTATAGGAAAAGATCACTTCACTGAAGAGGTAAGCTACACCTTAATCCAAATTTATGAGTTGAACTGAGTAATGAAAGATAGAGCCAGGACCACAGAGTCATTCTAGGCTCCATAAGAGGCAAGACAGAAAGATAAGAAAGTAAAATGATTTTTTTTTAGATAAGAGTGAGTATGGATATATGAAGGATATAGTACAGAGTAGAAGACTATAAAATTAGCATAGACACAGGATATAATGGCTCTTGAATGGCCAAGTGATGTTGACTTTATTATTTTAATCAGTATTTCCCAGAGTACAAGTCTTTGAAACTTCCAAAAGCTCTGTAAGATGTGATAGCTACTCTTGCAGTTGAGATAAAAACAGGAGTGAAACTTAGAAGTTCAGTGTAGCCCTAGCCCAGCCGTGGGCAAACTACGGCCCGCAGGTCGGATCCGGCCCATTTGAAATGAATAAAACTAAAAAAAAAAAAGACCATACCCTTTTATGTAATGATGTTTACTTTGAATTCATATTAGTTCACACAAACACTCCATCCATGCTTTTGTTCCGGCCCTCCGGTCCAGTTTAAAAACCCATTATGGTCCTCGAGTCAAAAAGTTTGCCCACCCCTGCCCTAGCTGGTTTGGCTCCGTGTATAGAGCGTCGGCTTGCAAACTGAAAGGTCCCAGGTTCGATTCTGGTCAAGGGCACATGCCTGGGTTGTGGGCTCAATCCCCAGTGGGGGACTTGCAGGAGGCAGCTGATCCATGATTCTCTCTCATCTTGGATGTTTCTATCTTTCTCTCCCCTCTCTGAAATCAATAAAGATATATTTTTAAAAAGTTCAGTGTATTTGGGAAATTCTCAATTAAAAAAAATTAACAAGTTTTCTTATAGGAGTTCTTCATAGAGACCTTAATAAATATATGAATGTGCATTGTGAAACTGCAAGAAGAGGATATATGTTAAATGAATATTCAAACACATTTGACTATGAGATTCTTTTCCTGTGGCACATCACAGATTAGGTGTACATGGGACAAAATTTGGGAAAAACATGTAACTGCTAATGGCTAATTAATGGAAATCCACTGAAAAATCTATGAACAATTCAATGAAATGCTAAAGTTCTTTTGATGCATGATACATTTTTAAGAATTACTGAGGAGTATGGTTAGAAGCAATCTCCAGTATCAAACATTAATATTTTCTTTATATAAATTATTTTTGCACCAGGAAAGGAACTAACAATTGAAGAGTTATTAGATACTAAATAAACCATAATCCCTTCAGGGTTAATTTGCCCAGATATATGTATATTTGCATATTAAGAAAATATGTGGTTCAAAAAAAAACGAAAAAGAAAATATGTGGTTCATTTTTGACATTTGATATATAATATCAATAATTATTCAACTATCTACAATAGGAATATACACACACATACATATGCATACATACATCTAGAGAAAGAATAATCTCAAGCTATTAGTACAATACATTGCATTTATATTTTAGTATCAATTTAATCCCTTTTCATTTAAGTTATTTTTAAAATTCTGAAGCAGCATTGTAGTGCAGTTTATAAGACACCAAACAAGTTATTTAAGTTGATAGGAAAAGAGAAATTCATGTTATTGCCTGTTAGTTGACACTTTTTATCTGGATATTTTAAATAAATGCTTCCTATTAGGCGGTTAACATTGGCTAGCTAGGGATTTTTTTTTCCTGTGCAAGACTTAGATAAATCAATGTTTCCAGGATATTTTTGGCATTACAATATAGTATACACTGTTTTATTCCTTAAACTGATTTATTATGTTTCAGACATTTTCTAAGGCAATTTTCTTTTCTTTTTTTCAGGACATGTCCAGTGACTTAATCTATTAGACTGAATTCAATTTTTTCCTCTTGTACTAAATTTGATTATGATGCTATAATTGTCTTCTGCTAGAAAAGAAATAGACAATACAGAGCAAAAATCTCTATTTGAAAATCTTCTTCATTCTTCATCATTACTGATATTTTTTAAAAGAATATATTTTTATTGATTTTAGAGAGGAAGGGAGAGGAAGAGAGAGATAGAAACATCAATGATGAGAAAGAATCATTGATTGGCTGCCTCCTGCACCCCCTCCCTTACTGGGGATCGAGCCCAAAATCTGGGGCACATGCCCTTGACTGGAATTGAACACAAGACCCTTCAGTCCACAGGTCAATGTTCTATCCACTGAACCAAACCATCTAGGGCTGATACACGCACACACACACACACACACACACACACACATTACAGGCCCGTTGCATGAAGAGATTCATGTAATAGGCCTTCCCTTCCCCTGGCTACCGGCACCGGTTTTCCTCCGGCACCCGGGGACCCCGGCCTTCGCTCCAGACAGAGCCTTCGGTCTTCGCTCCGCCACTTCGCCCCTATGTATGCAAATTAACCACCATCTTTGTTGGGTTGATTTGCATACTCTCCTGATTGGCTGGTGAGCGTAGCAGAGGGACGGTTAATTTACATGTTTGTCTATTACTAGGTAAGATATATATTTTAGGTTGAAAATGGTCTAATTTTGCCACACTCACTCTAATAGCTAATTTATGTAGAAAATATGGTTCCAGAGGCAGAAAAATTAAGATATTTTTAAATAGTAAAATGGATTATTCTGATTTCACTTAGATCAAAAGCCAATTGGAATTATTCCAAAAGTTTCCGGCCCACAGTCACAAAATATCTAACAATTTTCAAATTATCATTACCTCCCAGTTGATTGTTTTCTATTGTGGGTCATTTCATTAAGGTTTATTAAGTGCACTTATTTCAGTTTCCTTCTGAAACCCAGTTCCTACGAAGATTGCTGGTGTCTGTTGAATGCACATGAATGACCCTAAGGATACCCTTGTTACTAGACCCTAGTGTCTCATTTTGACCTCCTCATCTCCCATAAACTTTTGTGCTACACTGCAGGCAATCAGTCTTACAGCCATCGCTCTATACTTCTCCCCTGAAACTGTATTGCCTCCACTAATTTAAGCCCACTTTGGGAGTAAACCTTAATTGTTGAAGTACCACCCATTTGATTATTTTCTATGTCACTGTCTCCTCCATTTCCTTAATACCACTCTCAATGGCCTCTCTTCACCCACCAGCTTGATGGTTGAAATACCCCCATATGATCATTCTCCCACCCCATCAAGACGTCTAGCAATTTCCTATCACTCTCTTAGTCTTCTCCTTATTTATTAGCTGCTCCCACACTTTATTTCCCTTCTTCATCAGCTTAAACTACGTGGATTATCATGTCAGTAAGTTTACATCAATACCCATAATTCCTTTGCCTCACTGGCTTTGACCTACTGATCATGAAAATCATCGATCAATAGATGAAGCCAACTATTTGGTTTATCTGTCCTGAATCTTGCATCTGGGCTCAGCTAGATACAATAACAATGCATGTCAAACTAGTGCCACTGTAATTAGTGTATATTTATTAACCTTTAGTGGAGTCATTGCCATGTAATCCTAATACGTGTTGTCTCTTCCACCCCTCTGAAAACATTCCTTCAAGTTTGTTCTAGTCTCTGTAAAACTCCAACGTCCCTATTAG
>NW_005871293.1:962772-1050954 GCF_000147115.1 Myotis lucifugus | reverse complement strand
CTCTTACTTAGAAAAGTTTTCAATTTGATATGGGAGACAGATAAGTCAACAGAAGGAACCTTTTTGATAGCAACTTTCTCAAAGCCTCACTGCTATATCTCACTTGCATCTGCCCCATTCACTCCTTATCCCAGCATGTATTAAATTCAGTTAAATATTTTGAGTCTTCTGCTTAGCTGACCACATCTTTCTTCTTGCAACACTTGTTTTTCCCCTCTACCAAGATATATTTTTGTTTTCCTCCTTCCTCCTTGCACCCACCTTCTCAGTGCCCTTTGCTTGCCGATTTTCCTGTACATTTTTGTTAAATTCTGAGATCTTAAAGGCTCAGTCTAAGGCCTCACCTTCCCTTTCCATTCTATATTCGATCCCAAGCCAGTTAATCCCGGAAGTGGCTTCAGCTCATAACTATTCATTCATGTCTATGACTCTGATTATATTTGCAGTCCAGTCCTCTCCTGACCTCCAGAGGAGTATACCAGCTGTTTTTTAGATATCAACATTTAGATGTTCAGAAACACATCAAAATCAGTATGTCCAAAGTTATACAATATTGTATCTCTGTCTTCCATTATGTTTCATTCCTTAATGGAAGGGACACCATTCACCTATTTACAAAGGCAGATACTTGGATTCATTCGGAACGTCTTCCTGTATTGTACCCTTTTTTCCAATCCATTAGCAAGCCTTATTGATTTAGCCTCCAAATATATTTGAGTCACACCATTTCTCAACATTACCACCATTAACACATACATACAAGTCACCCACCATCTTCTCTTGACTAGACCGCTTCATTAATGTCCTATCTGGCCTGCTCACATCTTCTCTTAGGTCTCTCTCTCTCTCTCTCTCTCTCTCTCTCTCTCTCTCTCTCTCTCTCTCTCTTTCTTTTTGTATGACAGCCAGAAAGGACTTGAAAGCAAATTTTATTGTTAATCTTCTTTTTGCTTAAAACTATTCTACTCCACCTTGTGCTCTAGAAACAATAGCTTTTATCAGTTGCTTTAATATGTTCTTCCCCTATCTACCTCAGGGCCTTTGCACATATTCTTGCCTCTATTTCAAAGTACCCCTTCTCTGCCTTCTATCTTCCTATGCATACTTCCCCTCACCATCACACCTGCCTGCTCCTTTTTATGATCTTGGCTCAAATATCACTTCTCCATAGAAATTTTCCTTTTGATACTCCATTTTGACTTCACAATATCCCTGTAAAATGTTTTTTCATAAATGCTGGTTTAACTACTAAGTATGTATTGAAACAATGATCCAATTTTATGAGAAACCATCAATTCATTTCAACAAACATTTACTGAGGAACTACTATATGCCAGACCGAATTTATGCTCTTGAAAACCTCATCATCTATCATAGAAGGTATCCGCATTTAATTTTTTTTCCCCAAAAAATAATGCAGCCCTGATTTCAATTGTTTTTCAGGTACCTACCATATATGCCAGGCACAAATGAAGACATAAATCCTGCACGGGAGGGATTCAGACTCTCAGGGAAAGTAGTTTTGTTATCATATAATGAGCTATATATAATGTAGGTGTTTAGAAAGGTTCGCTGGTAAAGGAAAAGTTGGGATGAGCCTGATAAGTATTTTAAAATAAATACTCCCCTAATAGACAGGACATGTAGTTCCTAATTCCATGCTATCACCGAAAGTGATTGTGCCCTTCAGGCAAGAAAAAGTTTAGTCTGTAGAAATGAAATTTCAAAGGGACATACAAAATCATACATTTGCTCTGCTTGGTTGTTAGAATAAATCTGAGCTAATCATGCCCCATCCTCCTTATCCCTCCAAGCTTTTCATTTTTTTTTCAGATGACTGAGAAGATTTATTGAGACCTTACGGCTGCTCACTCCCTAATAAAGTTCTCCCTCAGTCATCCTGCTAATTTGGTTGACTGGTCTATTTTTAAAAATTAGCAGTTTTCAGAAACAGCCTCCAGTATTGTGGCTGTGAAAAATCTGTTGAGAAGAAATAAAAGGCTAAAACAAAATCTAATACTGTAAGCAAGTATAAATTTTTTGGAATGATATACGATCCTGTGTTATGCCAGTTTGGTCCCTGAGGCAGGAAAGAAAGCAATCTGGTTTTCTGAAACATTCAAATTTCTCACCTAAGCTCCGCTAAGAATACATTATGGGGAGCAGAGTAGAAAGTCACCATTTTACCCCTTAATTTACAGTGCCAGTGGGAATAGCACAACGCAGAATTCAAAGTTCAAAGAGAGAAAACGATCTGGCTTATGGTGGATAGAAATTTAATTTCTTTGAACCAGATACTTAGGCCCTTACTGTGAAGATTTAACACGGGGTCGTCTAGACTTCCTTTAATGTTCTTTTATAAGTTTCAGAAATATGATAAAATATTCACTTAAAGCACTAAATAGCTACTTGGTAAATGCTGATCTAAGAAAGGTTCCTCCAGTTGGGTTATGAAGTATTTTAGTTGTTTTACCAGGTAAGATAGAACAGCTTTTTAGATTGTCCTTCATTGAACCTAAGGACATTTCTACTTCCTGCCTCAGTTGTGATATTAATCTCTCTCTTTGTCAATCCTATTAAGAGAGAGTAGAAGCTTAACTTTATCATCTTAATGCCAAGATCTCAGCAGGCATTTACGCAGATATAAACAAGGATGCCTTTCAGAAGGTTATATCTTCGTGGTGATAATGAAGAAAGGGACTCACATTAATTATCATGATTTCACAAAGTGGAGTGTTTGATAAGATTTATGGCACATTTTATTATTTTCTAAACCTGATAAGAAAAAAAAAGTTAAGGAGAAAATATCTTGTGATTTAAAAATTAAGTAGCTAAAGTAGCTCAAGAATAGACTAATTTTAGCAACCAAGGTCTACTTTTAACTAGGCTTAATACTTTCCAATTCATCAAGGGATTTCAACCCAAGCTGCTTATTAGAATCACCCTGGACAGGAAAAGGAGCAACTTTTAGAAATTTCTATTCCTCTGATGCCCACTAGTCAGGAGACAGGCCTACCTCAGTACCACAGGGAGACACTGCATGCTTCATGGTCAAGGACAACTTCGCTGAAACCGGTTTGGCTCAGTGGAAAGAGCGTCGGCCTGTGGACTGAAGGGTCCCAGGTTCGATTCCGGTCAAGGGCATGTACCTGGGTTGTGGGCCCATCCCCAGTGGGAGATGTGCAGGAGGCAGCTGCTCTATGTTTCTCTTATATATATGACAACTTCAGTAGAAGAGGTGCATGTCCTGGAGTGGGGTGGGAGAGAGAGACGCTGTTGAAATTCACCTGGAGTGGGGCCCTGACATGGGTATTTTGATTAGTTCCAGGCGATGTATTCAGCCAGGCTTGAGAATCACTGACTTCTGAATCCCTCTGCCTTTTATTTTTTTAAACCTGTACTGTTGAAAGTATTACATATGTCTCCTCCCCACTTCCCTCTGCCCTTTAAAACAATGTAATTGAGTGATTCCCTGCATTATTTTTTCTTCTAAAACAATATTGTTCTTGTTGTCAAATTGGAACATATTGTATTTCCTATATGTATCAGCCGCAAGTCATTTTTAAACCTGCATCACTGTCTATCCTGAAATAAAAGGTCTACTGCTAAGGAGGGGCAGTGTCATACTCCTGGGTCTCTTACAGCTTCACATTCCCATCTGCGATGCATTGCTGAAGGGGCTGCTGAGGAATTTCCCACGGCTTTTGTATTCTTTGGGGAACAGCATTAAAATGATTGGTCAAAGAAAAGAAAGCCCTTTATCTACAAGTGATTTCTGCAAAGTTGAAAAATATTTAGAATATATGCCTAGAATACAGACAAATCCCATTTTTCCTGGCAACATGTTACAGGCATTTGTACATACAAAGGAAGAGGAATCCTCATTTAATCAAATTGACTAAGCAGCAGGGTCCAATATGAGGCCTTTCTTAAAGCTGATCCAAAAAGATAAAGCTGATCCAAGTAAAGTCTGGCAAGCTGGTAGCCCAATATGGTGTCCTCTCCTGTGAAGACAGGAAAAATTTAAAATCCAAAACAACATCAGAAGCTGATGGTCACAACCTATGATTAGAATCCAAGAATTAATTCTACTATTCATAAGGTTTTGGATCCAGATTCGGAAAAATAAACATGGCTGGCTTAAATAAACTTCACTCCCGGTGTTCCTCTCTGACTGAAATAAAATGTAGAAAGATACTCTTCCCGCCCGGACCACTACCCCCGGCACCTTGAGCCCTACTAGGTGGACCATGGCCAGAGAATATAACATTTAAGAGCCATTAGTTTTGCATAATGGTAAAAGTACAGTTCTCTGAATTTGAGTGTTGGCTTTGCCAGGGTACTGCAGTTTGGCCTTAAGGAATTTCCTAATCTCTATAAACCTAAGGTTCTTTAAAAAAAAATATTAAAAGAGATCAACATTAGTACTGTTTTGCAAACTATATACAACTAATCTATGTAGAACTTTTACTTAAGGTCTAACATAGAATAATTGCTCTATAATTAGTAATGATTAAAACTGCACTGTAAGAAAGCTATTTTTATAAGTAGGCATTGTATCCATTTTATTTTTACTTCTATTCAGAGATTTTAAATTATAGAAAACAGAGAGGAAAAAGAATTTTTTACACTCTCCCTCCTGTAGTTAGTCGGCCAAGAGAAGAGACTCAAGACAACTTTGCCAGGTAGTTCGAGGTACTCAAGAATTATTTGCAGAATTAATGAAAATAGGTCTTTTTTTAAATCATCACTTGAGGATATTTTTCCATTGATTTTTAGAGAGATGGAAAAACAGAGAGAATATTGATGTGAAAAAAAACACATCAATTGGTTGCCTCTTGCACATGACCCGACCAGGGCCCAGGCTGGGAGGAGCCTGCAACCAAGGTATGTGCCCTTGACCAGAATGGAACCTGGATCCCTTAGGTCCGTAGGCGGATGCTCTATCCACTGAGCCAAACTGGCTAGGGTGAAAATAGGTCTTGATTGGAGGGGAACTGGAAAGGAAAGCTTAGTAGTGGTGTCTCCTGAAAGTTTCCCAAGTACTTCAGGAGTTCAGCTTCAGATAAGAGACAGTCATACCTCAGTACAACAGGAAGACACTGCATGCTTAATAGTCAAGGACAACTTCAGTAGAAGAGTGGAGTGGGAGAGAGAAATCTGGAGTGGAGTGGGAGAGAGAAATCTAAAAAAAGCATCCGATCTACCTGCAAGTAGGCAGTGAAGCAAAATCCATAACCTTGTCATCTTGTCTCTTGATGACTAAGGAGGCAGGATAAATTTTCACTATCTGAAAATAGGTAAGAGGGGGGAAAATGAATTCAAATTAAGAACAACTATAAAGACCAGGGGAAGAGAATGGCATCTTCAAAATGATGGAAGGCAAATATATGCCTCTGAAAACTATTAATCTAGGAATCAAGCATTTACTATATTTTTTGGCATACATAAAATCATGAGCTATGTGAGACACCAGAGATTTACAACAGAAAAAATTGGAGTGCTGAGTGATAGTGCTATAATAATGACAATATACTATAATTTTTACAATAGCAATTTTAATTATTAATAACTAGATGCCTGGTGCACGGGTTCATGCACCAGTGAGTCCCTCGGCCTGGCCTGTGGGGATCGGACCAGGCCCAGTGCATGGATTCGTCCAGGGCATGTCCGGCCAGTCTTGCCCAGTCCCAATCAGCTGGCAGACCACAGAAGCAAGCTAACCTACGGGTCAGAGCATCTGCCCCCTGCTGGTCAGTGCATGTCATAGTGACTGGTCGAATGGTCGAATGAACGGTCGAACACTAAAGCATATTAGGCTTTTATTATACAGGATGTGACAGATATTCAATCCTATCCAAAATAAAATGTCTCAATAACAATAATGCACATGTCACTGAAGTACATTTTAAGTTATGAGATTATACTGGATATTGGTAGACTTCCTAATTGTAGCATATGCACTTCAAATATCTGCCAGTTTAATTAATGTCAGATACAGCTAACTGAGAGGTGATGCTCAACCATGGACAACAACGATGATGTCACTGTCCTTTCTGTGTGAATTGACTATTGGTATCACTGTTGGCATGGTAATTCTGTTGATAATCCCCTCTATTCTAGAGACGAAGACACTGAGGCTCAGAAAAGTGAGACAATTTACCTAGAGGTGAAAGTACAGGACAAAGCTCTGGTCTGTGGCCAACACACATCAGCATTTCCAGTGTAGTGACCTGCACACATGACAATCTTGCTGAAATTCCAGTTTCTCTTTTGAATAATGGAGACGTGGCCATGGTCATCACAATGCTACTTTGTAAGAAAAGCGACGTGAAAGAGTTTTAAACATTTTACCCTGTTATTGCCTCAGATTCTCTGTGATGACACTAGGAATCTTTTCTCAAGATCCATTGGTGATCATTCAATATTAACCAGGTTGAGAGCTCCCCGTTTGGAAACACTATTGGATGAGAATCTGGCATGAAGCACTGAACCTCACTTACTCCTAGGTCTCCATTTATACAGCATTCCCATTTTCGGTTATGGCTCCACAAATGCCAGTCATTGTTTCAGGCTGCTCCCTCTTTACTGAGGTATCCAGCCTTGAATTGCCAGGCTCTTCTAATTACAGCCTGGCTAGCAAGATAGAACCCCTCCATCCACAATCTCAGTAGTGGCTACTTAGGCACAGGTGCTCCCCACAGGAAGAGTGCTGGGAGGTGGTCCCTCAGAGAGTCCTGCATGGTAGGGGATCCCCTAGCAGAAGCGTGGCTGCGGGGACACTCAGTGAAGAGACCCGCAGGATGGCAGAAGGGCGGAGGCTGTTCAGCACATCTTCCTTACAATCTTCAGGAAAATCACTAAGTTCATGAAATGCTGAGTGTGGGATAAGAGGAAGGGGTGGATCCTTTCATCTGCGCCTGACGTGTGTAGCATGGTTGACATTTTTGCATACTCTAGTGCAGGGATGCCAACATCTGTACCTGCTTCGTTCCATACGTGAGTCTTAGGATTCTGGCTAGTAGAAAATGAATGTAAAGTTCTCTAACTTATTTAAAAGCTTTGTTGTTGTTTCAAATGTTTCAAAACAGTCTCAAGAAAATAAGAACTTGTATGCATATATGCATAACCCGTGGACACAGACAATGCGGTGGTGAGGGTCTGGATGGGGGGAGGATGGGAGCAAGTTGGAAGAGGATAATGGGGGAAAAAGGAGGATCTATATAATACTTTCAACAATAAAGATTAAAAGAAAAAAATAAAATAAACAAATCCATGCCCAGAAAAAAAGGAAAATATGCAGTCAATTCAAATGTGAAATCCTACTCAGAACTGTTTTCCATTTCCCCCCAGTTATCCTTATGAGCTCCGAGAAGAACCCATTGCTCTTGGGCTATATTCTGAGTTTATGCTGGCCCGACCCTCATGTGGTATAGTGATTCATGTGGTATGGGGTGTCCTATCCTGTGGGCATCTGGTATTGGTGACAGCTGAGGCATGTTGACCCCACTTTGGTTGGCTGTGCTCTGTGTTAGAAGCCCCTAATTCTGACACTACCCACGGAGGATAATCATGAAGTTCTCATCCTTCCCGCCGAATTCTCTGGACTCTTCCTCTTTTTTCACAGATTCCAAAAAAAAACCCAAACAAACATGGGTCAGATTCTTTCTTCCATCTGGCCCTCTTAGCCCATAGCCACAGCTGCTTTCTTATTCCACTGGCTGCCTCTGGACCTCGGTTCAGCCCTTGCCTGTACCCATGGGGACCTGCAAGATTTGGGGAATTTCTTCTATCCCCAGAGTTAAGGTAGAATATCAGAGTACATTCACCTCACTGCCATCTTCCATCTGTTCAAGAGGATCCATAGTGACTGCAAGGCAGTCTGCCCCAGGCCTCATTCCGCATTGATGCTTCCCCCAGATATTTCTGAACTGCTGCCATGTAGCTTCAGTGCCCTGCTGAATATGGGCCTTCTCTCCGCAGCTTGAAAAATCATTGTGGGTTATGCCTAGAGAAGAAAGAAGCAAATCCCCTGCAATGGGACTTAGTAAACCCTCTGATCATTTTCAGCACCTTTTTTGGGGGGTGTCTGACCTCTGACCTGATTTCTTCTCTACCCTGAACTCCCCTAGACCAGAAGGACATTCTTTTACTTACCATCCTGTATTGTGTAATTATCCCTCCCAAAGCAGCACATACCCTTCTTTCTAACCTGGGACCATAACATTGGAGAGGTTGCAGGTGAATATGAGTATGAGTGCAATATTGTCTCCAATGTTTTCAATCTGCATTTGATTTCATGCAGGAATCTAGAGGAGACAATTCTTGAGAGATGTCAGAAATAAACCATCAGACCAAACTTTCAGCTTAACTCCAAAAGTAAAATCATCTTGCCCTCTTAAAAACCAGTCTGATGCATCATAGTGAAATTAATGCCTGGATTTGTTGGTTTGCTTTTCTACCATGGAGCTGCTTACAGAGTCTTCCTATGGTCTGAACACTAGAATCCATCACCGTTTAATATGGGTCACAGTTGAAACTAGACGAACTTGTCTTCCTTTCCCCACCATGACAGGCATGAAGCATTTCTCTCTCTGGAAGAACCCATTATACTCAGGCCGCATTACTGGCTGTTATAACAAAATGATATATTTTATTGAAGAGTTTACTAACCCTTCCTGTTCTGGTACACATCACTGGCATTTTAAAATCGGCTTTCTGTCAAAGAGTAGTTTTACTGTTTATTTTCTGTCAGAGCATTTTGACTCAACTTGAACAAAATAAGATATAATAATTTTGAGTACTAGTATATAAATTCTTATAACCTTTTCAGATAAATCTGCTTGTTTTACATTAAGTTTAACTGTACACCACTTTTCCTAATTCTCCTCACTTGCTAAAAGTATTAAAAAGGCAGCTTATCCCAGAGGCTACTCAACAAATGGTTAATTACTCTGTATTTTCTCTAACTCCAGGCTGTAACAGTGCCATTGAGATGGACAATACTGTTACAGTTTGTGTTGATATCAATGACAAGGTTGATGTGTATTTCAATAAAGGCTTGACTATCAAGTCATGGAGCTTAGCGGCCGGGAAGAGCAGCTGCAGAATCAGATCCTTAGGATTCCAGTCCCTGTTCTGTTGGGTTTGGGATCCTGTGTACATGAATAATGCCTCTCAGGTGACGGTCTCCAAAATGCAGATAATATTTATTGTTTGACAGAACTGAACATATTACATCAGATAAAGTATGTGAAGACTCTAGTTTAGCATAAGACCTCAATAGAAAGAGTGAATATGTTACCTAATGGTTTGTCAGATACAATTTGCAGCAACTAATTAAGATGGGGATAGGAGCACTACCATGCAAATTAATCACAGGAAATTGAAGGGGGGGCTATTTTGTTGCATTCGCTTCTATTAATGGTCATAAGCCCTCCTCTGCCAGCCAAGAGCAGATTCCATAGGAAGAGAGATGTGTTTGATCTGGAGCTATGCAGTGTCTTGAGATGTCTCCTGAAATAGATTCCCTAGTTAATAAACAATGCCTCACTGAAGATTGATTTGACCTCATCATTTACTTCATAAGCAGAGTTTCTAAATCAGCCCCATGTAAGAAATCTGAATTTAGCTACAAGTGAAAATAATAGGAGGCACCAAGTTACATAAACTTAAAATAAATATCCAGCTTACTTGACAATAGATGTGAAGTCAAGTTGAATCTACCCCTTAATCTAAAGGCAAATTAGTAAAGGACATTTTTTCCCCGCAGCTTTGAGACAGAGCTAACTATATTTGTGTGCTAGTGCAGCCTGCCTTTTGCTAGTTAATTTTCACAGTGAATATCTGCTGCTATCATAGATTTGGCCTGAAAAAAATATTTCAAGGCACAGTTTACTAAAAGGGGGAGCAAATTGATTTCATTTTTATAGTGAAACTTCAGAATCATTTCTCTCTCCCTGTTCCTTTTCAAAGGTGTACATAATTAGAGCATTTTTTTTGTATTGCATATTTATGTATTCTTTTTCCTCTTCCTTATGCTCTCCTCTGCTAGGCTTATATTCATATAACAGGTACAAACTGAACATATAATTAAGTGGAAAACACAGTAATAAACAGTAATTTCTTGGCTCCCCGCTGCCCTCCATCTAGGTTACTAGAAATGCATCTTGTCCTACGCATTCCCATTATACAGAACATTTTGCTACTTGGTAAAGCAATCTTGGAAAGAACATGCACGATATAACACACACACACACACACACACACAAACTAACATAACACTGTCTGTCAAGGCCACAGATATGTGATTCTTTCTTGAGACATTGTGTCTCAATATTTATTCATTCAACAACTATTTTTTGAGGCATTGCGATGCTCAGAAATGTGGTAAGCAGTGATAAAAGAGTTGAAATAAACACATGAATTCTTCCTTCATGGGGACTCCAGTGCCAACATCACCTACTTAATTTATAGCTACCCCTGCCGTACATTCTAGCTACTCTCCTACTGTAGAAAATTTCCATTCTGATGCTCTGTCACAGTGTTTTCTGTGACAACTTGGCTCACATTTTCCCCTGGTTATTTATCGTAGATAGCATCACTGTACTTTGGGTGTGCTACCAAGTCCCATTCTCATGTTTTGGATGGTACCATTCACTGACATAGCAATATTCTTTTCATAGATGTGTGGGAATCCCATTAATCCTTGCCCTGTTGCCATGCTGGATCACGTTTCCACCTGGGATATGTGGAGTGAGCAAACTGACCTTCTCAATCACTCAACTGCTGCCTCTCTTATGCATTATTCTTAAATTCCTTCCTGAATTTCAACAGCTTTCTTTTACTTTCCTCTCTCCCTTTATAGCATCCAGGGAATGAATCATTTTATAGTCCTCATCTCAGATGAAAAATGAGAGTTGCCCAGAGCCTTTGGGGAAAGAGGAAGGCTTCTGGGTTACTTGGCCTTTCATTATTTTTGTTGCCCATAAGCCTAAGTTTCACATTTACCATAAATAAGTAGAACTTGTACTTTGACATTATCTGATGCTGGACTTCAATTATGTCTTTTGACAGACATCAAAGATTGGTCACTTTAGCCATCTCCCTCTTTCTCTGTCTCTCTCTTACACACACACACACACACACACACACACACACACACACACACACTAGTCTTTGGTCCCATTCTTGAGAGCTGAAATATGTGCAGAGGTAAGTAGGCATAAATGAAACAAGAGCATAAATAACTGCTAGTTTTAATTTCTCAAATACAGGGCCTCAGGATAAATCTACATTTAACACCACTAAATGTATGCACATTCATCTTAGATATGTCTTCCTAGTCAACCAAAACAGTATTTTCACTATGACAGACCTTCAAATATTTGAAGCCAGTCATTACTTGTTCCTTTAAAATTTTGTCCCTCAGTGTAAATATCACTGATTCTTTCAAGCAATTTTCAGATGAGAAAATTTTCCTTGCTTCACCAATACTGATATCTTCTCTCAGGATATCCTGGTATAGAAATGCCTCTATAAAGATTGCCCAGAGTAGCAAACTGTCTGTGCAATTATATTGTCTCCTCTGCGGTCCCCTCTTTGTCAGTCTGCTCACTACATTACTCTCACACCTGTTATTCTGAGTCCAAATGGAATTATTTCTGCACTACTTTAAAACCCTTCATGGTTCCCCACCAACTTCAAGGCCAAATGCCTTCATCTGACTTCTGTGGCCTTTTTCTGGATCCTGACTGTGTTTGTACCTCCATCTTGCCCGCTCCCCCAACTGCTCCTTCAGGCTGCCATCTCACACCTGTAGCAGGGACTTTTCAGAGAGAGCAGACAGAGGATTTGGGAAGGGTGACAAGGGGATATGAATCAATATCATCTGGTGGCTTTTCAAACTACACATGTCCTTTTCTCCCTTCCTCCAGCAGTGGTGTTCAGTGTGAATGCAGTTAATGATCATTGTTCACACTGAGAAGGCATCGTGTCCCCTAGTTGCATTAAAATAGATCAAAGATGAAACAGCTCTGCCCCCTCTACCTGTGCGCTATATCAAATCCAAGTCTGCCTTTTGAATTCTTATCCTAAGGGCAGTTGTGAGGCCAAGCTTCCTGGGATAGTTGAACTAAAAACCACAGGAGGGCTCTCCCGGAGGGAAATGGTAATTCTTACTGGTTCTGCTTTGTGACTTATTTTTTCCCCTTTTGTGATATGAGGAGATTATCAAAGGAATAAAAGCATCTCTTTGAGTGCGGAGTGTTCTCACAGAGGCGCGGAGTAGCTGAAGAGTCCAGTTCCTGAGCCCTGGTTGAGAACACTGTCTCTCCTAAGCAGGGCCTCATAGTACTTGGCTCTCAGCAGAAGATACGGCTCTAGGAAATGCCATTTCTTTCTTGTTTCTCTTTCCTTTCTTGCATCTTCCTCATCCATCCTCTCATGAACAGCACGTAAATCCAAGTGCAATGAAACACAGTGGCAACTACACTGTAAAGGAGAAGTGGCTCAATCAACAACTCCTATTCTGGTTGTAGTTTGTGGCTTGTTTGCCTTTGGATAGTGGCCTCTCATGGGGACACAACCAGCAGAGGCCCCGATGTGATGCTGTGACCTAATTAGTTTATCTTCCCTGTTGCGTAAAACGATCCTAGAGAAAAACTGGACCTTTCCAGGTGTGAGCTATTACCTTGAAACAGCATTGGTCACCTGCACTGGTCTGTGGTCATTGTCCAGTAGTAGATGTCAGAGGACACACTGTCTCCTAATCAGTCAAGACTCACAGGACTGGCAGCCTTTTTTTTTAAGGAATGTAATATATTTGCATGGTAGAAACTATTCACATCTACTTTGTTGTGGGAAAACATGAATAATTTATCTTACAAATATTAAAATTCATATGAAGAATATAAAAAAATAAATTTTAAATCTGTCTACCCTCTCATTCCTTCTAGTTTACATTATATTTTAGAAAGCCAGTGTTTCTTAAAGTTTAAAATTAACCAGATACACAATAAGGAAATAATTTTCTTTTTGCAGGAAATAGCATAAAGCACAACATAACTATGGTTACAACAAATGAAGAACCTAATTAAAAATTAATTGTGCATTCCTACAATTTAAAACCAATCAAAACTTAGATTGGACATCCTATATAATAAAAGCATAATATGCAAATCAACCGAACGGTGGAATGACTAGTTGGCAGGGGCCGGGCCCGGTGAGCAGGTAGCACCAGGCACCAGGCCAGCCAAGGCATGTGCCAGCAGGCAAAGGGAGGGGACAGCGATGGGGGTGGTGGGAGGCAGCAGCAACTAGCGGTGGAGGGGCAATGGGGGAGGGGACAGGGCCATTCCCTGATCAGCTCACCCCATCACCTCCTGCAGAGGGAGGCCTGCAGCGTGGCAGCAGCGGGGTGATGGGGGTGGCGCCAACCCCTGATCGCCAGCCTGGTGGCCTTCTGCAGAGGGAGGCCAGACTGCGGCTTAGGGGAGTGGGCCTAAGCCGCCAGTAAAACATCCCCTGAGGGCTCCCAGTCTGTGAGAGGGTGCAGGCTGGACTGAGGGGACCCCCCCGCCCCTGAGTGCACAAATTTTTGTGCACTGGGCCTCTAGTCTATATATATATAAAAGCCAAGTGACTGAAACAATGGAATGACCAGAATGACCAGAACAACCGGTTGCTGCGGGGCTGGCCAGCCAACCTCCCATATTCCTTCCCCCCTGCCAGCCTGGCCCTGAATTCGTGCACTGGACCTCTAGCATAATAATAATAATAATAATAAGCCTGACCAGAGTGGCTCAGTGGTTGAGCATCAACCTATGAGCCAGGAGGTCATGGTTTGATTCCTGGTCAGGGCATATGCCTGGGCTCGATCCCCAGTGTGGGATGTGCAGGAGGCAGCCTATCATTGATTCTCTCTCATCATTGATGTTTCTATCTCTCTCTCCCTCTCCCTTCCTCCTGAAATCAATAAAAAATATATTTTATAAAAATAATAATAAACAATTCAAAAGGTATTTAACCATGAAAGTGACCTGTACTTCCTTCTGGCATATATAATTATTGGGTACATATATAGACAGCCTCAGTGGAGCTCATCCTCTATGCCCTTTCCCATTTTCCCTTTCCAATGGGTATGTCTGTTTGTTTGAATATCTGGGCAATGGATGTGTTTTCCCAACCTATTAATACACTGTACTGTTTATTAAAGAAAATTCACACCCAGAAGTTAGAATCTGCTGCCATGTGATACCTGGTCTAATCAGATGAAAATGTTAGGGAATTGATCTAAGACTAGAGTGAGAAGGCTGAAACGTTGGCCGTAATCAATTATAAAATGAGTACACACTTGAAAATTATAGTGCATGGAACCAAATTAAAGAGACACACAAATAGTAAGAGAAAGGAAGACATAAAACTTTATTATCTTTTTTGAGGCTGAAAACTATTGCTGCTATCATATAGAAAAAGAATACATTATTTTCAGTAAAAATTGGCCATCATCAATGTTGTCAAGCATAAGAGGCATGCAAGAAAAAAAAAGTAGAAAGGATACAGAGGACAGAAGAAAGGATACAGAGGACAGAAGAAACAAATATTCTCATAATTGATTTTAAATGGACCATGATTGAGGAATGAAGGAAAATGTATAAATAAAATAATTATGACACAATAATTGAGTTAGGAAATGGAGAGTAGTAGCTAAAAATAATTAGGTATATTATGGAAATACAATAATTAGAATGAAAGGCTTGATTAATAAGAGTTGTCCTATTTGTTATTCACAGACTTGTATCAGAGAGAAATCTCAGTGTATAAGCTCAGGTATTCAAGTACACAAGAAACACAGTTTTGTTTTGTTTTTGTACTTTTCTCTCACTGAACTTAATTTGTACTCGGGGCCCCAGTTCTATCAAGTGGCAGAAAATCTCAATTAGCCCCGACCCACTCTCCTCCAGGACTGTGTCGACCCCATGCCAGGGTGGGGGCCATCTGCCCTCAGTGTCATCAGCTATCCCCGCTGGCAACTTGATAATAACGTACTCACTCACTCAGCCCTAAGTGGAATCATATTATGTAAGTCCATTTGACTAATGTGTGCCAAAGAAAAAGGCAATAGTCAGGTGTGGGATAGTTACACTGGATTGATAGATCGATATGGATATTTAGAAATTAAGACCTCCAGAAAAGATTTTTAAAGTGCTTTTTATGTTTATTTTTTTATTTTCTCCTTTTAGACTCTGGTCACTGGTCCTTGCAGGTTGCCACTGCAGCCTCCATGTCCTCATTCTAAGGACACATTAAGCCTGCTGGCTCTCTGTGCTTTTTTTTTTACTGGATAAATTCTGCTTCTCTTGTACTTCTCTAGGCTAAGGAAAGCTGTGTGACCTGCTCCCAACCCACGGCCTAGTCAAATCCTGCTTTCCGAGAGCTCCAACTCATCTAAAGTTTCTGTCCTCCTTTCCCAACACTGGGGCTTGTTCTGTGGGCATCAGTAAAGCAAATACCCTTTCTCATGTCACATATATCTAGACTTATTTTTTTGCCACTCATTTTTTTAATCTTCCTAGCTGATGGAATTTTGCCCTAAAGATGGAGCTGAGGTGGAAAGAATAACTACTTATACTCACTCTACATTCTTTCAAATATATTAGATTTTGAAACTCAAAATCTAATAGTTAAGCCTTATTTATTTTTATTTCTGATATGTTGGTCACTACTTGGAACATCCTAACTATCTAAATTAAGGGAAGGGGCAGAAGATTAAAAAGAATACCAAAGACAGAAGTCACATTGCCAATATAATACTATACTAAATCCCTAGAGATCAGATGAAATCAATTAAGCCTATTTATGCATTTACTTATATGATACTGAATTATATAGAGACATATTTATTTTACCTACTTAGGTATCAAATACTGAAAAATGTAGCAAATATGTCTCTAGATTTGAAACTGGTTTTTTTTCTTTTAGTAACCATTGGAAACAAATGAAGTTATCTCATTAGAATGCAGCTCTGTGTAGTCAGATTCTGAATGGCTAAACAAATGTAATCCAATTTCATCCAATAATAAATGTTGGAGTGCCTCTGATAATGCATGTCTCTTAGATAATGTTCTCTAACTTAAAGCATTAGAAGTTGAAGAGCTGAGATTCTGGATTGTTCTACATAATGAATACCTGGAAAGTTTGGCTTTCATTTTGCTCAAAGAAGGTTAGGTATGTGCTTTGGAAACCAGATGAGCAGCTGTCATGCTTGGCAAGGTTTTATGTAACTGAAAAGACTTTATAAAAGGCCAGCCCACCATCAATCAAAGGTATCCATAGACAGCTTCCTTTCTCCAGGAAAAATTTTGGATGTGTGGCAGCAGCATATAATCAAATGTTTAATTTAGTGCCCAGAACATCACAACATAGATATAAGCAGGATCAGCTATCATAGGGAGTTGGCTATAGTAATTGCATCATTTCCTGATGCCCTCCTGGAACATCTTACACTAATCGGTAGGATTCCTGGTGTATCCACTTGATGATAATATATTCACTCATTCAGCCTTAAGTGGAATCATATTTTGTAAGTCCATTTGAGTAATGTGTGCCAAAGATAAAGGCTATAATCAGGTGTAGGATAGTTACACCGGATTGATAGATAGATAGATATGGATATTTAGAAATTAAGACTTCCAGAAAAGATTTTTTAAAGTGCTTTTTGTGTTTACTTTTTTATTTAAATTATTTTTAAATATTTTTCAATTACAGTTTAATGCAGGATCATATTAGTGTCAGGTGTACACCCCAGTGATCAGATATTATATAACTTACTAAGTGATCATCCAAGCAAATCTAGGACCCACTCAGAAACCATACATAGTTATTAGAATATTATTGACTATATTCCCTATGCTGTACTTTACATCCCCATGACTATTCTTTAACAACCAATTTGTATTTCTTAATCTCAGGCCTTTTTCACCCATCCCCTCGACTTCACTCCCATCTGGCAACCATCAAAATGTTCTCTGTATCTATGAGTCTTTTTCTGTTCTGCTCCTTTGTTTGTTTCGTGTTTTTTAAAGATTCATTTGTTGATAGATATGTATTTATTGCCATTTTATTGTTCCTATTTTATAGTTTGTTTTTTTCTTCTTAAAAAAAAAACCCTTTAACATTTCATGTAATACTGGTGTAGTGGTGATGAACTCCTTTACCTTTTCCTTGTCTGGATTCTAAATGATATGTTCTTTGATTCTAGATGATAAATTTGCTAGGTAGAGTAACCTCAAATGTAGTTCCTTGCTTTTCATCACTTTGAATATTTCTTGCCAATCCCTTCTGGCCTGCAAAGTTTCTATTTAAAAAAATCAGCTGACAGTCTCATGGGAGCTCCCTTGTACGTAACTAATTGCTTTTCTCTTGCTGCTTTTAAGATTCTACTTTTGTCTTTAATCTTTTGCATTTAAATTATGATGTGTTTTGGTGTGGGCCTTTTTGGGTTCCTCTTGTTTGGGACTCTCTATTTCCTGGTCTTGTATGTCTATTTCCTTCAACCAGTTAGGGAAGATTTTTGTCATTATTTTTAAAAATAGCTTTTCAATTTCTTGCTTTTTCTCTTCTTCTTCCAGCACCCCTGTGATATGCTTTGGAAACCAGATGAGCAGCTGTCATGCTTGGCAAGGTTTCCCATAACACATACTACACAATTCACAGATATTTATTAACTTTCTTATTCATGTCAGAGCCATGTTCTAGAAACTTAAATCTTGTTCAGCATGGCTGGACCTTAGTTCAAGAAGGTCAATAGTGGAATAACCATGCCTGATGCTTCTTTGCTCCATATATGAAATATTGGGCTGAGAGACTCAAGCTTCTACTTTATAAAGGAGGCAGACGAAATATTTTGAAAGAGATCTTCCTTGAAATTACCATTTAGGGGAAATTAAATATGTGTTATAGGTGCCATTTTAAAGGAAATAATTGATAATTCTTTCAGGATCTAGAGCCTACAGATTAGAATAGTATTTAAATTAGTATTTAGTTATATATATATATATATATATATATATATATATATATATATATACAGTGTTTTATTAATTTTAAAATATTTAATCAAAGTAGTGGTGTCAAGAGGAACAATCGAGTTCCAAATACAGATGTATGTTGGCTCTACAAAGGTAAATTCATCATTATACTCTGGTTTCTCTTTGCATCTCACAAATTCCTACATGGTGGTAAGCCTGGGTACAGCAGTAAATTGACACAATCTCCTCTTCAGAATTTATAACCTTGGTTTATACAGGAACCTGTGTTCTTCACAGTTTGTTTGTTGAAATTGAACCATAAAAATTTACCTTCCTCATTGATTCATCAGTTATATCCTATGCTTAGGCTTTTAAAGAAAATACAAACTTCATAATGAGATTTGAATGTACTTAGTTCCTAAGTAGCCTCTTTTAGAAAAAAATTTATTATTATTGATTTTAGAGAGAGGAATGGAGAGATTGAGATAGAAACATCAGTGGTGAGAGAGAATCACTGCTTAACTGCCTCCTACATGCCCCCCACTCCCTCTACACTCCCTACTGGGTATTGAGCCCACAACCCAGGTATATGCCCTGATGGGGAATCAAACTGTGACCTCCTGGTTCATAGGTCGATGCTCAACCACTGAGCCACACTGGCCGGGCCTGAGTAGCCTATTCCATATTCTCTCTTGTATGCCACCTGGTCAAAAAGGAGTGTATGTGTAGATGTCAGGGTGCTTTATTTACCTCTTAGAATTCCTACTCAAACCAGAAGGCAGAAGGACATAAATAGCATTCATAATGCAAACTATTTTTAAATATAATTTAATCTTTGAAGATTTGGAAAGCACAGAGGGTATTATGAAAATTTTTTTCAAACACCTGTAGATATACTGAGTGTTAGATAATGAGGTTTTTTTTTTATATACCATCAAATAAGCCATACTGAATTATAATTTCTGGGTTCTTTGAATGTGTTTACTTTTAGTGTAGAACTATATTAATTAGCTCCTAGTATAGAAAATGAAATTCTTAAGCTAATTATCAGTTTAGCCCTCATTAAAGAATTGTTAAAATCAAATACTATATTTTATATCCATATTTTAGGGAAGGAAGAGTAACAAGAATAAAATACAATTTAATCTTTGACTTTTAAATGGCTGTTTATAACATTAAAACAGAAGGCTAGTATTTTCAGATGAAGGATGAGTAACAATTTTGAAAAACATGAGAATTTATTTCGTTTTCTTAATCAAGATAGAAAGCAAGGTTTCCTTTAGATATTTGTATGTTGTTTAATTCACTTTGCTGAACAGAAATTATCTGAGGGAATGAAGGCAGATGATGAGATATTAACAAATTATTTTTTTAAAAAGAGTAGTTGACTTAAATGTGTACTTAGAACTTCTATCTCATTTCTTTTCATTCATAGTCCACCTCGAGCTCCTTTGTATAACCCGCTCCCTGGGTGAACCTCTGACCCACTGATCTCTGCTTACTTGTGCCTCCTCCCGAAATGAGCCCATAAATATTCTCTGAATCCCAAGGTCTTAATGATCCTGGTGAGCTCTTATATAGTCCTGATTCTCATCTTTCTAGAATTGATTTTCTCTGAAGAGACTTCTTATTATTCTATCCTTGGGGGGGAAAAAGTCTCTTTAATATCTAGGGCTGAGGGTGTTCTGCCTCTGTATCTGTAGCCAACCTTCTGTTGAGTGAGCACAGTCAGAACCCTCTTCCTTCTTGCTGTTGATTCAGCTTCCAGGACCCTTACTGACCGCGGCATGAAGATAAAGCACAGCAAGTCCTCCCTTCACATGGTAGACAGACTCTTGGAAACTAACTGAGTTAAATATGTCACAAAACCAAATTTACCATTGGCTAGCGGATATAAGCAAGGGGTAAGTTCCTAAGGCATAGTTCTGGTCAAAAAACCTCATCCAACTTCTAAACAAAGACACAAAACACTTGTTTAAACTTTATTTGTATTGTTGACAGATGTCCCCTGCCCCCTCGCCCACCTCCACTCATTTTCCACACCCCCTTCCCTCTGGCCATCACCACATATTAATCATTTAAAAATCAATCTAAGCTATACATACATTTAACAAATATTTTTAAAAAACAAGGAAGATCATTCTTCCAATCTGCTTATTCCAGCTCAGGGTCCTCTCCAAACATCTCAGGGCATGAGGAGGGTCCTCACCCTAGACAGGACTCCATCCCTTCGAGGGGCCACTTGCATCCACTCAGACTAAGGACCATGTAGACACACCAGTCACCTCACGTGCACATCTTTGGGATGTGGCAGGTAACTGAGTGCCCCGAGGAAACCACACAGCTATGGGGAGAAGGTGCGAA
This sequence comes from Myotis lucifugus, assembly GCF_000147115.1. NCBI lineage: Eukaryota > Metazoa > Chordata > Mammalia > Chiroptera > Vespertilionidae > Myotis > Myotis lucifugus. Next base: position 1,030,561 of record NW_005871293.1, on the reverse strand, counting down.
CTCCACACACTGGCCCCAGCTGGAAATTAATTTTTTTCTCATCAACGTAATAAGAAATTGGTGTTGAAAGAAACCATGTTATTCAAGGACCTGCTGTGCTACAAGAGCACCTCACATGACATTACAACTAGCAACTTCATGGAAGACAACGTAGATCAAACCAATTTCCTGGCTTTGGGAAAACAGAAAACTGGTTAATGAGGGAATATGGAATTTTGCAAATATTTTGGAATTGAAAAATGCTCTGTAACACCAGGGAGACCTACGTTTGAATCCTGACTTTTTTCTTTCCCATTATGTGAAAATGTCCAATTTATATAACTTCTCTGTTACATATTTTATTCTCCTTTGTTAATAAAATACATCTAAAAGTTGTTAGGGGAATTAAATTAGTATAAAATTTGTGAGAGATATATGAGTATATTGCAGACATGGGACTTTAATATATATTTCCTTTATTTGTTGCAGCAACATGTGGGCACAATCCTATTTATTTTATTCTTCAGGAAATAGCTCTTTGATTTTCAGGATCATTTATCCAAGTCAGAGATTATTTTGAATACTGAAAAAAATGATTGGTTGGGCTTTGTTTACTTTTTCTTTATGTAAAGAATGAATATACTCTTTATAATAGTCTATAAATGAATAAATGACTGGTATAAATAAATGACTATCTAACAGACAACCCTGATAAAATGGACCATAGAAAATTCTTCTTTATTCCACATGTAATTAATCTGTAGAAGATTTTCTTACACCTAGTTAGACATGCTGTTTCATGGAAGGCAAAGTAAAATCAAACTAATTTCTGAATGGGTTTAACAAATGGCTAGATATGGGATTAAAATTAATTAGGGGAAATATCATTGTGCTTCCAGGGTAAGCTTATCAGAAAATAATGAATGAGCTCAAGATTTATGGTTACTATGCTCTGCCATGACTGTAAATTTCTTTCTGGCATTTTGGCCATTGTGATGGGTTTGTGTAAACTACCAGCAAGTTGGAAGCCAGTTGATACCCAAGAAAGGTCTCTCTGGTCTCCACCTCTTATCCTTTCTCCCTGGATAACTGACAGCCAGGGAGGCCCATTAAGAATTAAGAACAAGGCTGTTTGTGGGGAAAAGTACCACAGACACTGATGTCTACTTTCTTCCTAGTGAAACAGAGACTGTAGCACCATGACTCTTTTCTAGCATCTAAAGAGAAAGTTTAGAAGTTCTAGCAACAGAAGACACTACTTATAACCAACCAGAGAATCCCCCGTGGATTATGCAATGAGGAAACCACCACCCACATTAACAATTAAATAATTGAAGGAAGCATATGGGCTGAGATCTCAAGCTTGCAGTGGATGGGTTCAAGGCAGGAAGCACATGTGTTTTTTATTGATTTTACAGAGAGAGGAAGGGAGAGGGAGGGTGGGAGGAATGAAGGGAGGGAGAAAGGAAAGGAGAGAGATGAGAGAGAGCCTCAATTGGCTGTCTCTTGCAACCCCAGCATGAGTCCTGACCAGGAATCAACCCAACAACCTCTCTGTGCATGGGACGACTCTCAACCAACTGAGCCACACTGGCCAGGGCTGAGTTTGCAACTTTTGATGTAAAACAACCTTACTTTAAGTGAGAAGGAAAATAATTAGTAGAGACTTTTCAGAATTCCACAAAATGACATGCAAAAATAAGTGGAAACCTGCCCTAGCCGGTTTTGCTCAGTGGATGGAGCATCGGCCTACGGACTGAAGGGTCCCGGGTTCGATTCCAGCCAAGGGCACATGCCTGGGTTGCAGACTCCATCCCCAGTGGGGGGTGTGCAGGAGACAGCCGATCAATGATTCTCTCTCATCATTGATGTTTCTATCTCTCTATCCCTCTCCCTTCCTCTCTAAAATCAATAAAAAATATATTTAAAAAAAATAAGTGGGAACCTAAAATGTACAGAACGAAGAAGGAGAATAGCAAATCATTTTTGAAGCAACATATAATTAACCTTGGAACATGGTTTACATAGCTAGAGAGTCATTAATCGCTGGGTGTGTTTAACATAGCACACATAAAACGATATTTATAGACACCCATCCAAGAAGCCACACAAGGGCATTGTCAAGAACACCAAGTGGCTTAGAGCCTGATTCCAGCAGCGCCGTCTACACAGCCACCAGTGCCCTTGGCGCAGAGCGGGCCAGTGTGGCCAGGTGTGCCCCTCACCTCCAGCTCTTGTTTTAAAGTAAACAAGAAATAGTCTGAAGCTATTTGAATGTTGAGTTAAAAATAAATCAAAAGAAGAAATAATACAAGATCTATAAATGTTCTAAGAGCCATTAATTGGCCACGTTGCTTAGTTTGTTCTATAAGAAAAAAATGTACAAGAGTGTATGTACAGGTGTGTGTGTGTGTGTGTGTGACTCACTCTATCTTTTCTGAGTATTTCTGGGCGAGTGGCTCTTAGTCATGAAGTGTCAAGGGTGACAGACACCCTCAGGTGTGCAGCCCCAGAGGAAAGCTCCTGTGCCTGCTTTTTCACAGCTAATCAGGGTGAGGTATGCTGCTGAGACATCATTTCTGACACTTGCTTCCCCACTCGCTCCCTTAAGGCAGTGTTATTGTGACAGACCAAAGAGTAGGCTAGAAGAAATTCTGGCTTTGAAAGATTAGATAGAACTTCCCTCCCCTTCCCAGGCCCTACGCCCTCGGAAAAACTTGAACGTTTCTCTGGTTAATAATATCCAAGGGTGGAGGTGGGGGGTGAAGAGGAGTCCTTTAGAGGAAAAGAATATGAATAAGACGCTGTGGTCTCAGCCTCGCTCCGTGGAGAAACTGACAATGCCATTATCTCCCTCCTGCTCCTGCTTGTGGCTATAAACTCCTCCTGACTTCTCACTCCATGCCTGGTTTTTCTCAGCCTTGCCAAGAAATGCCAAACTCACCTGTCGAATCATTAATATTCCTTATTCTTAATACTTTCAAAGACTGATCATATATCATTCCTCAATCCCAAAATGTTCAATGAGACATAGTTATCTGCATGGCATTTATGTGAAGTGTGATATTAGAGTCCACTTTTCCAACTTCATTTCTCATTGCTTTTTCTTTTTTTTTTTTCATAAGCCCTATCCTCTAGGGCAGCGATTCTCAACCTGTGGGTCACGACCCCTTTGGGGGTCGAACGACCCTTTCCCAGGGGTCACCTAAGACCATCAGAAAACACATATATGATTACATATTGTTTTTGTGATTAATCACTATGCTTTAAATATGTTCAATTTGTAACAGTGAAGTTGGGGACCACAACATGAGGAACTGTATTAAAGGGTCGTGGCATTAGGAAGGTTGAGAACCACTGCTCTCGGGTTTTTGTTGTTGTTGTTGTTGTTTTCTCAACTGGAGTACTTCTAGCATTTTGGAGAACAATATTTTGTTGTGTGGCACTGATTACAGAATCATTAGTCTGTTTGGCTCCAGCACAGCAAATGCAAGCAGCACTCTCAGTCACTGTGACACCAAAAATCCCTCCATCCATTTCTTAACTCCTCTCAGAGATCTGTTCTTGAACTCCCCTTGCTTTCCTGCCTTGATTCCTCCATCATGCTGCTTTCTGGCCTGAACGTTACTCCCTCATATTTCAGACTCTAACTCAGGATGCCTTAATGAAATTACCTTGAGGCCTAGTCCAAAGCGATTTCTCCTTCTGCCTGAATTCCCAGGGCAATTCATATTCATGGAGTGTCTGCCCCACGCCACTCAGTCTTGTTGCTTGCTTTACATGCATGATTTCCACTTACATTGTGCTTCCCTTCCTCCATCATCTTCCTCCCCCCGGAGAGCAAGTTGGAGGTGAAATCTAAGCTCTCTATCCTATCAGACCTTGAGAATTCAGCTTCTACCTTCAGTGCAAAGCACCTACGGCAATAATTTGACTTAGTCATTGCCTAGACTTGCCCTTTCATTTCTTTCCTTCTGTTCCTGGCCATTAGTTTTTAGAGTCAAAGCATCTGATTTATCTTCTTATTTCCAAGGAGCCCAATGGAATGCACTGGGGTGGCCTCAAAAATGTTTGCTGTTAAAAAAATCTGGATACTGAAAAAATGGTTAATATGTTCCAATTTTGTTTTTATTTTAAAGCTCAGGGCAGTTAAAAGGAGTCAAGATCTAGAAGGTTGAATATTGGTCTGGGGTAGAGCTAGGTAAGAACAGCTTAAAAAATTAAAACTAAAGAAACTAACTATATTATTCAGCTTTTCACATAAATACATAAAAACAATTTCATATTATAAAACCAACATAAAATGCCAGGAAAAGTTTCACATTATGAGGATATTAAGGGTAAGGATTGACAGCACATTAAGAAGGGCAGTTTCACAATTCCCATTACTGTCAATGAAACTCATGTGGTAAAATTCACACATACCTCAGTGGAAGCATGACCTCAACATGCTACTTTTCATAGTGTGGGATTTTCTCCTCTAATTTGAAGCAATTTTATTTTCTGCCCACTTCACAAAGAAATGTCAGACTGAGTGAGTAGAGCATTGAGGTTGAATACATTTCTTCACACATTGTACTCACAGTAAAATTTTATTCTGTTATCCTTGATATCATCAAATAAAGGCAAAATCTGAAATATTCTTTTTTTTGAAATATATCTTTATTGATTTCAGATTTCAGAAAGGAAGGGAGAGGGAAAGATAGAAACATCAATGATGAGAGAGAATCGTTGACCGGCTGCATCCTGTATGCACCACACTGGGGATTGGTTGAGCTTGGACTTGTGAATCAGGAGATTATGGTTTAATTCCTGGTCAGGGCACATGTCCAGGAATCAAACCATGACCTTCTGGTTCATAGGTCGAAATAACACTGGCTTGGTACATAATAAGCACTCAGTAAATATTTGTTTAATCTATTAACCTTTCTCAAAAAAATATTCTACTTTATTTCTAATTTTCTTCATCTAGTCAACACACCAAACCATCTTTAAACATGTCCCAAGGCCTTTGATCTTTGTGTCCCATCTGAGGAACAGTTTGAGCTCCATCACCTAATTTCTCTATACAGCACTTCTAATCTACCCTAATCTCTGCCTCCTCCAACTGCTCACAACCAGATTCAGTGCAATAAAATTTAGCACTGCATTGATTTAGTGGCATGTTGAATTTGACTCCAGCTAGATCATATGCATCTAGAGGCCAGAGATGAATTTGATACTTCTTTTGTAACATCATACAGGTGATTCTCAACAAATATTTATTGATTGGTACTGCCAACATACTAAGATTTCTTCTTATGTGCCAAGTTCATCTCTCTATTTCAGTTATTCTCTTTTTGTTCCAATGGTGGAGTGTATTTTTCTAATGTTAAAGGAAGGTTTTCAATACTGCAAGTTGTATACCATGAAATCTATATATGCACACACACATATATACACATATATATGTATATTTATGTATATGAAAACACATACATATATTAATATTGTCATAATTATCTAATTAATAATTGCCGGAGGCCGGTCCATCCTTGCTGCTTGACACAGTCGCTGCAGGAAAGAGGCATCTGCACAGCATGTGTTTCAGTGGACCTAGTGTATGTAGCATACTGTTTTTAATATGTTTGCTCCCTTTAGCGCCATGTGTTTTAACCAAGGTCACCTCTCCGAGAAAGGTTGTTTCCCCAGGTGGGGATCTTTCCCTGAGGTTAGGGAGGGGATACAACCCCTTAATTAAGTGCCAGGCGGGTAATTAAGCTACATGGTCTTTACTCCCTGGAATGGAGATGAGAAACACCTTAACCCTTGTAATAGAAATTGACAGGATTGAGATCGGCTGGTATAAATACGGATTTAATAAGACAATAAACGTCAGATCCTCATCAGTTCCTGACCAGAACTCCGACCAGAACTTTGGCTGGAGATCCTGGCTATAGGTCCTGACTAGGCTGCTGACCAACTGAAGGCTGTCTTCGTGTCATTCCTTCTTCACCAACTCCGTCCACACCTTTGGGGACCCCTGGACCTGCTGGGATTGGACCCCAGCAAATAATAATAGAAGAGAACAAAGGGAAGGCCAGACATTATAAGCATGGCCATCTCGGCAGCTTCACCAAGAAGCTGAAACTTCACCCTCCCCAGGGAACCACTAGTCCATTCTCTGCAGATTACTGGGGAAAGGATCAAACCAAGGGGAAGATGGGCACATGTGCAGTGAAGTTGCAGTGATGTACAGAAGGTGCTTGTCTGTCAGTCTAGCAGCGGGTACGATTGGCTAGGATCTGGACCCCATCAGAAGCACGTGAAATCTTGGAAAGTTAAAATCCCCAGACAAAGAGTTCCTTTGCCCTCACTCTTGTTCGCTCTTTCTCTCACTTGCTCTGAGACCTGCACTCATCGGTGGGTTTGCCTGTTCTCTCTCCATAGTCATGTGTCTTAAGTAGCCACATGGCCCATAGCCTGGTGGACTCCACATGCAGGATGCTGGACTGGACTGGGCTTTAATATGGAGCAGAAACTATGGGCAGTGGCCTATATTCTGGCCCCGCTGAAAACAAGATGGAACTTCTTTCATGGTGAGAGAGACAGAGATGGGACCTTGGAGGGAGACCACCTTAATTTTGCATCATCAATAAAGCTTTCCATGAAACCCCAGGAAAATTCTTTTCTTCATGGGACCCCAAGAACTCCACACCCACCATAATATTATCATGTGAGGTTGGGAGTTGGGGCAGGATTCTAGCTTCTAATTGAGGGTTACTAAATAAGTGCCTATTTTCCTTATACTCAGAGGCCAGCTGGAGACCAAGTCAGCTGGCCTTGTACTCAACGTCTTTTATTATGGGGGTGAGGGATGGCAGAGCAAATTCCCTGGAGTTTACTATGAGTCTGATACAGCTATTAATTAGTTATAGAGACTATTAAGATTGAATTAATATAATTTTACTGGCCATTCTAATATATTTTGCATTTCTAAAAAGTTGCTTCTATATCTCTAAAGAAGCAATTAGAGATTCAAAGTTTTAGTGCAGAGGTAATCAACTGTATACTATATAAACTGTATACTATATAAACTGTAAACAAATATTTTATAATAAATAATAGCTCGCATTAATTTAAGGAGACACTATTTTATCCCAATTTTATATAGATAAGGAAATTGGAATTCCAAAAGATTAAATTACTCATGCTCACACAAGTTAGAAATGGGTGAGCCAGGACTCAAACCTAGGAAGTTTGGCCTCAAAGGCCACACATAAAAGTGCCAAATGATACCATTGGCAGATACCATATGACCATCTGCCACCCACTTCCTTCTGAGAGTCCATCTGCATGAGAATCAGTTTCCTGGTCCAAAGGCAAAGATGGACATAAAACTTAGTTCTGAACAATGGGATTAAAAGAAATGTCTTCTGGGTCTTTATTTTTGAACTCTAGCAAAAAAGATAGAAAGATGTGTTACAAATAGGCCCATTCCCCAACCACCACCCCTAATTTTAGATATTGATGTATAAGGGTGCAGTGTTTTGAGATTCTGTAGCCACCTTGCAACTGAAAAGAGGTCAAGAGAATCAGAAGAAATGACTCATGGGCTATACACTTTTAAGTTTCTGAACCAACCCTGTATAGCTGCTTTCTTATGAATGCTTTGTACTCTAAGAATAGTCATCTTTATTACTTCAGCACCTTTTTGTTGGATATTCTTAACTGCAGGTCAAAACCTTCTAACAGTTGAAAATATAGATTTCTCAGACTTCTTCATCTATTTGATCTTGTCAAAAAGAAAACAGTTTACTTCTTTCAATCAATAACATAACATCCTCATCTGCATATTTATAAGCATCTTAAATTATTTTGGGTTTTTATATGGATATGATTGTATTTATATGGCCACAGTGTCCCAAAAACTGTGTACACACACTTGGGATAATTATAAAAGCAGTGTTTATTATAATACATTTCATTATCAAAATTGAGGTATCAGCTGTTAGAGTATGTATACTTTTTTGAAATATATATATATATATATATATATATATATATATATATACTCAGACATGAAACAAATACAATTTTATGTTTCTTCAAGTTTGGTTTTCACTAATTATTAGATTACATCACCTGTCAACTTGATTCATGAATTTTTATTTTTAATAAATGTTCTAAATTATATTGGCAAATTTAGTGAAGAAAGTTTTAAGGGTGTGAATATATTTGATTTATTTGACGTTTTTATATCATAATTTGTTAGGCAAATGAAAGTCTATTTTAGTTTTCTTCCCTTCCTTATATCTAAATTGAACTTAAACTTGTATTAATAAGTTAGTATCTGTCATATGGCCTTCCCCAGTCCCCTCTCACCTAAATGAATAAACTATCATGTATGAGGAAGTGTAAATATTTTCTCTATTTTAAAAATTTTGTCTTCATACAATACCAAATTTACTCACATTGCCTTACTGGTGTTTCCCTGAGCAGGTTGAAGATAAGAATTATCTACCACTCAAGGATATTTATTTATTTTTTATTTTAATGTTTTTGTTGTTAATCCCCACCTGAGAATATTTTTCCCATTGATTTTTTAGAAAGAGTGGAAGGGAGTGTGGGAGAGGGGGAGAGAAAGAGGGAGGAGGGGCAGGGAGAGAGAGAGACAGAGAGAAAGATCAATGTGAGAGAGACGTGTTGTTAGATTGCCTTCTGTAAGTTCCCAGACCAGGACCAGGGATTGAACTTGCAACCCGAGTATATTCCCTTTACAGGGAAAGGAATCTGTGACCCTTCGGTGTTTGGGCTGGCACTCTAACCATTGAGCAACACAGGTCAGGGTTATTTTTGTTTGTTTTTATTAAGAGGTAAACATTTTTAATATTTGAAAAATGCATCTTCATTTAAAGCTAAGAGTTTAATTTCATTGTGATAAACTGGATGCAAAGACTTAGATTTATCGAGCATATATGCATATTTGCATATATGCATAACCCACAGATAATAGGCCTGCAGGGGGGCAGGTGTGGAGTGGAGGGGGTCAATGGGGGCATAAAAGGGGGCATCTGTAATACTTTCAACAATAAAGATAAATTTAAAAGAATAAAATGCATTAATAGAAGGAAATGCATAATGTTGAAAAATCATCCCTTAGGGAGAATTTCAATTGAAGAAAACAAAGTAAACAAACAGGAAAACTCCTTAGTTAAGCCTTCCATTCACCATATAATTTACCTTCAGTACCTGACAATCTGTGATGCCAAAATGCATAACACTACAGCTTGCTGAGCCCATTTCAAATCTGAATCTATAGTGACAAATTGCCAGTTTCAGCCTTCTATGAATAAAACAACTGAGCTTACCTCAGATTATATATATATATTCCAGAGGCCTGATGCACGAAATTCATGCAAGAGTAGGCCTTCTTTCCCCCAGCTGCCAGCACCGGCTTCCCTCTGGCCTCCGGCAGGCACCCGGGACCTGGGCTTCCCTAGCAGCCCCAGCTTCGTCCAAAACATCATCTGGAAGGATGTCTGGTCTAATTAGCATATTATGCATATATATATATATATATATATATATATATATATATATATATATGCAATCACTCTAATATGAAATTTTGGGGGAAAAAACAAATTGGTAGGAATTCCTATGATGAGGCATTGTGTAACGTCCTCTGAAGATTCTATTACATGTATTGCTTAAGCATGTGTGCTTGACTCAAGTGAAGAAAATTTCTATCCTCCACTTAAGTACATAATAGAGGCTCAATAAATGTTTGTTGATTTGAATTGCATAGCTGGTGGGGGTGGGATGCAGCACTAACCAGCTACCATGTGCACACACCGGAGCTCTGTATTCCGGGCAGGGTGCATCCTGAAGTCAGTGCCACATGATCTGATTTAGAAGTATTAGGAAGAGAAACCAAGGAAACCAGATTTTGCTCAAGGTAACTTAAGTAGTAGGCTGTGGGTCTTGTCTGAGATATAGCACATTTCCTTCATCTCAAATTTTCACGAAAGGAATGAGACTTCTGGTCCACTGCCAGGGAGAGATGACATTAAAGTGATGCTTCTGACCTCTCTCCTGCGCAGCCTTCCCTGAGGAGGAGGTGGAGCGGTTTACTACCTATTGGTGAGGCCAGGAACCAGACATCCATGTGGGTCCTTTGACTAAAAGTAGAGAGCAGTCCTCTGTAATTCTCACTCTCATTCATACTTTTCGTCTGTCTCTCCTCCTCTCACTCCCTTTTCCCTTCTGACTCTTGCCTCTTCCTCAAGCCAAATATTACCCCTCCCTTTGCTTCCAGTCTGCCTGTGGCTCAAGAACTTTTCATTGCAATGGCCCACTTTGGGTTTGAGGTAGGAGGCCTGAATTTTCCTTTGTTGCATAACAAAGTCAGTGCTATATCTAGATGGTTATGTGGAACTGGTTGGAATCTACAGGAGGAAAAGGGTCAACAGCTCAGCTCACCTTAATGTCCAATAAATCACTAAATCCTAGGGAACATCAAATCTTAAGAAAAAAAATATTTAGAAGAACGGTTTGGTGAACTATGGGGAATTTGAATGACAAAACTTTTGTTCTATAACTCTATGCTGAAGTGAGAAATCAATAATGTTTTGTAGCTTATTTAGATATTTCTTATAAAATTAACATAAAAATAACAATAGACATAGTTGATTTTATTATTATATTATATTATTTAATACTATACTATAACATTATATTATATTACTAGAGGCCTGGTGCACGAATTTGTTCATGGGTGGGATCCTGGTCAAACAACTCCCAGTCAAGGGGACAATTTGCATATTACCCTTTTATTATATAGGATGTTATAGGTCAGGTGCTGTACTATGTGTTATACATTTGTTATATCAATTATTCCAAACACCTTCAAACTCCTATTAGTAAATAATGACTGTAGTTTGGTTGTAGACTGGTAAAGCCAAATGAGTGACATAAGAAGGTTTATACATAATAGCTATACACATGGCTGAGGTGACATCACTTCCCTTCCAGGCCCATTTCAGACTTTACTAGTCAATCTCAACATGTCACTACCAATCAATCTGCATTGACCCAGAAAGATTAAATCTTTTTCCATCCTGGTCTTATAGTCAGCTCAGACGGGTCTAAACTATTGATTTCCTATGCTCAGATATCACTTAAAGTTTTAGAAATCCCAATAGCTTAGAATAATTTCCCAAATAACAAGTCATAGGCTAAGCCCACTGAACTGACAAATCAAGAGAATCCTATTTAGTAATCTTCCTGTTTTATGAACTGTTTGGATGGTATTTATGTCTGTGATTATCCAGACTTTAACAGAAATCAATAAAAGCTTTTTATTCATAAAATACTTTTTAATTTGTTATTTTCTTCCTATTTAAAGGCTCAGCTAACGGACTATGAGAGGCAGGAAAGACGTGAATGTAGAACAGACCGATGATGTCTAGTAAACGACATAACATTTTAAAATTGAAGGGCTTTTGCGCGCAGTGACTTGGAGCACCAGCTTTGGTGTGAAGAGCTCTGGGTTCAGGTTCTGGCTCTGTCTTTCTATTTGCTTGTGTGGGTGACTTTACCACTCTCCTCTTTGATTTCTTCATTTGTGAAAGGGAGGTAATAGTATTCATTGCATGAGCCTCGCGCAAAGATTGAGTGAGAGAAAACATTGGAAAACATTTAGTGTGGGGCCTGCATACATGTAGGCAGTTATTTTTATCTATTTTTGCATTTTAATACTCAAAGGCAGAGTTGATTAAGTGGAGACCCTTCAAACCATGCCTCTCACAGAGAGATTGGCAGCCCCTTAGTATCTTCCCATCCAACTCCACTTTTGTCTAATTTACATGCATAGCATTGGCTATAACATTTCATTTGAACAGAGTAAAATGATGCTTTCTGTTTTAAATGGGCTGGTCTAAAGAAAGGATATCCCTCTGTAAGTAGTGACTACATGCATGACATGGGGCAATTTACCTAGCTTCTCTGAAACACATGTCTATATAATAATGGCATTAGTTTGAATGATCTGTAATAACCTGTACAATTTCCAAAATCTATTCTTTCATTGATGTTAATTATTTAGCATTGATTTAGCACTTCCTACTTTAATTCATCTGTGCTTATCTTTGGGTTTTTACAATATAATATCTGTATATCAATAGAGTAGCTAGAGAAATCCAACTATTTCTGTTATTTTTTGCTTGCTTTCTCTCTGGCAATATCAGAGTAATTAATTCAATTTCATTTCTATGAAATTGATTACTGTATTAGCTACAAATTTGAAATTATAGTCATGTTATTAACATGTGTAAAGCAGCACAGTAAGAATAAATTTAGTCTAGTCTTTTACCTTTTAGAATGTGTTATTGAAAACTATATAAAATTTTATCAAAGAGAGAAGATGCCAAAGTGATCTCATTAAAATTTCACTTTAGAAGTTTGTGCTTTTGCTTATATGTAATTTCATATAGAAAAAAACCCCTATACTATTTTTCAGGTTCTTAAATTGTCAGTGACTCCCAAATCAGAAACTCTTCTCATTACTTCTTCTCCACTTCCTATCAAATTCCAGCTGACCTGTGTTCTTTTCCTTCATATGTTCCTCACATTTTCCAGTGACAAATAGGAAGACAGACGTGGGGGATTGCAAGCTCCCTGTGTATTATTCTACCTCAGGTAAATGTATATACATTTTTCAAAGTAGGATGTAATGTTCATTCTTTCATTAAGTGGTTACTTATTGATCACTACATTGGTGAGGGTTCTTTATTCCAAATAACAAAGCTAAGTGTGGCTTATTTAAGCAGAAAGAGAGGTTATGAAATGATATTAGGTAATTCACAGAATAGTTGAAAATTTTGGAGAACCAAGCATAGGCCTAAGCAGTTAAGAATTATAGCCCAAATCATAACTCAGAACTAATCTGATAAAGAAAGGACAGTTAAGAGAAGGAAATGTTACTTGTTCCCCACATTTGTGTACTAACTCTAAAAGCGATGTTTTTTGTGGCTGTCTCTGCAGGGAGAACCCCAAATCACAAGTCTGGGCCCAAGACAAAAGGATGCTGGGGAAGTAAATATTTAGCTTTTTTACCTTCTGTATGTCAGACAGTCTTTGGTACCCATTAAGACTCATTAGATGAGATAGCCCCCACAGCCTCCGAGTGGATTCAGATGCTGGATGGCTAAAGTGACCATGACTCCACAGCCACCGTAATCACACAGTGTGTTGTCAGGTCCTATGGCAGCCCTGAGAAAATGAAAATGAGTAATTCACATTTCTTGTTTTCAAGAGGAACAGAGTCTAGTTAGGGTGAAGGCGGAATGCAAAATATGAGTCTAATGTGGTAAGAGGTTTGGGGTCATAAAACAAGAACCTCATACTGTGAGGATAAAAACATATACCAGAATGTTTTAAAGCTGTCCAGTTACTAAACTGAACATTCCTCCTACATAGACAATCCTTGGATTTCCATCTTTGATTCTTCAATTTCACACCTTGCATTTGATCCACTAACGAATCCTGTTGATTCTTTCTTTAGTTTGTATCTGGAATAGTATTATTATTTTTTATTAGTAGTAGTAGTAGTAGCATTTCCTAACTCCTACTCTCTTTGCAAAAGAAAACAACCAATATGAACTGATGAAAATGGCAATCAGAGCATGTCCCTCAGAACCTTCCAATGGTTCTCTATCTCTCCCAGAAAAAAGCCCAAATTCTTAGAGTGGCCTATGAAGCCGTACAAGTACTGGCCAGTCACCTTCACCACCACGCTGGGCCTCTTCCTTCCTCACTCCCTGCACCCTAGTCACATTTGTATCCTGACTGTCCTTCCAGAATAGGAGTATGTTCCTACCTATGGTGCTTGATCTTTGTCCTCTGTTCCCTCTGCCTAGAATGCTCTTCCCTAAATTACTTGCATAGCATCTTCCTTCACCTGCTTTAGTCTTTATTCAGTGATACCTTGTTAGTGAGCCCTCCCCTGAACACCCTGTTTAACATTACAGTGGCTGCGCCTACCTCCAGCATGGCACTCCCCATCCCACTTCCTTGCTTTATATTTTTCCAAAAACAGTTATCACTGTCTAGGGCAGTGTTCTCAACCTTCTGGCCCTTTAAATACAGTTCCTCATGTTGTGACCCAACCATAAAATTATTTTCGTTGCTACTTCATAACTGTAATGTTGCTACTGTTATGAATCGTAATGTAAATATCTGATATGCAGGATGGTCTTAGGCGGCCCCTGGGAAAGGGTCGTTCGACCGCCAAAGGGGTCGCGACCCACAGGTTGAGAACTGCTGGTCTAGGGTTTTGTTTTATTTATTTATTTATTTATTTATTTATTTATTTATTTATTTATTTATTTAATGTACTGTTTGTATCCCTCCTTCTCTAGAATGTAAGCTCCAAATGAGCAAGACATTTGTTTTTCTCTCTGGTTAGAGCTTTCTCTGCAGTGCCCCAACCATAGTAAAAACCAAATAAATTTTTTATCAAGTAAATGAGTGAAAATGCCTACTGAAGGGTAAAAACACATAGGGATTCCCTTTCTGCCTTACTTTTTCTCCTTGTGCGTCAGAATCTATCCTCCTAGTCATTTAATTTCAGAATCCTCAGTTCTGTGAACTCACAGGCCAGGAATTCTCCTTCGCCCCCAAATACATCTCAGCATAAAGACACTTCTCTTGTTCTCCAAATAGAGAGACAAGAACAAGGAAAGAGCGTAATAAATTCACGGCGACTGCATCTTCTCCATGTTCTTGTCAATGCCCCCTTCCTTTTGTTTCCCTCTGCTATTGATTCTCATCCTAGGACTTAATCTACTCGAACACATGAAGGCTCCCAATTACAAGGGAATGTTTCCCTGGTTCAAACTTGGGCAGTTCTTTCCCTGAGCGTGTCCTAGGCCACCCACTTCCTCCATAGCTCAGAACGCATTATTTTCTCGGTGTAGGCTTAGTGGAGCTTTCCCTAGATACTTTTATTAAATGAGTCCTATAGATCAAGCTCTCTTTAGGAGCTTCCTAAGCTGTAATGTAATTGAACTCAAACAACACTAATAGAGCTCTAAATTATCCTCCAATATTACTGTTTAGAAAACTGAAGTTGGCAAAATAGTCAACGCGCCCAAAGTCAGTGCGGACCTTATATCCAAATGCATGGCAGCCTGACTCCAAAAATGGTTCCTGGTTGCAAATATCTCATTGGACTTCGTGTCGCTTCTCTCATCATTCCAGGTTTGTTCTTAGCCCCCAAAGTCATCCTTAAGTTACTAAAAAACTTAAAAGAATTTGTTTAGTCATCCAGACCTCTTAATTATTTTAACCAGCTACTTTCAACCTTTTTCGTCTCATGGCAGGCATTAAACTAATTACTAAAATTTGTAGCACACAAAAAAGTATATTGTTTTGCCGATCTGACAAAAACATAGATATACTTTTGATTCATTCACATTGGACGGCTATTGTGTTGGCTGTGGCCATTTTTTTTATTAGACAGTCTAAGAGAAAAGAGGTCAGTGCCCCTGACTAAATAGTCATGGGCTTAAAATTCTTGTGGCTCACCATTGTGCCTGCCGTGGTACACGGGTTGAAAAAAGAAAAAAAGAAGAAGAAGAAAGAAAGAAAACCGCTGATTGACATTAGAAATCTAGAGTCTAAATTACAGAAAAAACTCTCCATTTTGAACACCTGTAGGGAGGTAAGTTATAAAACAACTACAAACAGCTGTAGAGGTATCAAGATATTTACATTCTGATGCCGATTATATTTTAACAGCTAAAGCAGTGGTTCTCAACCTTCTGGCCCTTTAAATATAGTTCCTCATGTTGTGACCCAACCATAAAATTATTTTCGTTGCTAATTCATAATTGTAATGTTGCTACTGTTATGAATCGTAATGTAAATACCTGATATGCAGGATGGTCTTAGGTGACCCCTGTGAAAGGGTCGTTCGATCACCAAAGGGGTCGCGACCCATAGGTTGAGAACCACTGAGCTAAAGAGAAATCAGAGGCAGTCATCCTAATTTGAGGTTTCTGCCTGCCCTGGACACTTTCTTTCAATCTAAACGAAAAGGAGCACATAGAAGTCAACAGGACTTAAGAGGTTTGACACTCTGTTTTACAAATTCAACCAAGACACATACTTCTTTTTCTTACACACTGTTAGAAAAAAATGGATACCTTCTCAGGTACTTAAAGCAGCCCCCCCCCCACTTTTCCTGCTTTGATATATTACTTGAAAAGGGGGGAAATGTGTCCCCTGTTTCTACTTCACACTTTATTGTTAAACCTAAGGTGTGACTTTCATGCTGCTGTCACCCAGCTGGTCCATGATCCTGGGTGCCCCAAGTCCCAGGAGACAGTGTGCTGCCTCCAGGCCTCCTGGTCTGGTTCCTGTCTTAGGATCTTCTGCCCCAGGCACCCCAGCTTCAAGAACTTTCTACTCTAGCCCCCAGCTCACACAATGACCTGTACTATTGACAGGAGAGCAGCTAATTAGCCTTGGTGGCTTGTCAGCTGCCACCTAGGTCGCTCTGCTTCTGTAGTATTTGTGGAAAATAGCCACAGAGCAGGCACATTTCACTAGGATTCAAGAGCAATTTCTAATGACTTTCCCCCCCCCCTCAGATTAAAGAATGAACAAACCAACATTTCCTCCATCGCTGCTGTGTCTTCAAGCAGTGAGATAGAACTGATATTGTAGATATTTTGCCCCCCCCTCCTGTTTCACTTATAAGACTCACAGTTTAGATTCTTACCTCAATGCAACTGTTCAGACCTATATGGCTCTGTCTGTATTTTAGTCTCCTTTTGATTCATGTTATTATTTTCACAATGTGGTGGTTTTCAGATACTTGGGGAGGTTGCTAAATATTTGAGCTGCTATTTGAAATTATATAATTGACAGAGACTTCTACTAACTGTCAAGAGCTTTCTAAGAGGTGCAGAATGCTTTCTCAAAGGAGACTACATGTGTGTGTAGATTCATGGAAATTGTGTTATTGATTCGGGTTGTTTTCCTGAGCAGGATGCAAGGGTGATTTCTTTCCCAGGCCCTTGCCCAGATGGATTTGATGAAGCCATGGGCAAAAGGTGGTAGATGAAAAGGGTGGAAATTTATTGGAAGCAAATACAAACTCCCATGTAGCAAGGGGGTCCCAAGGGGTAACCCACAAAGCCCTTTCCTCTAAGGTTTATAAAGGCTGCAGTTCTTTGTCTCTTCATGCTCCCTGCGAATTGGACCCCTTCCCCACTTTATGATCTGATGCTCTCCTACTTGGTCACTCATTTTGCAGAATATCAGCTTCAGAGCCCAAACCCCACATGGTGCCCCCCTCTATCTCTCTCCCTTTTCTTGTAACATTTCTCTATCTCCTGTGAAAATCTTTTTTCCTCCTTCTGCCATTTGTTGGCATTTCTCTATCCTCTGTGAAAGTTCGTTTCCTTTTTCCCCACACCCTGTGGCTTTTCCTTATCTTCTATGAAAGTATGTCTTCCTCTCCCCTTACCCTGTGGCACCTTTTTCATTCTCTGTGAATGTATGCCTTCTGGCGGCTCCAAGCCCTCACCTATACATTCCTCCCCCATGGGCCCTCTTTATTCCTAAAACTTCCTAAACCTGCCTATTTTATCCCTAAAACTCCTTTCATTATTT
This sequence comes from Myotis lucifugus, assembly GCF_000147115.1. NCBI lineage: Eukaryota > Metazoa > Chordata > Mammalia > Chiroptera > Vespertilionidae > Myotis > Myotis lucifugus. The sequence goes on along the minus strand of NW_005871293.1, from coordinate 1,012,918 downwards.
TTGTAATATAGAATGCTATTTTTGTTCGAAAGAAACAGATTTCTGCCCTTATTGAATTTTTCTTTTGTCACCTTATAAAAACTCATATTCCCACTCCTGTATGTATAGTTTTTCATTGCAGATCTAATAATCAGTGGGAATAATTAGTCAATTCAAGAAATTGTATAATATAATCAAGAAAGTGGATCCTTACATGCATTCCTCTTTAAAACATAACCAAAAGAACAATTATTTTTATCAATCTGAATGGAGAGTAAGTTACTTAGGATATAAGAAATGTCAGAAATAAAATGAGATAGAATTCTTCTCAAAATGCCATGAGATATTTTAGAAGATGCTGACAGATTTTGGTATTGATTACTCTCTCTACAAATCATTTCATTAATATTCTTTTCTTAGCACACTTCAAAATGTACTGTTTAAAAAAATCGCAGAAGAAAAGGGGTCTTTTTGTTGGTACATTTGCTTTTTTTAATTTTCATATGCATTGGTCTTAAGGCCTTCAGTGGTTATGGTTATTTAAATTTTGGTAACTGAATTGAAATCCTATATACAAGGTTGTTAAAACTGAGGAGAATAATATAAAGAGTATCATCTTTTTAAAAGAAGAAAGTCCAACACAAATCTTGCCATTCTACTCTTTTGTATAAATTCTAGGTTCCGAGATTCATTAAGCTTTGTCTTGTTGAGAAAATTTTGAGGATAAGTGAGCACTTTAAACATCACAGACAGTGCAGACCATAACTGTATGAATCTCTGACCTGGAAGAAATATTAGTATTTCTAACAATGTTATTTTAATAGAATAATGTTTATTAGCAATAACCCCATGAAATGCTTTGGGAAATATACCGTGATAGAAAATAGAATAGTGTACACTCTCTGCCCTTTCTCTTTGTGGCTGAAATAATCATCTACCTTCTTACTTTATTCTTTATTAAGGGATAATAATCCCTATTTTATCATAAAATGTGCAGACTCTGACTATGAAAAAGAAATAAAACAAGAATATGATAACTAGAAAGGCAAAGAGATTTTTAAAAATGGACTTTTCAAATAAGAACTATAATGCAAAACCATACCACTGTAACTGATTTTGGCATTTTCAATGGAGTGCACAAATATTGAATATGAAAACAAAAAAGCTGAGAACACTAGCTTTTCTAGGAACTGGTTGTTTGTTGCTCTTCTTTAATCCTGCTTTGCATTATCTACTTACCCATACTTACTTTCTTGCTATCTGCATGTCAAGCTAAAATAGACAAAGCTGCTACTGGTAGCAGAAAATCTCAAAGCTCATGACAACATAAACTACTTTCTATTGTAAAGTCCTATGGAGGCTGGTGACGGTAGCATGCAACTTACTAGTTTGTTCTGGTGTGCACGTTTTAATGTAATCATTCTCCCGTGCAGGCTCAGATAATTAAATGGTGACTTAATTTTACACTTTGGCACATATATCCATTGAGACAAAGGAATTATGTCTTTTCAATTTTAATAATGTGCTCTGGACGAATATAATAATTAAATCTCTCAAAGTAAATGGAACGGATACTATTTTTAACTTAATGTGCTTTCCAGTTTTATTTTAAAGAAGTTTTATTTTTCACATTCGAAAACTATAAATTCAGATACATAGGTGTGTAAATGAGCATGAAGCTTTTATTTTAATTTGCAAATTACTTTGTATTGCCAAGTATTACAAGTTATACATTATGTTAAGCAGAATTCTTCTATATATTTAGGTCACTCCATGTGGTTCTTTCACATTTTGATCTGACCTAGTCTAAATGAGAGACACATTCTTTAAAATTGGTTACAACAAAATCATTCAGCTGTCAGTTTTCTCTCTTTACTCTTAGGTTGAACATTATAGATTCAATTTACCAGCAGCCACAGAATTTGATTTACAGAAAGAAACAAAGTAGGCATCTTTGATTGCCACATCTTTAACCACTTTTATCTTGGTTTATCAAAATTGAAGGTGACAGTGCTGATTATATTGTTCTGGGGAAAACCTGCTGGTTGTAGGTTGCACTTTTTACCACACAAGTGAAGCCTTTGAATACAGAAAACTATGTCAGTCCAATGGAAGCATATGTTTTGCAGTAGAACACCCTGACTGCATGCAGAGGATAATGCACACATTTCTCATTTCTTTATCTTGCAGTTGAGCCTTTTTCTTTCAAGAAGAGCATGAGCCAGACCATCCAATAGCATATCACCGAACCGTTTGGTTTCCCCCTCACTGTCAATTAGACTATACTATTTTGTTAAATTGGGTTGTCAGGGGCCCTGCCTCTGGCTGAGTCCATCCTGGCAAAGCAGCTAGTTTGATTTGATCGATCAAGGTTAAAAAAAATGTTCATTTCCGGAGAGCCAGACCAATAGTATAACTAATTATGTGCACATGAAAATTTTTATCTCATTTGTTTATTCCTTAGTTATTATGTGACTAGTACACAATACTTACCTTTTGGAGCCTTGATAGCTATTGCACGAGGAAGCAGATATATGCAGAAGCCATAATAGCTGTTTGGAGTGTAGTGTAGAAAAAGAAGTGATTTGACCCTTGCTGGTTTGGCTCAGTGGATAGAGCGTCGGCCTGTAGACTGAAGGGTCCCAGGTTCGATTCTGGTCAAGGGCACATGCCTGGGTTGCGGGCTCAATCCCCAGCAGGGAGTGTGCAGGAAGCAGCCAATCAATGATTCTCTCTCATCACTGATGTTTCTATCTCTCTCCCTTCCTCTCTGAAATCAATAAAAAATATATTTTAAAAAGAAAAGAAAAAGGAGTAATTCATTCCCTTGGGTGGAGGGACTCCCTTCTGCCATGTAGAATGTGGATATCTTTGGGGGACCATTATGACATAGCCTACCACTGTATGAAGCCTACCACTGTATGAAGCCTACCACTGTATGAAGCCTACCGCTGTATGGTAAAAGGGAAAGCATGGCAATATGATGAGATTGTAGGATAGATGCTTGGGATTGAGGAGGAGGAATTATATCTGGTAGACATTTTGACTGAAAATATGTCAACCATTTATTATCCATAGTTCCGTAGGTTAGAGGTCTGAGTGCGTTTGGCTGGGTTTTGTACTCTGAGCTGAAAACAAGATTTCAGCGAAGTCCGGCCCTCACCACGAGGCTGTGGGGAAGCATCGGCTTCCTCGCTCCTTGAGGTTGTTGGCAGAATTCAGTTCTTTGTGGCTGTTTTGGTTTCCTTGCTGGCTGTGGGCAGGGAGCCACGGTATAATCCTTCTTTTTCATGGGGTCCTCTCCATCTGTGAGGTCAGCAGTGGCACTGGAAGTCCTCATGCTTCAAATATACCAGGCTTTTTCTCTGCTACCAGCCAGAGAAAACTCATATTTTTAAGGACTCGTGTGATTAGATGAAGCCTCCTTAGAGCATCTCTTTTTTAAAATGACTGATTAGTCATCGTAGTTGCAACTGCAAAATTTCTTTTGCCATATCTATACTAATAAAAGGGTAATATGCTAATTAGACTGGATAGACCAGACGTCTTCTGGACATCCTTCCAGACATCCTTCCAGACAAAGCCGCAGAGGCTGCGAGGGCCGAGGGCCAGCAGCCACAGTGGCTGCAAGGGCTGAGGGCAGGCAGCGTAGGAGAGGCAGCGCTGTGGGAGAGGCAGTGCCACAGAGGCAGCGCAGGAGAGGTGGCAGCACGGGAGAGGCTGGCCCTTTCCACAGAGAAGGTGCAGGAGAGGTGCCTCGGCCTCTTTCGCAGAGGCAGTGGGAGAGGGGGCTGCGCGGTCCCGGTCCCAGTGCTGCCCCTTCCGCAGAGGCAGCCACAGAGGCAGCGGGCAGGCCCGGTCCCGGCACCACGCCTCCACAGAGGCTGGACAGGGTGCAACCTGCTGTGCCTCAACTCCCCATAGCCCCTCCCGCAGCCGGCCTGGCCCCAGATTGCCCGCCACCCACCAGTGGGCAGGGGTGGGGCCAGAGCTAAGAAGCGAGGGCCGAGGTCCGGCAGCCACTATGGCTGGCAGAGGCAGCGGCAGCGGGGTGATGGGGAAGGTGCCTTCCACTGATCGGCCCAGTCGCCTCCCACAGAGGGAGGCCAGACTGCGGGGAGTGGGCCTAGGCCGTCAGTAGGACATCCCCTGAGGGCTCCCAGACTGTGAGAGGGGGCAGGCTGGGCTGAAGGGACCCCCCTCCCCACCACCGCCAGTGCACAATTTTCATGCACCAGGCCTCTAGTAAGGTAATAAAATCACAGGAGTAACACCAGGGGGCAAGGATCATGGGGCCATTCTAGAATTCTGCACACTAAGGAAATCTCTTTTAGAGCACTAAGTACACAATGAACACTTAGCACACAATGGCACACTAAAGTTTAGGCCACATTGGGAAGGATTCTGGGAAAGTCCAGTATGGTAGTATCACAATAGGCAGTGGATATCCATCTGGGATTCTTATGGGGAAACACTGTGCAATTTCATAGACTTTAAATTCTATGTAGCGAAGTACCATAGAGCACTTGACGTCTGGGGCTGGATAATTCTCTGCTACAGGGAGCTGTTGTGTGCATTGGAAGATATTTTGCAGCCAGCCCTGAGATCTACCCTCTGGAGTCCAGCACTCATCCCCTCACCCCCTGCAAGTTGTGACAACCAGAATGTCTCTGAACATTGCCAAATGCCTTCAAAACACTGCCCTAGAAGGTGTTCATTTTAATTAAGCAATCACTAAAGATAACTCCAATTAGAAGCGGATATACCTGAATAATGAGAGAGCCAATGGAGGAAAGAGAAGCTGTTTCTTGATGGCATCACTGGGAATAGAAACATTTGAAGATGGATGAAAATAAACCTAGAAAAAGATGGACAGTAATATTGTTCACAGGTTTTGGAGGAAAATTAAGAGAGGCCTCTAGCCAGTGATATAACCTATGGTATTCTTTTTAAAAAATATCTTTTTATTGATTTCAGAGAGGAAGGGAGAGGGAGAGAGAGGGGGGGGAGAGAGAGAGAGCAAGAGAGAGAGACATAAATAATGAGAGAAAATTATATTGATCGGTCGCCTCCTGCATGCCCCGGGCTAGTGCCCTGACTAGGAATGGAACCGTTATCTCCTGGAACCGTTATCTCCTGGTTTGAAGGTTGACGCTCAACCATTGAGCCACACCAGCCAGGCAGCCTATGTTAGAACATGAAACTGGTTGTTCTAGGAGATAGAAACAGCCCACTCCTAGCTGAAGGCAACCCTTCTGCTTGTGTCCTAGATTCTAGCCATTCTCACCTTCTCAGGATAATTTCTCCAGCAAAGCTCTATTTACTCTCTCTCTCTGCATCAAATGGTCCCTCTATATAGCTTATTCCTCTAGTAAAATTATTCAAACGTCTGTAAACAGTGCTTGAGTCCATAGACAATAAGGATATGTGCTTAGTTTTCTATTGCTGCTGTAACAAATTACCTCAATCTTAAAACAACACAATTTTACTTTCTTACAGTTCCAGAGGCCAGAAGTCTAAAATGTGTCTTAAAGGTGATAAAAGGAAGATGCCTAGCCATCTTTCTTTTATCCCCTTTCTTCTGGAAGTTCTAGGAGTGAATTCGGTCTCATGTCTTTTCCAGCTTCTAGTATCTGCCTACTTCCCCTTATGGTCCCTTGTCCATCTTTTCATTATTCCAACCTCTGCCTCCCATGATCCCATCTGCTCTCATGACTTGCACTCCATCTTAGAAAGATCTTTGTGATTTCAACGGGCCCATGGGAATAATTTAGGGTAATCTCCCAAGCTCAAGATCTTTAACTTTGTCACATCTACAAACTCCCTTTTTCCATGTAAGATAACACATTAAGATGGTCCAAAGCTGAGGACATGCACATCTTTGGGGAAGTGTTATTAAGTATCAATGTATAATAAATGAAAAAGTATGACAATATGATGAGCCTGCTGTAAGCTAGATACTTGGGATTGAGGAGGAAGAATTACATCTGGTAGACATTTTGAGCACGAATACGTCAAACGTTGGTCGTGATATGTGGAATAAACATGATCGGCCTACCTGTCAGTTCTTTTATTCTCAAGACTGAACAAGAATGGGATCAGTGACCCTGCTAGTTGCTGTTCACTCCATCTTATTCTCATTTTTAGGAATCTCCTAGAAAATCTAGCAGTTTAATTTCGGGTGCACTTGGAGGCCATCGGGTATTCTTTAAATGCAGCCTCTCAAGAAAATAAAGTTTCAGCAGAACCATCTGGCAAGTCTGCATTCTCAGGGGAGCACAGTGGCAGGCCCAACCTGCTTAGGATACACATTTCGTGCAAACGTGTGAGACACAAGTGCTGCTGCTCTCCTGGGTGAAGATGGCCAACGAAGGTCACTTTATGGCTGTGCGTTCTATTATTAGCCGTGTGAAACGGGCAGTCTGTTTACTTCTTTTTGTCACCTGAGATCAGTCGTATAATAAGCCATGCACAACACATTCTACTAAGCACCGGCTCAGTAAAGAAAATGATTGTAACCAGAAGTGGGTGTTGATGCCTCATACATGTAAATGTAGCTAGAAACCATTAGACATAAAAGTTAGCTCCCATATGGTAGCACCATCTGGAACATAAATTTGTAAAGGTACTTCTGTAGTATTTTTGCAATGAAAAATCAGGCCTTACTGAGAATTTTCAATGGCCACTTATGAAGTTCACCATTAACATCAGTGTTGATAAATGACATTTATGCATAGATATATACAAACTTGTATTCATCAAGGTAGGCTCTTGAAGCTTCAGGCTGCTATTAAAGAAAACGTGTGCTGACATCTAATTGGTCTCTGGGAGAATGCATACAGCTGGTTTAGTAACTGGGATTTGAATAATGTTAATTTCATGTAAGTACAGAAAACAGCATTTATCTATTAGGTCTTTTCTCTTTTTCCCCCCATTTAAATCCTTTGTAAATATTAACAAAATACTTTACTTAATTCTCTCTTACATTCTCATTTCACAGACAGATGAATAAGAGAAAGAGAATTAGTACATTATTTACAGCTTAAAAGAAAATAATCAATGTAATCTAATATTGTAATCTAATATTCTGTAAAGCAGGTAGGGAAATGAGAATGGCTTTATCTGAAAACTGTCAGAAGGAGTGTCCTTTTATTTTATTTTAAAATATATTTTGATTGATTTCAGAGAGGAAGGGAGAGGGAGAGAGAGATAGAAACATCAATGATGAGAGAGAATCATCCATTGGCTGCCTCCTGCACACCCACACTGGGATCGAATCTGCAACCTAGGCATGTACCTTGATTGGGAATCGAACCCTTATTTTCTGGTTCATAGGTTGAAGCTCAACCACTGAGCCACCGTGGCCGGACAGGAGTGTCCTTTTAAATGGCATTACCTTGTCCTTGATGCAGATCTGTGGTGTCCCCCAGACAGAACTGTAGTGATGTTTTTTTCTACTGATAATTTGCATGATAACTCCCAAATTAATACTTATAATATGCCTTTTTGGGGGAAAAATCAACTGAATTCTATTTAGAAACTTAATCTTCTCAGGATATTTTTAGAAAATTGTGTATTTAAAAGGCCAAACAGCAACAAGCCTATCTATATTCTGTGATTTTATTTACATATCTATGTATTGCTTAGCATTGACTCGGTTCCACTGTTTCCGTTTTCTATGGAATGAGAGTTGAACTTTTGGGCTGAATTTCAATTCGATCTATCTGAGAAATGTGCAATAAACAGCAGACAGATTGATTTCCTAGAAATCTGTCATAAGGAGATTGCACAGGACATAGGCTGAGCATCCAGCTCTTCCTTCATTTATCCCTGACTGAAAACAGGGATACTGCTGACCATGAGCTCCCACTTCCCACTTGTTTCAATATAGAGCTTACTCAGGAATCATGGCCCCCAGATGATGAGAGCAGACTTTGGAAAGATCTTTATGCATATGATGCGTATAAACATAAACACATACACACAGTGCCTCTCAGGCCCCCTAATATGAAAATTGAAAACTTCCTAACTTTTGATTCATTATGCATTTATTGGTATACATTCCTCAAATGTCAAGCATGAGTAATTCACAAAACATGGATGAATTGAGTCCTCTCATTTGTGGAGCTCAGCACTTCATCTCTGTCATACCTCTGTAATGGAATAGGTTTAGTTATTAGCCGAGTATAATTTTAAAGAGACGCGTACTTGAAAGTAAAATAGAATTCATGATTTCACCCATGGATGGCATATTTAAATTCTGTTCACAGTGAATGCTACATGTAATCTCATTTTGGAATGTTAAATGCCTTTAGTGGATACACAGCTTTTTAGCAATAAATATGTCTTGCGTGTTCATTCTTAGTTCCCCGGTGCCAGCTAACTTCAACAGGAGGATGTGGGAGAGTCTGACAACACTGATATTGTTAGAGGAATCATCATTAGTCAGTGCTCTAGTTCAGTAGTAGAGGGTCGGGAGCTCAAGTCCCAGTCCATTTCTGTCTTTCATATCTGCCAGATGCATAGGATGTTTCCGTAGGAAGGTCCAGCAAAATATGACAGAGGCAGCGCTGAAGTGTGGCCATGAACTGGAGTGAAATGTAGATCCGCACAATTTCTCCCATCTTCTCTGTTAGACCAATTGTGTTTTTCTGATTGAAATAATTATAAATCTGATATACGTCTGCATGACCCAAACATTAGTATTACTCAAAGCAGAGGCTAAAAATCTATTTTCTTTTTTATAAAGTAAAAAAAAATAAGAACATGGAACTTTTAAGTCCTAATAGTAGTGTAAAAATGTCACACTTGGCATGTTGGTTAAGAATACAGGTTAAGAGACTTGAGATTATGGCTACTCATTTATCTCCAATGGTGGGGGATGTAGGAAAATTTTATTTTACTTTCTAACTTAGCATTGAACATAGGTTCCTAGAGTGACATGATATCTTAAATTATTTTCTTCTAATAATAACAAAATTAATATTTCTTCTATACTTGTGTATCAAGATAGTACACATAGACCTCTCTTTCTAAGAAACACTTATGCTATAACAAATTAATAAAGCTTAAACCTTGCATAGTGCTACATCACTACTGCCACTACAAACTATATCTACTCAAAAAAAAGGAGTAACATTTGTTTACTTGGGAAATGAGTTGTGCACTGTCAAATATTTTCCAGCAAGTAATGTTGGGACATTTAGCCCTGAAGGCTCCTACTTTATTTTCCACTGCACTATCGAGCACTTTAACATAAGTGCTTGCCTATATGTCTCTTCTCCAAGTGAGCTAATGTCAACCTCTTTTCTATTCAGATTAAAATATGTTATGTCACAAATCTAAAACCATAATAACATGTTTTCAAACTTTATTATGCGAGGGCTATTCTTCCCTTTGTAGACTTCTCTTCACACATTTCCTCATCCAATTTCCATAAACATTTAAACTAGAGGATTTTTTGTTGTTTTTGTTTGTTTTTGCTTTTAGAGAAAATGGTGACTAGAAATGGGAAGGAACTAGGTGACTTTTACTTTCCATCCAAAACTTAGTTTATTACTCGATAGGAATTAATAACTAGGCCAGGAAAGGTACAGAATGAAAACTGCTATAGTAGACAATGGGGAATAAAGAGAAAGAGAAGTCATGGTAACTCAATATATTTGTTATATTATACACGTAATGTTATATGACATTATGTATGTCATATGTAATATAAGTAAAATGCATTCAGTTTAGCTACTACATGAATTGGTAAATTGGTCATAGAGCTTAATAATTCCCCATATGCATTCAATTAACTTAAATAAGAAAAAAAAATATGTTTCTCTGTGTGTAATATTGAAATAATTAGAATTTATAAATGAACCATCAATTAATAGATTCTGAGGACACTGGTCTTGGTTAACATGCTGATGGAAATTCCATGTAATCAGCTTTGACAACAAATTATAGGCAAACCATATTTAGCTACTATATAACAATAAGGAAATTTTTGAGTGAGCCACTATGTTTTAATATGGTAAGAAACACTATATTTCTTCTTTATTAATAGTACTTTTTGAAAAATAATGAGGTTATCTTTATTGCCTATGTGTACCAAACTGAAGATAGTAACTTTTTCACATTATATATTGTCAAAACAGTAATTCATTGTGGCAGTTGTACAAATAATAGTAATTTATGTTTATCTTGCCTGGAATTATATGCTCCTTCAAATGTGTGAAGGAAAAGATTCTTCACAAAATTATCTTCAAATAATTTCTAAATATAAAATACATGAATGAAATAATGACTCCACAGACCTGGAATCACTTATGTTTGAAACTGCAAGATACACTTTTCTTGATTTGAGTAGCATCCTAATCATCAGTGTCCAGCAATCTGAGCTCTTTACTTTCACTATCTTCCCGTTTCACTCATAGTCAAGCTATTTAATTCCTCTAGGACTTTAATTTAGTATCACCTCACAACCACTGTTCTCAGGGTCTGCAACAAGAGGAGACCGATGATGACAAGATAACACTATTCCTTTGGAAATTAACCCTATGGACAGGATATTAAGTTCCACCCTGGATTGCAAAATATCAGAGTGAACATCAAATATTTTTGTAGTACCTTTTATTGAGTACTGTAAAGTGCTTGAGAAAGGTGTAATAATACGATAATATTCAGTAAAGCAAAATGTAGGGCAAAGAATGACACACCTTCAGAGGGGTGGGGAGTCGTGTGTGGTAAAATCCTCGAAGAACATATAGCCAATGACAAAACAACAACTAGACTCCAGAAGCGAAGTCCATTTACTCTTTGTCAAGTATTATCTCAGTGGACCCTCACTGTAACTATTGCTGTTATTATTTCCCGCATTTTAGAAATCAGGAAAGCAAGACTTAGGACATGGATGAGATTTACCTGAGATTATATTGCTACCAACCGGCTAGAGGTTGGGGGTCTTGCTAAATGAAATATGACAAGATAGTGTGAACTCAGAAATAAGTGAACAGCAGGCCAAAAAAATGCCAGAATGTCCCAAGGGCTTTTAAAGACATGGATTTTAGGGGAGGTCAAAGGAAAGGATCGCAATAGAATAGTTACCAGCTTTCCAGGTGTGTCCTTTCAGAGGCATGACCTTCACTGATTGGTTGCTGCCAGGGCAGGGGTCATTAGTCAATGCAGCTGGTCCTGACCTCAGCCATGGCATTACTTGTCTGGTTTTGCTGCTTTTCTGGGCCTGGAACTGAAACACAGCGGAGTGTTTGGTGTTATCCCTAGGTGTTCGTGCTTAAGGGAGTGGTGGTGCAAGGGCCTAATGGGAGCCCCAGGAGGCTACTCTTCAGCCCCTTATTTCCCCTCCAAGGGAGTCTTCCATATGACTAGCGACTCCCAGGAAGAAAGGCTGGGGGAGGCTCTGAACCGAATGCCCAGCAATATGAAAGGTCCAGGGATCTAGACTGCAGGACCAGCAATATGCTAAGGGTGAGGTCCTTGCTTTTTCAATTTTGCCTGTTGCTAGGCACCGGAGACTTTCCGCCCTGGTGACCTTCCATACCTGGCCTATTGCCCTTGTTCTTCTCATGTCTGTCTAACTCAGTGGTTCTCAACCTTCCTAATGCCCCGAACCTTTAATACAGTTCCTCATGTTGTGGTGACCCCAATTTCATTGTTACAAATTGAACATAATTAAAGCATAGTGATTAATCACAAAAACAATATGTAATTATATATGTGTTTCCTGATGGTCTTAGGCGACTCCTGTGAAAGGGTCGTTCGACCCCCAAAGGGGTCGCGACCCACAGGTTGAGAACCGCTGGTAACTGCTTACCACACTTCCTTCAACTATCCAACATCTAACCACCATCTCCCCACCTCTTCACCCGTGATTCTTTGGTTTTCTCCAGGGAAGGGTGGTAGAGGGGGTCAGAGTCACTTGCCTTTCTACGTATTCTATTCTTGTCTTTGCCAAGCATGACTTCAGTCACATGTTCCCCTCAAGGCCTTCACTTTTGACCATCAAGGACCTGGTTTTAGATACCACAACTAAGCATTGTACATTTCACTCCATAAAAATGATTGTTCTCAGAAATGGCAATTCCTTTCACACATTTTATTCAGAAACATCTCATGTTCAGAAAGGCAAAGGGAAAAAAAGGGGGATTAAAAGTTTCTGAACATTGTGCTCTCTTAAGAAGCAAAATACATTTCTATTTTCTTTAATTTGGTTCTTTAATTGTACATAAATATGTAGGAATATATTCTAGTTTGTATGTCACAGGGGAAATGATCAAGAAAGTCAACTAACATTTGTTTAGTGAGTGCTGTGCATGGGGCACTTCTCTTTATCATTTTATTTCCTCCTCCCTTAAACAAGGACTTTGATAATGAACTCACATAATGCTTGCTACACAGTAGACCAGTTGCTCTATCCCTGTCCTTAATGTGACTTGGAGGGCAATGGCCAGGTTGAGCTATCACCAGGGAGGGAGAAAGCCCAGGTGACATGGGAAAGCTAAGTGCGAACCTTGTGATCCTAGTGGTGTTTTTTAAAATGGCAGAGCCCTGCCCTGACCGGTTTGGCTCAGTAAATAGAGTGTCGGCCTGCAGACTGAAGGGTCCCGGGTTCGGTTCCAGTCAAGGGCATGTACCTTGGTTGCGGGCACATCCCCGGTGGGGGGTGTGCAGGAGGCGGCTGGTCAATGTTTCTCTCTCATCAATGTTTCTGACTCTCTATCCCTCTCCCTTCCTCTCTGTAAAAAATATTTAAAAATGGCAGAGCCCCTTTATTTACATTTTCATGTTAGTCAGATTGGTGCTGGAGAAAGTTGTTAGTAGTTCCATTTTAGAGGTAGAAACTGAGGTTTGCAGAGCTTCACTCGATGGCTCCAATGTTAATAGCAGATCATGGTGGAACAATGCCTGGAATTCATGGAAGGAATGTTCCTGCTCTTCTCTCCCAAGCTTGCTCACGTTAACAGTAATCAGATGGTCATCAGCATTACAGTAAATAACAGAAAATGTTACATGCTCATATATACATTGTGTAATACTTTGGCAATAGAACACTACTGTATGTTCATCGTAGCACAAGTCTGACCAATTTGGTTACATTTGCTTAAAATTAAAGACAGAAGAGCCAAAATATGGTAAACTTCCCACTGAATCAAATTCCAGTGCCTCAAATCATTTACTGAAAATTGTCAGAAAATGGTTATGGGAGTATGGAAAGTGCATCAGTTTTTTAGAAAACAGTTGCTTTACAAATGTTAACATTTTTAAGCTTCTATGAGGACCCAGCTATGTAGGTGGCTGAGTGCACAGAAGCTGCATTTAATTAACCCCATTCAATCGGAGCACCACCATATCCTAGCTGCATGACTACGGGAAAGTCACTTAACCTTTCAAAGCCTCCGTTTCCTCATCTGTGTTCATCATTTCTGTCTGATGGAGTTGTTGTGAGGCTCATAGCACATAAACCAACTTAAACAGTTCTTGGCACAAAGCAAGACATTTTTAGCTATCACTAGAATTAAAACTCCTGAAAGCAGAAATTTTTTGCTGCTGTAATTTCAGTGTTCATAATAGTTCTTGGCCTAGAAAGATACTTTCAACCATAAGTCAGTTATTAATACTTATTATTTAATCCAAAAAACAAACTAGGCAATATGGAGCTAACCAGCCCATTCCACTCTAGTCATATCATCAAACTTTTAATCCAATTAATACTTCAGAATGAATTGACCTGCCCTTATTCATATTACATAGTTGTTTTATGCTATATGGTATGTGTGCATGTGTGTCTGTGTGGGAAAAGAGGGGAGGGATGTGGGAAATTCTGCTTTATTTACATAACCTCACTCATTTCATTCTTACTCCCTCAAAATATGTGTCCATTATGTTCTTTCTTTTCAAAAGAGGTTTATGCTGACCAATGTTAAAGGACAACACAACCAAATAAAATATAAATAGGAAATTATAATTTAAAAAGGAAAATAAATATCTAAACCATAAGAATAGTTGCTGTGTTTGGGCATCACAGTGGCTCCTAAGCTTTTGCATAACCCTTAAGCTTTTCAGATGCCAACCAAAAGGGCTGGCTGGCCTCCTCTCATGACCATAATGGTATGTTACGTAGCTATCACCACAGGTATTTTGTGGGAAGTGGTTAAATTGCTCTGTAACACCAGCATATTTCTCCCTCTGGACTAACATCAGTGTGTGAATGGTAAGATGCAGATATGTAAGATAAAGGCAACACAAGAACTTGAATCTGTTTAGAAGCTCTCACACTATCTATTACCTTCCTATAAGCTATCTAGCTTTATATATATATATATATATATATATATATATATATATATATATATATATGCTAGAGGCCCAATGCACACGAAAATTCATGCACTTGGGGGGGGGGGGCGGCGTGTCTCTCATCCCAGCCTGCATGCTCTCACAATCTGGGACCCCTCAGGTAGGGTCAAGTTGCAACAAGACTCTGGTTCCCTGGGCCTGCAAGCTGTGGGGGAGGGACCAAGAGGCCAGTCCGATGGCAGCATGGCTCCATTCCCATAGCTCCCTCTTGCCACCGCACCACGGGTGGCTGGAGCCCACAGCTCCCTCCTGCTACAGTGCCACGGGCGGCCGGGTCCCAGGACTGACTTCCGCCATGGGTGGCTGGGACCCAGGACTGACTTCCACCGCGCCGGCCAGGACCCTGGCCTGGTGTTTGGTTGTCCGTCTGGTCATTTAGGTCGTGATGGACCCTGGCTCTTTATATATTAGGATATAGATAGATGGATGGATGGATGGATAGATAGATAGATAGATAGATAGATAGATAGATAGATAGATAGACAGATAGATAGATATTCTGTATAATAAAAGCCTAATATGCAAATAGACCAAATGGTGGAACGACCAGTGGAACGACCGGTCGCTATGATGCGCACTGACCACCAGGAGGCAGATACTCAACACAGAAGCTGTCCCTAGCCTGCAGGCCCCAGGCCAGCCACTGCAGCTGCCTGTGGGAGCCCCCCCATTGCCTCACTGGTCGCCCTGCAGAGGGAGGCAACCAGTGGCGGCAGCGGGGTAGGGGCCGGTGAGCAGGCGGTGCCGGGCCAGACAAGGCAGGTGCCAGCAGGAGCCCCCTACCGATTTCCTTGCCGGTCACCCCACAGATCGGCCCTGATCATAGGCCAGGCCTAGGGACCCTACCCGTGCACGAATTTCGAGCACCGGGCCTCTAGTATATATAATTATCTCACTATGTACTAAGTAGGTTATAGAGGCATTTCAAACAGTGAAGTACTAAACTTTAATTTTAAGGGACACAGGAGAGAGACAGTTGCACAGACCATCTACAGGCAGTTGGTCTTGGTATGCTACTATGTCAAGCATGCTGAACAAATTGATGAGGCATTGAGTAAACTCGAGGAATATAGGGCAGAACTGACTAATTCAGCAACAGTGAGATGTTCCCTCTACACTCCATACTTGTAAGGTGAGAGCAGCATGAGTGTCTGTAATTATTACAAGACACACAAATTGGGGTCAAAACTGAGTTGTTTTGTTTTTTATTGTTTTTTTCAAAACTCTGGTCTCAGACCTCTCAATTTATCTATCATCACTAGCCTTTCATTATGACATGCTCAGAGTAGATCTTATCCCTTTTATATGAATGCTAACAAAATAATAATTATTATTACTATTCATTAATTTTTTATTACACATTAATCCATCAATAATTTTGAGCAAAAATAAATAAGAAAAAGACTTTCTAAAATCAATTATATTTATCATCTCTGTGCTAAATCTTAGAATTGCTCCTCAAAGTAGTCAAAATGAGAAATACGCCCTAAAACATTTGCACTAATTATCATATACTACAAATATAGAAGACATGATATTGTCATAACATATATGACACTTTCAAATTGTGCTTTTACCACCCATAAATGTTCACTTATGTCACACAATGAAATTAACCTTACAACACCCATAAATTATCACTTAACCATAGTAGCAAACCTCCTGGTATCAGTAATAAGCTCTGCTGATTTTCAGGTAAAGAACCTTGTCAATGAAATAACATTTTCATTGTACTGCAGGGATATTACTGGAACCATGTCCTACTACAATTTTCTCTTTATGCCAGAGGCCCATGGAGAAAGTGGAAATTAATTTAACCTCAACTTAGATAACAAATCATGAAAAAGATTTATTTTCATGGGCAGTGTGAAAAATAAAGAACTTTAAAAGATTTTAAAATCTCCGATAATCTGGGTGAAGATTTGCATAAATATTTTGAATAATATAATTATAGCCGTAAGAAAAAAACTGAGTTGGAAAAAAATCCCTACTAACAATTCATATCTGGCTCTCTAACAATTTCTTGTACTGGCCTCTGGCTCATGTTTTCTATCAGACAAGGGAGCAGGGTCTTTATCTCTTCCTTATACAAGCCAGGAAAATAACCACACTGGAGATTTTACAATTATATCCAAGTAAAATAGAAGGAAACTTGATCCTCTCTAATTTAATAATGTATTAAATCATTAATATTTCCCCCCTCATTATGCGTTTTTATAGGAAGGATCATACCTTAGAGTCTTCTCTTTGGTTCAAGTGATAAAATTTATTTGAATTTGATACTAGCCAGGGAAATAAGTATTTTCTGCATCTTTGCTGTAGGGAACAATTGAAACAAATGTATTGAAATTCATGACTCACACTTGGCTACAGGCAATATCAACTTAAAATTCAAGGTTGTGGTGTTGCAGCTGTGTTATGAGCCTTCATGCATACAATTTTATCAACAAGAAACAAAGGAAAAGCAAAACCTTATAACATTTTTCCTAAGAAGCATACAATACATCCTTTTAAAGCACAGCTATGTCAGTGTTTGTTTCTTAGAAAAATGTTACAAATTTCTGTTTGATTTCATTTCAAAGACAGAACATACTCAGAGATAAAGTAATATTTTAATTTTAATTACAGATGGAGTAGATCATTGTTATCTTCATTCAGATTTCACCAATGCATGTATTTGATTAGAATATTGATCATGCGTATGTATCTAACAATAAGGTTAAGGTGAAAATTATACTGATGTTTATAACATTTCAGCTTTCTCTTATAATGTAATTAACCTAATATTTTAAAAAGAGGTATATTCTCAAACATCCAACCTTTTGTTTTATCAATCCATGGAAATAAAATAGTATATTCTTTATCTTGATTTTGAAACACTTCTTACTTTTAATGAGTTTGTGAACTGGAGAGGCATGAAAGAAGTATAAGAATAGAGAATTACAAAAGAACTAGAATAAATGTATTTAATAACAAAGGAATTTTAAATATATTTTTATTGATTTTAGAGAGGAAGGTAGAGGGAGAGAGAGATAGAAACATCAATGATGAAAGAGAGTAATTGATCAACTTCCTCCAACACGCCCCCTACTGGTGATTGAGCCTGCAACCAGGGCATGTGCCCTGACAGGGAATCGAACCATGACCTTCTGATTCATAGGTAAATGTTCAACCACGGAGCCACACTGGCTGGGCATAACAAAGGCCTCTTTACTCCTTAAAACAAATGTGCAACGAACTTCAAAATATGTGTCATTGTTTTCAACAGTACTTCTTTGATGGGAAAGTAATTTTAAGAAATATTTAAAAATATATTATAGTGTTTTTCTAGAGATTTCTAAAATGTTTATTCTAGTAATTCTCAGAACAAATATTCTGATTTGTATAAATACCCTCTAAAAGGAGAGTCAGACTACTCAGATATAGAAGGGCCATATAAACGGTTGTACAAGGGGAAATGGGATGGTGATGAAGACTGATACCTGCCCAAAGCCTACACTTCTGTGTGGAACTACGAAGAATTTTATTTAAAAAAAAGACTTTAAGTTTTAAACTGATAAGGTTGCCTTGTCTTAGAATATACTATCCTTTGGCCATATAGGTCAGTTTTCATGTGGCAATTAGATGAGTAAATTGAATATTGACTGTAAGTAGATGTGTTCAGATGCTAAATTTTCTTCTTCCAAACCAGAATGAAGGTATATTAACTCTAAAATCTTTGGATAACTGCAATATAGGAAAAGCTGCATAATTGAAATTATAAAACATTTGTAAATGCAAAGTGTTCTTTTTTGGTAAAGGCACCATTTCAGAGATTTTGTTACACATCGGCAAACATACAGGAGACACATGTTAGAAACACATTGTCAATTAAGGATTAGATACTATTTTGGAAGATGTTGTTTTGGTAAAGTGACATGATATAGGGATTTGTCTTATAATACTTTGAAAAAGTTGGAGACAGAGTAGTTAAAACAAATGGGCAAAATCATAAAAACTATTGAATCTGATGATTTTATGAGAATTTGGTTTATTTTTTCTCCACATTTTTATGTTTAATGTTTTTCATCATAAAGTTTTTGTTTATAAAGGTATATTTTAAATTGATTGTTAACATTCATAAATTGATAATATGCAAGCATGTGTCATACTTGATATCATATTTAATTCTCTTATCTATGTACTGACATTTCTAACTTTAGGATTATGTGAGGAAAATATGTCTTGAGTTTTTTCTTATCATCAAAATAAACTTTTTAATGACATTTTATAAATTCCTAAA
This sequence comes from Myotis lucifugus, assembly GCF_000147115.1. Classification (NCBI taxonomy): domain Eukaryota; kingdom Metazoa; phylum Chordata; class Mammalia; order Chiroptera; family Vespertilionidae; genus Myotis; species Myotis lucifugus. The sequence goes on along the minus strand of NW_005871293.1, from coordinate 994,293 downwards.
AAAATTGTGTTTGGAAAGCTCCTGGAAATCTATAAGCCTCCCCCCAAATATTTTCTTTTTATTTTTAAAGGCCAAATTGATTTTTTTCAACATTCACATACATTTCCTGTTCCACATAGCATGTAAAATTGCAGTACATACACTACTCAAATTAGTTCTAAATGCGAATCTAGGGAGTCTTGAAATCAGGCTCTCGTCATATTTCTCAAGTTTATCTATAGATTTACTTACAAATGTTTTTCTCCTAGAAGTAATCACTAGATAGGTTAATTGAATTAATTAAGCTATACAGCTGATATAATTAAATCTAATTTGTTAATCTTGCTAAACTTGAAGCTACATAGTTTTTGGAGCAGGGAAGATCAATTGTCTACTTGAAAATCCATTTTTCTCTCTCTTTCCCTTATTCACAGTAGCATTGAACCCAACTGAAGGACATATTTCACAGACTCCCTTGCTGTTATATTTTGAAAACAAGTTATGCAACTTACAGGAAGTCTTTTTATTTTATTTATTTTATTATTTTTTTCGTAATTCTTTATTGTGGAAAGTATTACACATGTCCCTATTTTCCCCCATTGACCTCCTCCAGCCCGGCCCTGCCCTCCCAGACCCTCACTGACCCACTCTCTGAGGCCATGGGCCATGCATACTGGTATATGCATACAAGGGCCTTGGTTAATTATCTCCCGCCCACGTACCCTCCCTCACCTTCCCTCCCAGTTTCTGCATTCTGTTCCATGCTCCATGTCTCTGGATCCACTCGGTTCATCAGTTTATTTTGTTAGATTCAACATATGAGTGAGATCATGTGATACAGGAAAGTTTTTTTAAAGAGAAAATGAGTGCCTCTTTCTTTAAGTTTTTCACTGCTACTCTCAAGGTAGACACGATGACTCCAGCTCAAACTGGTATTTGGAAATGTACACTATACCCTTAAGAATTTTATTTTATTTTTAATAAGAATTACTATCGCTAACATATATTGAGCTTATGAACAATGATAGATTGTTTGTGATTAACTGTTTCACTTATTATTCATGACCCTGTAAATTAGATTATGTTATTGTCTTTATTTAATAGGTTAAAAAAAAGGCATGGCACGGTTAAGTGATTTGAGAAGTTCACAGTTCCTAAGAGGTAGAGTTGAGATTCAAACGCAGGGCTGCCTGACTTGAATGCATAGGTTCTTAACCACTGGGCTATAGAGCTTTCTGGAATAAAGCCTTTATATTTTAGTTAAGGATTGGTTTTTAAAATTTTAATTAGCCTTTATACTGACACTATCAGAGACTTTAAGCAATATGTAGAATTTGCAATATGTCTTGAAAGGTGTGTGGCTTTCAACAAGAGGAATGTTGAGGGTAGAAACACAAGAAAATGAAACATGATGCTTTAGAATTTGTGCATGTTGAATTTAAGATGTCAGAATGACAGCCAGGAGGAAATACTCAACAGGCAACTGGAATATGAATCGGGACCCGTCAGCTATTTGAAATGTCAGAATTAGAAATATAGACCTGTTTGCTATTTACTTGGAAGTAATAGTTAAAACAGTAGAAATATTTGAGATTATCTGCAAAGAGAAATAGGAATCTGAAAAATAAGGTTGGTGAAGGATTCTTAAAAACATCTCCAGTTAGAGGAGGAGGGAAGTAAAGAATATAGCATCACAGAGATGATTCATCCAAGTGAGACGAGGGCAACCGGGAGCATGCAGGGTCAGAGCAGCCAAGAGTAGGAAGAGTGGAAGGAAGAAACAGTAGTCAAAAATGTTGCACATTCAATAGAGCAGGGATTCAGAATTTGGAAACGAGAAAGGTAACATGGAAGAAAACAATTTCAGTAAACTAGTACAATGAAAGCCTGCTGATGTTGGACTCCTTAATTCACACAAAATAAGGAATTAGACACACTAAATATAGAATACTGTTGTTTCTAGAAGTTTGACAAGAGAAGGAAGAATGGGTATAAGCAGGTACCTAAGAGGGAAGAAGAATCTAGAGAAGATTATTTTGTAATTGTTTTGCTTGTTGTTTTTTTTATTTATTTTAACAATGGGTAATTTGAGTATATGATAGCTGAAGAAAAAAATAACCTAGTCAAAACAAAAAAATATGAAAAAAGACAAAATAGACTCATGAGGAGTGAGGCCCTAGGAGAAGGAACTCTAGCTGAGCAGCAGGAGAGGTGAGCTTTAGAAGTGACAAGGCGATACTGCCTTGGAGATAGGGAATGCGAGCAAAGGAGGAACACAGAAAAGACTGTTGTGACTGCTATGAATCCATTTCCTTCTGAATAATTACCATCTAATCCTTCATTCCACTTCCAGATTCAGGGAAGGCTGTGGCTATCCTAAGATTTCAGGGACATGGACAGGTGTCTCTTGTCTCTGATGCCACCAAATACGAAGTTATTTTCCATAATTAAATGAAAGATTTACATGTGTTTTCTTTCATGTGGAAATGTAATCTATTTTATTATATAGGAGGAGAAATACTCAACTCCAAAAAACAACACAAATTTACTAAGTTGAAATACATTCCAACAAGTTTTTTCTAAGAGTAGAATGATCATTTTCAGCATTACCAGTTAAACTTACTTATTACCTTTTAGTACTTTGTCCTCTCTAAGTGCTTTCTTTTTTCTAATTTCTTTTTATAACATGTTGAATAGGTAATATATATAGCTCTTGCAGAACGTCCAATGAAAAGATAGAATCTACCATTTATATGACTACCTTATTTTATTTTAAAAAGTTATCAAGTTTTTTTTTCTATTTTAAAACAAAGCTATCAGTGCCCTAGCCAGGTGGCTCAGTTGATTATAGCATTGTCCCATGAGTAAAAGGGTTTCGGGTTCAATTCCTGGTCAGGGCACACACAAGGGTTTCGGGCTTGATCTCTGGTTGGGGCATGTACAAGAGGCAGCCAATTGATGTTTCTCTCTCACATCATTGTTTCTCTCTCTTTTTGTCTCTCTCCCTCTCTCTCTAAAAAAATCAATAAACATATTCTTGGGTGGTGATTTTTAAGAAGATATCAAAATGAGAGCTCTTTGGTATTTTCTTCTTCATAATAAAATAAATTATGTTCTAAGATCCAGTCTTACATGTATTATACACACACGTACATATATATAATTAAAGTAAAACAAAATAAAAATATGTTCTAGTAGCATTTTAATCAATATTGTGAAAACTATTAATATTGAAGTTTTTATTTTTAGTTGTGGAAAAATTAAAAAATAATCTTTCATTTAACCATTAACATTTTTTTACACTAACTGGTGGGTGTAGAATTATTTTAATGAAGAAATTACTGAGGTTGTATTCAGGACATTATTTCTTCAATGTACAAAACTCATCTAAATTTCAAATTTGACATGCCCAGAGTTAATTATGCTAGAGTCAGAAAATCTCCACGGTCCCCTCAAATAATGCCAAGAAGCAATGCACTCCATGACAACATGAAATACCAAAGTGTAGAATGGACATGCAGTACCTGCCCAGGGACCAGGACAGTGACATATGAACATAGCTTTTCACAAAGCACAAAAGAGGAGAATAATAGTCCTTGATTTTCTCGGTCAAAAGAATGACCTGCAGGTGTTGCACAGAACACCCGCCTCTACTGGATTCCCTGTGAGCCAAAAGCATGCGCTATGTATGCGGGAGATAGTCAAGCTTTTCTGTTTATCAGACTGAATAGAAAAAAGAAAATTCATAACAATTGCCTCCTCACCAAAGAGGCTGCCCTGGCATTCTTTCTAAAATAGTGACTTGCAGACCCTTTACAATGTTTTATTATCTTTCCTAGCACTTGCTACTACCATACAGATGTTCCGTTGATTTCCTGTGTTCTCTCTCCCTTCTCTAGAAAGTAAGCCACATGAGGGAAGGGAGCTGTTGGTGTTGTTCACTGCTGTATTACCAGCAGCTAACATATATGTGTTCAGTGGATATTTTAAAGTGCAAATATGAGTAAATGAATAGATCTGATATATTAGGATTCATTCACCCAAGAGTTTATGTATTGTTATGTAAATTTATCTTAACATAATAATTTGTGACGAACTGATCTTAAATATAAGCTATATGATGATGAAAACTATATCTATTGTATTTGTGGTTTTTTGTTTGTTTGGTTTTTTTTGTTAATCCTCACCAAGGATATTTTCCCATTGATTTTTAGGGAAAGTGGAAGAGAGAGGGAAAGACAGACAGAAACATCGATGTTAGAGAAACACATCGATTGGTTGCCTCCTACACAAGCCCTGACCAGGGCCCGAGCCAGGGAGGAGTCTGCAACCAAGGTACATGCCCTTGACCAGAATCAAACCTGGGACCCTTCGGTCCGCAGTTGATGCTCTATCCACTGAGCCAAACTGGCTAGGGCTCTATTGTATTTGAATGCTATAAACACAACCGTTGAGATATACATATTTCTGGGGAACAAATCTTGCAGATTAACCCCAGATATGTTTGTTATATGTATAAATACATGTTGATCTCTACTTTATCATGAATGCCTACCAAGGTTATAATAAAATAAATTGAAATGGCATAAAACTTGGGAAGTCAAAGAGAATGGAAGGAGAAATGATGCATGAGAAACTTCATAGAAATTTTGGAAGCCCAAGAGTGAACAGAGGAGTGGTAGTTGACTTAGAAGACCAGAAAACCATGAAACCTAAGCCCACAGGAGGCAGAAGCCAAGAGGATGTAAGGTGACTAATGCTGCAGATCTCTAGACACACTCAGGAATTGCAGGTACCAAAGTCCTTGGAAGATTGAAGGGTAAGTTCAGGCAGATTTAAGCTTCTGGAAGGGAGGTGTTAGCTAGTCAACCAGGGTACAAGGAAAGCTCCAGAAATTTCCTTTGCACAAATTAGAAGGCCAATATGTAGATTCATGGACTCCAGATGCAGGGAGAACATTCAAATGAAAACAAAGAGAATGTTTGAAAATTTCTATGCTGAATGGTGAGAAGTTCCAGGCTTCCTTCTGGGTCTGACTCATTTATTGCCTTCTTTTTTTCCCTCTGGTTTGGATAACTCACCAAATTTTCTGAATCAGTTATGGTGATTGAAACAATGCAAAATGAATTTATAAAGTACTACTACCTACCAAATCTGTGCTTAAAAAATATCTATATATATAAAAGCCTAAGCGACCATTACGACTGGTCAACCGGATGACCATCTGGTAGCTATGATGTGCACTGACCACCAGGGGGCAGACGCTCAATGCAGAAGCTGCCCCCTGGTAGTCAGTGCACTCCCACACCCAACCTCCCGCAGACAGACAACCTCCCGCCTGGGCTGGCCAACCTCCCAGCCCCGATTGCCCGATTAGCTGATCAGGACTGGGCAAGACAGGCCCCAATTGCTGGCCAGGCTGAGGGACCCCACCTGTGCACGAATTCGTGCACCAGGCCTCTAGTGTGTGTGTGTGTGTGTGTGTGTGTGTGTGTGTGTGTGTGTGTGTATCTTAAAATACATGGGACTAGAACTTGAGAAATGCCAGACATACAAAGGAAAATCGATGTTAACTTTCAGTACCAATTTAAATGAATGAACTATTAAAAAATCAGAGCTACAAAGGAAACATGCTGCCTAGGGACAATTTCAGTGCTCTTGACTGACGTAAGTGCATTGGAACTATAAGAAGAATCAAGGCTGCAAATAGCTTTGAAAGCCATAAATTGTAAAATCAATATGCTGAGCTACTGGAAGCCAATGTGAAAAGCACAGTACACGAGCACTCTAGTGATCCAGCTTGGCTCCCACCAATGCCTGACATCTGCATTCTATAAATTATATTTCAACAGGTTTGGCTTTCTCGCCAAATAGGCCTATAGCTCTTAATAGAAATAAGAAATGTTCATTAAGTAAAGGAGAAGAAGAAAGATAGCCTTAATATTAGAACAAGCAATATCCCCTGGAGCCTATATGATCCTATTAACCAATGTCAACTCAATAAATTAAAAAAAGGAACAAGCAATATCAGAACGACTGATCTCAATATCAGAAACTGACCTAAATTACTTTTCTGTGAGCAACTGAGCACCAAAGTTCAAGATAGAAGATGAACGACTATTTGAAAAATTGAATATCAGGAAGAATGAAGGATGTGGAAGAAATTAGTTAGAATAAGTAAAAGAGAGAGAAATAGACCATCTTTAATGTCACTGAATTTCACAGAACCTAGACAAGAGATCCAATTGCGATGGCCACGTATGGTCTCCGAAGCCCTCCCTTTCCTTGAAGTCCTGTGAGAGACACTGTGTTTGGGCAGCATCACCATCATTATGCTGGATATCTTGGAGGGTCAAGGTAATGAAATACTGAAACCACACTCAACTGCCTAGACTTCCCTCAGTTAAGAACTTTTTCAAATAATATAGAAGGGATCTGAAGATTTTACATAATGAGTTAAATAGATATAAAGTCAGTTACTTATTATGGAGACACCAATGCAAAAGATGTAATTTAAAAGGGGGGCCACGAAAGTAGTACCAGTAGCTTTACTTTCATAGAAGGATTAAGAATATATTTTATTATTCAAATGTTTGTAAAAGGTTACAGTATTTAGAATTAAAATGAAGTATTTGTTAATGTAAGATAAAATTGTTGTACCATCATTCTTATTTATTTTATGTTTATTTACTAATTTTGTATCTCCTTTTATGAATTTTCTTATTGATCCATATATCTGTATTTGCAAAAATAAACAAAATTTTAAAAACTTTATAACCCTTTAGAATTAATATACATAAGAAAACAACATAATCAATTATGACTACTTTAAGGTAGCTAGCATGCTAATTAAACCCAAAGTATATTTTCCAGTCTTTTCAAAAAATAAGCACACATTCAATTAGTCACTCTAAGGAATCTGTCCAATTTTCCCCTACCATTGGAAAGTTAGATCATTAGGCTAAATCAACAATTATAGCTAAATGTTAACAAATATCCTTATTAAAATGACCACTTTGCTAGAAATAAATCCACTATTCTGCATAAATATTAATATTATGTATTTTAAATATAGGCCAAAATAATCCTATATTCCCATCTAGAATAGTTTACATTTGTGTAAGTAATATATCATATATAAAACATTTAGGATAAATAGAAGTTAATTTGTACATAATATATATAACCTGTATACTTATAGATCAGTGATGGCGAACCTTTTGAGCTCAGCGTGTCAGCATTTTGAAAAACCCTAACTTAACTCTGGTGCCGTGTCACATAGAGAAATTTTTTGATATTTGCAACCATAGTAAAACAAAGACTTATATTTTTTATATTTATTTTATATATTTAAATGCCATTTAACAAAGAAAAATCAACCAAAACAATGAGTTCACGTGTCACCTCTGACACACGTGTCATAAGTTTGCCATCACTGTTATAGATCATTCTGCTATTATTAAAACTCTATTATAAATTAGTCCTCTTCAATTGATATATGAAGTCTGATATGGGTTAAAATGATATGTATGTTAATATAATTTATTTATTATACAGTATACAAGTTAAAGATTATTAACTGTAGTAGAATAATAGTTATATTATTTGATTAGTGGGTTTCTTTTTTTTTCTTTTTGAAAAATGAGCATTCGTGCAATTTATGCAATTATGCAAGTTAAGCTACAAACATCCAACTGAAATAAAAGTCATCATAATATGCTCTAAATAAATAACATTAGCAAAAATTCCACACCCATTATGAAGAACTTCTCTATCTCTGATGGGTTGTTCATCTTGCTGACAAAGGCATATTCTGCAAAGTTATTTTTTCATGTTGCATTTATAGTGACTCCAATAGAGAAGAGAATGCTTTCATTTCAATTGCTATTATTTACTCAGTCACACCCTTAAAAGAAGTAATGTTAATCTTGCAGTGGTGGTATTTTATATAGTTTAAGAAAGCACTAGGCTCTTGTCCTGTCCCAAAGGGATATAGGAGTATATAAGATTTAAAGTAGTAAATACTGTGGACCCTGTAAATTTAAGAAAGTAGTATACTTAAATTGCTATCATGTATGGTATATGATAATTTTGGCAGAAAAACTGAGAATATCGGATAACATTTTCTAAAATAACTCAGTCTAGCATACAATCCTAGGTGAGTCAGTCAGATGTGCAAAAAGAAAATGGAGAACCAGACAAGTCACCTTGACATTCTGTAAAAAAAAAAAAAAGAGGAATCTTATTAAACTATAGTTAAAACTTCGGCTTTGTTAGGGTGACCTAGAAGCCTGAACACTGGGAGGGATACCACAATACTTTGCCTCAACATCTACCCAGGCAGAGGGCAATCTGGCCATTAGCACATTATTCACAAAAACCTAAGATTTCAGTAATACTCTAGTGTCTATAAGGTGGTGTGGAAACAAAATTACAATTTTATTTCCCCCCAAATCTTGTTGATTTAAAAATTCTCTTTGTTCTGAATATAAGCAGCAAACACGGTAGTGTCACTATACTACTATGGCATCCTAATATATAAAAAGCCAGGGGCCGTCACGACCGAAACAACCAGACGGATGACCGAACAGCAGGCTGCATGGGGCGACCAGGCCGGCAGGGGGGTTAGAGAGGGATGACCAAACGACTGAAGGAGGCTGCGTGGGGCAACCAGGCTGGCAAGGGGGCCAGTTAGGGGCAATCAGGCCACCAGGCAGAGGTGGTTAGGGGTGATCAGGCTGGCGGGGGGGGGGGGCAGTTAAGGGTGATCAGGCAGGCAGGCAGGTGAGCAGTTAGGAGCCAGCGGTCCCGGGTTGTGAAAGGGATATCTGACTGCCGTTTTAGGCCCTATCCCTGGGATTGGGCCTAAACCGTCAGTCGGACATCCCCCAAGCGGTCCTGGATTGGAGAGGGTGCAGGCTGGGCTGAGGGGACCACCCCCACCCCCATGCAGAATTTTGTGCACTGGGCCTCTAGTTACATCATATTGTATTATAGTAGTTGCACTCATAAAGAGTTATGCTCATCATTGTTTTGTGACCCAGGTAGTTATTACACCCAATCCTTATTTGATCTGTTGATAACAAAACGCATTATCATGTTAATTTTTAATAAATATATTAGTGCTTTTGTTGTAATCCCATATATGTATTCTATGCATTTTAGAACTCTATTCAGAAAAGGAGTCCATATCTTTCACCAAAATAACAAAGGAGTCCATGGCACAAACAGTGAAGACGCTCAGAACTCAGACCACGAGTTAAGCAGTACATCATATTACATCACCTCTCAGGTGTAGAGTGATTTTTCCTGCCATGCTCATGTGGCTCTAGTCTGTACCTTAACCACTCCATAGGAGATTTCAAAAGTGCTAAATAGCCACAAAAGGATTTGGAGTGATTCGATGAGGAATCATTTACAAAAAACAAATCCAAATAGCTCAGGAAATAATATTTCTTTCCATGTCATCTGGCGAAAAAACTGCTGCTAAAGCAAATAAATCTGTCATCTCATTGCTGAAGTTATACTGCAGTTCAGAGAATGACTGGACAAAGTATGTACCCAACAGGTCACACCTACAAACCAAAACAAGGGACACAGTGAATGCCCAACACCAAATCACTGAAGAACATTTATTGGGATTTAACATTAATAAGAAAATCTGCCACCCATTGTTCTAACGTAGGAATATAAAATGCCTCCAAAACCTCAAAAATAGGCAGAGAATTTATTTTGCATGTGTTGAATACAGTTAGATTCTGAATCATGTTTAAGAAACAAGAACACGTGTCACATACCAAGCGTTGAGTTCATTGATTGGGTTGACGATACCATGGAAAAGCAAGACAATTTCTTTTTGGGTAAAACAATATTTCCTGAAATATAAGTGTATCAAATGATTATGGGACAAGTAGTTATTGGGTGTACACTCTGGGCAAGGCACTGATGTGTCATTCCTACATCAACAGTACAGATGTATTACTGCAGACATTGCAGTATCATAAAGAGAGGTTTTCTAGCAGAATAGGAAGGTTTTCCTTTCTGAAGAGATAACATACTTGGTTGTTATGATAGGTTTGTAGCCTATCACTCATAATTAAAGGCAAGTTTTTCTCATGCTTCATTGAACTATGATAAAAAGACCTATCCAAGGCATGTGGGAATAATAGTCTGGATTCCTAATACATAATAGAGCAAGTTCTGTGCAGGGATTCATAGGAAATAGTCATGACTTTAAGTGTTAAAGGCATAGTAATAATACCAAATTTCAGAAAATTATGTGTCGATTTATTTTATTTCAGTTTCTTTGAAATTATTGGGGTGACATTGCTTAATAAAATTATAAGCACATTAATTTATTTTTTTTAAACAAACCTTCAGAATTTTGCCAACTCTTTATTTTTATTTTAATTCTCATTTCATGTATTTAAAATTTTTAAAGCAATTAGGGAAAGTTTGGAAGCATTTCTACCTATTTATGTGAAAACTGCAATAGTGTAAATAATACAAATAATTACAACCTTGAAATTATAGTTTAAGTCAGTGGTTCTCAACCTTCCTAATGCCACGACCCTTTAATACAGTTCCTCATGTTGTGGTGACCCCCAATTTCATTGTTACAAGTTGAACATAATTAAAGCATAGTGATTAATCACAAAAAATATGTAATTATATATGTGTTTTCCTTTGGTCTTAGGCGACCCCTGTGAAAGGGTCATTCGACCCCCAAAGGGGTCGTAACCCACAGGTTGAGAACCGCTGGTTTAAGTTCTAATAAAATATCTATAATGCTAACAGATTTCATGTAACAATAGGAATTTTAATTTAAGTCTTTGGCCATTTAGCATAAATCATGTGTAATCAAACTTCTCACTAATCATGCTGTGCAAAGTAGAAGTTACAATTTCATGCTTTCAAATGGAAAAAAAGTTTTCTTTATGCCTCAGATAAGTTGATCGCAGACCTCAGTATTTTCCTGGCCACACTATTTCATGACCATCAGTCAAATAAGAAGTAATTTAATTCTCTAGATTTTAGAACACTCCAATTCCCATCTCTATTCATTCTTGTGAAATGAAAATCTACTATAAAGTAAGATACACATGCACTCAGAAAATTGTATATGCTCTTTAGTAAAATAAAATCATAACATAATGTGTGATTTAGAAAGAACATCTAGGGAAGGTGGATTTTCTGTAGTCATTTTATAGACCAGCTGGTGTGTACCACACCGAGATTTGGTGTCATATTTCTACCGAACCATGAATATGACATATATATATATATATATATATATATATATATATATATATATCCTGAAGCTTCTGTTTCCTTCCCACAACCCTTTCCTAGTCCATCATCCCATAAACATTTGTAGGACAATGATTAATATTTTTATTTTCTTAACAATTCAATAAGAAATTAACAAAAGAAAATGCTACCATCTGCAAAAGAGAGAACTGTAAAATTGAATCATAATGCTGACCATGGAAAATATAACAATAAAGAAGGCGCTGTCCTTTTTTCCAAGGAATTTAAAATGTAATAGGATGGTGACAGACATATGAAGAAATAATAAAGAAAACTTGCAAATACAAAAGATAAAAGCAAATAACCATTAAAAAATTGTCAAAGAACATCAATAGGCATTTCCTTTTCATAGGAAGCAAATACAAAACACCAGAAATCTATAAAAAGACTCAATATATATTATCAGTAATGACAGAATACAAATTAAGGCCATAACATAGCATTTGACCCACTATATTTGCAAAAATTAAGAATTTTAACATGGCTAAGTGTTGAAGATATGAAACAATGTAAACTCATATGTTGGGAGTAAACATTGATGCAAGCATTTTTGAAACTCTTGCATATTTGTATCAGGAGATATGATCCAGAGCTCTTTTTTTTTTCTTTTTTTTCAGACACAAAATAACATTTATTTTTCTGAATATCTTTGATCATTAGTTGGTGGGAACCAGAGCATTCAATACTGAATACAATAATGGAGGGTACTTCATTTCCCTACTATCAGTAATGGATACATCATCTGGACAGAAAATCATCAAAGGAATGTTGCAATCAAACCTTTACTTTAGTTTTTTATCTTTATTGTTGAAAGTATTACATATGTCCCTTTTTCCTCCAATTGATCTCTCCCCCTTCTCTCCCCCCCCCCAGGCCTTCACCACCCTATTGTCTGTGTCTATGGGTTATGTATATATGCATATGAGTTCATTGGTTTATCTCTCCCCTCCCCCCTCCCCTGTCTTCCTCTGAGGTTTGATAGTCTGTTCAATGATTCTATGTCTCTGCATCTATTTTTTTTCATCAGTTTATTTGGTTCATTAGAGTCCACATAGAATGAGATCATGTGATACTTATCTTTCTCAGACTGGCTTATTTCCCTTAGCATAATGCTCTCTAAATCCATCTATGCTATTGCAAATGGTAAGAGTTCTTTTTTTACAGCTGTGTAGTATTCCATTGTATAGATGTACCACAGTTTTTTAATCCACCACAAATCAATAAATGTGATACATCACATAAACAAACTTGAAGATAAAAACTACATGATCATATCAATAGATGCAGAAAAAGTATTTGACAAAATCCAACACACCTTCTTGATAAAAACTCTCAAAAAAGTGGGAATAGATGGATCATACCTCAGCATAATAAAAGCCTTATATGACAAACCTATAGCCAACATTATACTCAATGGGCAAAAAGTAAAACCATTTCTCATAAGAACAGGAACAAGATGGGTGCCCACTTTCACCCCTCCTATTTGACAGAGTACTAGAAGTGCTAGCCATAGAGATCAGACAAGAAGAAGAAATAAACGGCATCCAAACTGGAAAGGAGGAAGTAAAACTGCCTCTATTCACAGATGACACGATATTGTAAATAGAAAACCCTAAAGACTTGATCAAAAACCAACTAGATTTAATAAATTAATTTAGGCCCTAGCTGGTATTGCTTAGTGGATAGAGCACCCGCCTACAGACAAGGGTGCCAGGTTTGATTCCAGTCAAGGTCACATGCCCAGGTTGTAGGCTCGATCCCTATCAGGGGGCATGTAGGAGGCAGCCAGTCAATGATTCTCTCTCATCACTAATGTTTCTACCTCTCTCTCCCTTTTTATCTTCCTCTCTGAAATCAATAAAAATATATTTTAAAAAATAAAACAAATGAATTCAGCAATGTAGCAGGATATAAAATTAATACACAGAAATTTATGGCATTTTTATACACCAATAATGAACTCTCAGAAAGGGAAACTAAACAAATAATCTCCTTTACCATTGCAACAAAAAATTAAGATACTTAGGAATAAACTTAACTAAGGAGGTAAAAACCTGTACTCGGAAAACTACAGGACATTGAAAAAAGAGATAGAGGAAGATATAAACAAGTGGAAGACTATACCATGTTCATGGATTGGTAGAGTCAATATCATTAAAATGTCCTTACTACCCAAAACAATCTATAGATTCAATGCAACCCCCATTAAAATACCAATGGCATATTTCACAGACCAAGAAGAAACTATCCAAAAATTTATATGCATAACCAAATAGTCACAGCAATCCTAAGAAAAACAAAGTTGTAGGGATCATAATACCAAATATCAAGATGTATTACAAAGCCATTCAAAATTGCCTGGTACTGGCACAAGAACAGACATATAGACCAATGGAACAGAACAAAGAACCCAGAAATTAACCCAAGCCATTATGTTCAATTAATATTTGACAAAGGAGGCAAGAGCATACAATGGAATCAAGTCAGTCTCTTCAATAAATGGTGTTGGTAAAATTGGACAGATACAGCAAAAAAAAAAATGAAATTAGATCACCAACTTACGCCATACACAAAAATAAAATCAAAATGGGTAAAAGACTTAAATGTTAGATATGAAAACCCGAAAAGAAACTGTAGACAGCAAAACCTCACATATCTCTCCTATCAATATGTTTATGGATACATCTCCTAGTACAACGGAAACTAAGGAGAAAATAAACAAATGGGACTACATCAAAATAAAAAGCTTCTGCAAAGTAAAAGAAACCATCAAAAAATAACAAGAGAGCCCACTTCATGGGAGAACATATTTTCCAATGATACACCCATTAAGGGGTTAACCTCCAAACTGCATAGGGAACTCATACAACTTAACAAAAAATAGTTAAACAATCCAATTTAAAAAATGGGCAAAGGACCTAAATAGACACTTCTCCAAAGTAGACATACAGAAGGCCAAAAGGCATATGAAAAAATGCTTAGTCACTAATCATGTAAGAGATGTAAGTCAAAATGACAATGAGGTACCACCTCACACCTGTCAGAATGGCTATCATCAACAAATCAACAAATGACAAGTGTTGGTGAGGTTGCAGAGAAAAAGGAACCCTAGTACGCTGCTGGTGGGAATGCAGACTGGTGCAGCCACTGGAAAACAGTTTGGAGTTTCCTCAAAAAATTAAAAATGGAACTGCCATTTGACCTAGGAATATATTACAAGAATTCAGAAACACTCATCAGAAAGGATATATGCACCCCTATGTTCATAGCAACACAATTTACCATAGCTAAGATTTGGAAACAGCCTAAGTGCCCGCCAGCAGGTGAGTAGATCCAGAGTTCTTATAGGAGCATTGTCCACAATAGCATTAAACTGGAAACATCTCAAACATCCAATTGAGAAATAAATCATGACATAATTATACCATGGAATATTAAGTGAATATTAAAATTTACTGACATATAGGAATTACACTCAGCATTCATAAATCATAAAATAGTAAAAAAAATAAACAAGCAAGGTGTCATTTAACTACATATAGAACAGTATCATTTTTAGAAAGTTTGAAAATCAACAAAACGAAACTATATGCTGTTTAGGAAAACATGTTGAGTAAGAACTGTCTTTTAGCCTGGACAGTGTGGTTCAGTGGCTGAACATTGGTCCATGAACCAGGAGGTTCAATTTCCAGTCAGGGCACATGCCCATGTTGTAGGCTCAATCCCCAATAGGAGACAGCTGATCAATGTTTCTCTGTAATTGATGATTCATTCTCTCTATCCCTCTCCCCTCCTCTTTCTAAAATTAATAAAATATATTTTAAAATAAAATTCAAATTTAAAAACTATATTTTAGGCAATAAAATAATTAGAAAAACAAAGCTGAGCGCAGCTGCTTCCTTTGGTGGGGAAGATGGCAACCAGAAGCAGCAATCAGGTAGCTGCAAGCGGCAGTGCTGGACACTAAGTTAATTGATGAATGTTAATTTCAGGTGTGTAATTCATCTATTACTCTGCACAGTTTAGTATGTAATACATATGTGTTTTTTAAGAAAACAGTTTAAACATTTATTATGTCACATGAAAAGGTCTCTAAAAGAGCAATATGTAGAAAGCATTGCAGGGGAGTGGCAGTTACAGGGAAGAGAGAAACCACCTGGAAACCTATATTTAGATCAGAGTAACATAAAAAAACAATAACAATTTGATAAGGGATGGGTCTGTATAGGACAACATCTCATTTCTTATGGACAGCTTCATTTACCTTAAAAATACGTTAGTGCTCCTAGGAAAAGCCCATTTAGACAAGCCTAAAAATATTCAAATTCCCTATTAAATAGCCCTGCCGTGGTATCCAAATGATATTTTAATCTTCTGAAATATAGTTGGGGATGTATTCTAATGCAGTTTAAATTCAACAGAAATTTGTGTGCATGCCATGCTATTTTATTTTATAGTCCTCTAGACTAATGCATCCTAATAGGAAATGATTATATCACTGCATGTTAGAGTGGATATGTCTGAAAATAGTCAAAATATGTGTCAGTCAGTATTTCAAGCAGGACCTAATGGAGCCACTTAAACAAGCTTGCTGAAGTTTGACCCATAATTGTAATTGTACCCGTGTGTTGTGAGTTTTACTTCCCACTGCTAGTGGATCACCAGAAGACATAAATAGCCATGGAGTGTATAATTGGCGCTGTGTTGCCACAAGTAGTTATTTAAATTCAGCTTCTCTCTGCTGCCCTGGAATCCTGTGCATTAGTAATAATAAAGCTGCTGAAATAAATAGATGCTTTAGGAATATAATCAAATTCTTGAAACGTGTTAGTTTTATTTATGTTTTTTTTCCTGGCATACTAACCTGGAAGTTTACATTTTATAAAAGCGAACATTTGAGCCTATTTTAACAGGCTGTGGATAATGTGGGTTGTTTTAAGCACAGTGTTGTTCTGAAAATTAATGAGATTAAATGTTCCATTAAGAGACCACCGATATAGCAGCCCACTCTTGGATACTTTAAAGCAGGATAGAATGACAGTTTTTTTTAAACCCAATTCACGATGATTCAGCTCCTCGATGAGACCTGCTTTATCATCATGAGATAAGAAACAAGTCTGTCAGACCAATTTGCTCACATCCCTTCCAATCTGGAAGTTAGGGCAGTAATGTCACTGACCCAGAACCATGCAGACTGTTCATTAACATAATGGCCAATCAACCTAATGCATTTTAATTGCCTTAACTTTTACCTATCCCCAGCAAGGAAAAGAAAATGCAGAAAGTTACCATTTTAGATTTGTCATGGGTAGACCTTCAGTGGAGATTCTCTCTTCCTGAATTTCATAGGCCAAATGTCACTTGTAGAAGCTCCATTCACTTATTCTGGCCAAGGTCAAGACTGACAGGTGCATTACCAGAAAGAAAAGTGAAGATAATAGTCCAAAATATTTGACCCATGATCAGCTCCATCCACCTTGGGGGTGGTGCCTACCTGAGTTTAGGAAAAGCAAGGTCTCAAAACAGTATTTTTTTTCTTTAAGGCAGCAGGAAGGATAAGAATTTCATAATCTTTGAAGAAGTAAAATATTCATCTGCCATATTATGGTTTAACAAAAAATCATACCAGGGACACGTGAATATAGCCAAAGAAATGCACCAGAAACAGGCAAAATCAAATACGAACAGGTCAAATAGACAAATAGATTCATTTTCAAAGTTGTAGAAATAAAGAAGGTAAGATCAATGGCTGTTAGAACCAGTGGTTTAATAAAAGAAAAGGGATCCTCTGGCTCAAGATGTCTTTGAGCAAAAGCTGTTCTGTAAACGTACATTACACTCCTTGAACAAGTTGCCTTGATAGACTCTGATGTTGTAGGACTTGGATCTCCAACCTCAGACCTCATTGGTAGAATCTAGCCTTTCTCTGTACCCTCTTTGTGTCACTCTTGGTACAAGTTGAGGTCAGAAGAGGCCACATATTCTAAACTGACTCACTATTGCACAATGTGGTAGGCACTGCCACCTGCTTCTTGAAACTTTTCTTAATCTCTGCTCACTGGCTGTGACCTTTCTCTTCTTCAAATCTCTGTTGTACTTTGTAGCAATTATTGTACTCTGGTCTGTGTTATAATTATCTTTGCCTTACCTTCTCTATAAAATGTTAACCTCCCCAACAGCTAAAATTACAGGAAATTTGTATGCCTACCTTGACTACTTAGTGCAATCACTTGTTGAGCTGAATAAAATTCATTACCCAACCCCATGCAAAGATATTAATCTGGCTTAATGATGATGATGATGGCATTTGAGTTTGCCTAGATTCTTTTGAAGGTAAGGATAATTTACAAGAAATGTCATATCTCTGAGATGATACTAATATCCTTCCTCTGCTAAATGTTATGTCTAGTTGTAAAAATACTGATTAATCCTTCTCTGTTACCTAGACTGAAATATGAAGTGAAAATAAAGGGTACTGCAAACATTAAGAGATAAACAATAAGCACAGTGAGCATTAGAGTCTATCAAAAGCTCTTTAATTTCATTACTATTAATTGCCAGCAAGCTCCCAAGATCAATCTCATGTAATGCATATTTTAAGATCATCTTGCCCTTAAGGACCCTTTGAAGGGTCATTATGGCCACAACTGGAAAATGTATTCATGAGGCCACCTGCATGATATTGCTCAGTCTTGGAAGGCTTTCTGAAAGAGCTGAGTCCTCAGAATGCTTCAAAAGATGAGTTAACAAGTTGTATTGTATGAGATCAATTTCACATGTTTCTTTAAGTTAGGATTATGTTAATAGGTCTTTCAAAGATTGAGATTTCTATTTCTCTCAAGTCAGGAGGCTCTGCTCCACAAAGTCCTCGGGGACCCAGGCAACTTCCAGACATCCAAGGGTAGAGCCATCATTATCATGATCAAAGATGGCAACTATAGCTCCAGCAAGTGCACTCATGGTTCATGAACAAAGAACAAAGAACAAGTAGTAAAGGCTGGAGCAGAACTTTTCTTTTTGTGTGTGTTTTTTAAATCCTCAACCGAGTATATTGTGGTGTTTGGGTTTTTTTTCATTGATTTTTAGAAGGAGTGGAAGGGAAAGGGAGAGACAGAAAGAATCACTGATGTGAGGGAGACACACCAATTAATTGCCTTCCCCATGTCCCCAACCAGGGCCGGGAGCCTGCAACCAAGGTATGTGACCTTGACCGGAATCAAATCTGGGACCCTCAGTCCACAGGCCTGCACTCTATCCACTGAGCCAAACCGGTTAGGGCACAACTTTTGTTTTAATGAGCAGTCCCAGGAGCCCAGAAGTGTACAGGACATTTCCAACTGCATCTTATTGACCCGAATTAATGATATAGTCAAGCTTAACACAAAAGAACCTGGGAAAGTGATTTTACTTCAAATGAATATATGTACTTGGGTAAAACTCAGAGGGTTTGCTGTGGTGGGGGGAGAGGAATATGGATATTAGAGGGTACCTAACAGCGTCTGTGACAAAGTAGTGCAGATTTAAAAAGGATATTTAGAGAAATAAATTAATGAAATAAGAGTAGAGGAAGCAAAAGGTCTTAATTTTTGCAATGTGCCTTGTTTAATATCACACCCTAGCTGGTTTGGCTAAGTGGATAGAGCTTTGGCCTGTGGACTAAAGGGTCCGAGGTTCAATTCCGGTCAAGGACATGTACTGAGGTTGCAGGTTCGATCCCTGGCCCTGGTTGAGGTGCGTGCAGGAGGCAACCAATCGATGTGTCTCACTCATCATTGATGTTTCTATCTCTCTCCCTCTTCCTTCCTCTCTGAAATCAATAAAAAATATATTTTAAAAGATCACTTCAAAGAGATATTCATTTACCAACATTTTTAAGTATCAGGTACCATTTTCATTGAGATAGGCACATTATAGGGCACAGTAGCTCCCAATAGAAAAACATTTAATCAACCAAATGAGAATAATACATTAAAGGGCACTGTGGAAACCCAAGCGTGTTACTGTCTACCCATTGGAAATAAACATTTTTTCCATGAAGTTTAGGCTGATCAGTGTTTAAAGTTTTTGTGTTTTTTAAATCACTTTTTAAAGAGGCCAAATGAATTGTACCAGAGACTATTTTCCAGCATGGTCACTTGAAGATGTAAGTAAAACTATTAATGTACCATTGAGATGACAGAAAAAAATTTCTTTGGGACTAGCATAAGAAATCTGTGATTTGACTTGCATTCAAAATTATGGGCAAGAAGCAATTTGTCCGCATGAGGTTTGTATCATAAATTATATTCTAATTGCCTAGCCTGTCAAGTTTCTATACTGCTAAATATTCAGCAGAAGCAAAGGGAAAAAACCTCATTATATACTGAACTGTATTTAAATGGATTGTCTGATAAGGGAAAGTTTATAAAGCCAGCTCTAACAGACCTATGGAAATGAAAGTTTTCAAAACATTCATGTATTTTATTGTTAATAAACCATAATGCAATTAAAACAAATAATAAATAATTTATATTATTCTATGACTTGTATTTAAAACTCCAAAATAAAGGAGAAAGTTTCATAATCAGTAGCAAAAAGACATCTTCTATTTTGTTATGCTGGATTTGGATCTGTACAAAGTGCATTTAAAGAGGTATAGCCTCTTTCAATTTTTCAAAGTTAAAACTATTTTCAAGTAATAATTTTTGTCACAGAAATTCTTCTAAGAAGTGTGGAACTTTTAATCACATGCTCTCTTTATATGGTCTGTCCTTCCTCAGTTTGCTCCAGTCCCCTCTGCCCAGGTCCCTTCCCCATTATACATCTTTCTCATAGAGCAAAACCTACTTACATGCTGCCATGAAAATGTTTTAGCAGTTCCCACCTGGAAGCATGCCTACCTTTTTTGCCCTCCACACGTGCTTACCTGACTGTCATACAGCACGTGCTTTTTTGTTATAAGACTCTGACTTCACTTTATCTCTCCAACTAGATGAATTATTTCTTGAGCACTTACTCAGTCACTTTCTGGTTAATTGTTGTCCCACTACAGCCCCCAAGTAGCACAGGGTACTCAGTACATAGTGAATCCTCAAAAAATGCAACACCTCTGGATGCAAAAGAAAGTAGCACAGATAAATACTGGATTATATCGGCATGTTCATAACATCATTTTTTGTAGGTGGGCTTTTTCAGTTTTAAGCAGGTGTTTTGCTCTGTGTCCTCTTATACTTATTTTACTAAATTAGAAAGTGCTTTCAGAGGTCAGAGAATGTCCCTAAACTGCATTTTTGGCAAATTTTGGTGTGAATTAAGAAGGTTTTGTTTGGACTAATAGCATCTAGAGATGGGAAGTGACTGATTAGTCTGTGGCTCACCAAACTCTAGCAAGGAAGGACTGAGGTTGGCACAGCCTCTCTTTAGCACATCTGCACTAATCATCTTCAGCATAAGCCAGTGTTCTCGTCCCAGAAGCACTTCTGCATTTCCATAATTACTTTAATAGTGTTTATTATTTTCTTCTATCCGGTAATAAAGGACCGTGTGTTTTCTTGGACCATCTAACTTGATGCAGAGCCCTCTCTATTGAAGCATTCTTGTAAAATTTATGAGCCGCATCACGATTTCCAGTGTTAGAAGTTCCCAAGTGTTCGTATTACCTTGAAATTCTTCCAAAGAAACACTTTATGGATAAGATGTTGAAAAAAAACACAAACTTTAAATATCCTGGGGTAAATCAATATAAAAAAGAAACTGAACAAAACAAGGAATTCAACAAACAATAACAAAGGCAAAGTAAGACCAAAACTCTAAGTTATGTAACTTTCCAAACAAAAGCAGAAGTTCGTCAAATTACATGACTTGAAATTTTGTCTCAGTTCATAGGTAAACTTTGCTTTTCTAAAACACGTGCATCTATGAGTTATGATGAATATAGCTTAAGTACCATCATAGAAAATACTATACCTATAACGGCAAAGCATGTGAATAAATAATATGACTTTTGATTCACTTTTCATTCTATCATACCAAACTTTTCGTTAAAGTTTGATTTGTCTTTTGGGTAGAATTTGTTCTTTTTGTGTGATAAAAATGGTGCCATGCTAAATTAACAAGGATTCATAAAAACTCCTCAGGTGTTAGCTTAAACCATAAAGCTATGTCTAGGGTATTTTTTAAAGTGAGATCTGTTGGTCCTTGTTCTTTGTTTCTTAGTTGCACTAATCTTTATACTTCGACATACTAGTATGTCATCCTGGAGAGCAGACATTACAGCACAGTAATGACCTTGCCAAGGGCCAAGGTGTGTCTTAAAGAATTATAATCTCTTGTAACTCGATTTATGTGATTACTGTGTAAAACAGGACTTGCTCAGCAATGATGGATGGCAACACTGCAGGTATTGACTGATCTTTAGAAATATTTATGTGACAGGCCCCTTAAGGTTTTGTACATTGTAGGAGAGAATAACTGCATAGAGGGGAAAACATGGACTGTGATTCAGGTTCTTGAGCAATGCACTTAATTATCATGTTTCTTTCTTGCCCAGTCTAATAATTAAACCATTAAACCTCTACCAATGCAGTAGAAACAAGTGGCCCTTAAATAAATGCCCTTTGCCCTTTCAGAGCATCACCTTTGCAAAAGATATATATTAAAAAGAAAGAAAACCCTTGAATAACTTGAAAAGGTGGAGAATATATTTAAAATCAAAACCTACTGCCCTACCTGGTTTGGTTCAGTGGATAGAGCATTGGCCTGCGGATTGAAGAATCCCGGATTTGATTCCGGTCAAGGGCACATGCCCAGGTTGCAGGCTTGATCCCCAGTAGGGGGTGTGCAGGAGGCAGCCTATCAAAGATTTTCTGTCATCATTGATGTTTCTATCTCTCTCTCTCTCCCTCTCCCTTCCTCTCGGAAATCAATAAAAATATATTTTAAAAAATGAAAATACAATCAAAACCTAGTTTAATTATTTAGCTTCTAAACTCAGTATGTTCTCTGATATATGTCCAGTCTCGGAATTGCAGACACACACAGACATTAACACAAGAAACTCACTTAGCCTATGCTGGCAGTTCTGCTGTGTTTACAGAATTCCAACTCTTGCTTCATAAGATCATTTCCATTTCCTTCTGTGGTTTTCTGTATTTCCCTAGATATTTCAGATTTTTTAAAATATTCACTTCTAGCCCTGGCCAGTGTGGCTCAGTTGGTTGGGCATTGCCTGTGCACCAAAAGTTGACAGTTTGATTCCCGGTCAGGGCACCTGCCTGGGTTGCAGGCTTGATCTCCAGTAGGGGGCATGCAGGAGTCAGCCAATGGATGAATCAATGTTTTGTTCTCACATCAATGTTTCTCTCTCCCTCTCCCTTTCTCTCTCTAAAAATCAATTTACTTTTTTTTTAAATCTTCACTTTTAAAATTTAATTTTCCATTAAATATTCATTTTGCTGACTGGAAGAAAAATGGTTTGACAAAGTTAAAGTTTTTCAGGAACATATACTTTTAAAATGTGTCATTAAACAAAAAGCATATTTACAAAAAAACTGTAAAGTGTTGTAAACAGTGTTTTGAATAAGCTGAGCAAATATGATGTAATTAAAAACATCTTTATTTTTGACCTTACTTCCCCAGCTGGAAGTGGAATTCACTAATCCACTTCAAGGTCTGGTTGGCTGAGTGTCCATTGGAGGACTCCTTTCCTTTTCTCCAAAAAAACACAGGAATGCAGGCTAATTCCAACACAGCAGCCACACTTCTTCAGTCATCACCCAAGCAGGCAGCGAGCTTCTTTCCTGTTAGGTTTCTTGGCTAGAATTTGGAGCCTGGTTCTTTGTATGCCCCAACTGCAGGAGAACATATGAATGTTTTCCTAGTGGTCCCACTACGTGCTGTGTCTCCTGACATGTGGTAGGAGCACCTCTCTTTCTCCTTGGTGGAGACACAACTGTCTCCAGGAATCCTGCTCTGCCAGTCTCACATCTTGTATCTACTTCTCCAACACAATACATGCTTGAAGTAGGTGGGGCAAAACTGGTTTTTCAGTTCTGATGTATCGATTTTGAAATATGTGCAGGATACGAGGGTATTCTTCCTTATCTTCTACCTCCTGGAGGCTTAGGGTCTAGCCTGAAATCCACTTTAACATCTTGCTGAAGTAAATAAATGTAACTTACTGCACTTCAACCACTTAGCAGTTGTTCTGTAAGCACCCTACAGTGGATCAAATTTCAAAGAGAACAGAGGGAGGGGGAAGAGGAAGTTCATATGTTGACAGCATATTGAGTAATTTTTCGCCAATTCATATTTAGTTATGAAATAAAAATTAAATGGAATATCCAGGATAAAGGTAACAATAATTCGTGCTAATATTGCAAAGTTTATGTTTTAATTTGAGATGATAAATTCATTTCTAAAGTGAGAGGTAGAGTGGAAAGCTGTGGCCAAGAAAGCCTGGGAGACGTGTGTATTCTCAGTCACTCAGACAGTCTTTCCAGATGTTCTGATCTCTCTTCTACCTTCCTTTTCACCCTTAGCAGATGTAATTTCTTTAAAATACACATATAAACACATACCAAGTTCTCCTAAACATGAGCTCCAAATGTCCTTAAACTACACATCACTCTCCTGCCAGAAACATTAAGTATGAAAGTGCTAATTACAATGACTTTAAGATTAGTCAGAAACATCACCAAGCAGCATTCCAAAGTGCGCAAACCAGTTAAGCACGTACCAAATCAGTACCAATCCAGTTAGAATACAAAATGAAAATCATGGATTGTGGGGAAGCACGGGACTTGGTTGGCATGTCTGTAAGGAGGATTCTCCGAAAGGTCGGGGCCTCTGAGGGGACCTTGCGGAAGGCGGCAGCCCCTACCTTGACTTTTCCAAACAAGTCCAATCCCCCTGGGTGTTTTGCTAGAATCTCTCTGTTTAGTCTTTTAGACCCGACCCTGTAGAAGCATGTGCTTTCTCAAGGATGCTTACCCTGCTGATTGTACCTAGAGGTTAATTTTAGTTCAAGCTGTTGTGACAATAAAAACCAAAGAAGGCAGGCGGACAGGGCTACTTGGCGGCGATAGCCAAGTAGTGCCTTAGCCTCTTTCACAGAAACCTGTGTTAGAGCAATCATTCATCCGTCGCTCAGGGCCTGCCGGTCAGCCCCGGCAATGGATGCTGTCTCAGATATCTGGAATTCTACAAATTTACAAGCATACTGCAACAAAGTACACTCTAGTTTTAAGAAAACATTACAGTTCAATATCTGTTCCATTTCACCACTTGTTCTCCCCCTCTTTCCGTTGCCTTTCTGCATTTTGACCTGTTTCTCTTTAAGATGATGAAAACTTGCCCACAGTTCTGCTCATAATTCTTCAGGATGCTCTATATTTAACTTTTCCTGAATCCCGAGGTTCCCAACTCCACTGAAAATGCACCCACTTTTTACAAAGCCTACCGCCTGACACCGTTTGGGCATGGGTGCAGAGGAAGCCACGTTAAACAGCAGCAATGGAATACAAATAATATGAAAGTAAGTTCAGCACCTTGGAAGGGGCCTTGCTAGTGAGGAGCCCCGGACCTTTAATAGCTTCACCTCAGATCTGCCTCTGCATCTGTGTCTGAAAAGCCTTGAAAAATTGTTTGCTCCTTTCCTCTCTCTTTCAAAAACAGGCATCATTAGAAAGCTGCTTCCTTCTGTCTTTCCCCCGGGTTACATAAGAAAAAATAATGAGAAACTCGTTATTTCAGATCTTCAGCATCTGATTCTTAAGTGGGTGTTAACTCTAAAGGCTACATCACAGTAATTAAGTACCTCTTCTGGTAGGCACGAATATATGACAGTGTATAAAAACATGGTCTTGGCACATTCAACCCCCTCACACTTATGACTAATTATGATGCCGAAGTAATAATACTATGTCTCTTAATATAATTCTTCAGTTCAAAACATGCAGTAAATAGAACAACCTTGAGTTCTCATTTCATTATTGTGCTAACAAAATTATTTCAATACAATGAAGGTTGGAACATGTTAGCTTTCCAGGAGTTTCATTATTATTTTACATCAACCTTAATACTATAACCTCAAGAATACGAATCTACTTTTATCATCCATTGAAAAAAAAAGCCTTTCTGTTGGTTCTTATTGTAAATAACTAAATTTACAACACTTGTCCCTCATGTTGTATTTGATGGCAGTTAATTGTTAGTTGGTTTTAATTACACATCATAGTCTTTGTTCTGGAGACAATCCAAGGAATAGATCATCCTGGTGTGTAATTTACAGAAACAGTTTCTAGGCAGCCTGCCATACTAAAGACCATGTGGTACAATTGTCATTAAAATTAGAAAAATATTGGTATATATGTTTGAATTAAGTATCAGGAATAGTTCTATAAATTATAGAAACCTCTGCAAAGTATTACTAAGGTTTGAGTTCAGCCAAAGGCCTAATTTCTAAAACCCAGGTGCACTTCTTGTATCTGTGTAAATGCTGCTTCTGCTGGTAGGATTCTGGATCATTCACGGATATTGATATTCTCTTTTTTTAGCAGGTGAGTAGGTGGGTAAATACCGTTAGCATGTGGCTATTGCATAATAATACACTAAGATATATTGTCCCATCACAAAATATTGAGTTTTTTAAAAAAATAAAGGGCCCAAATTCTGGTTAATATTTTCTTCAGTTCAGGGTAGCATTTTAGAAAAATACTAACAATGCTCAGGCAGTATTTAAAGTCATAAAATCATTCTTACAAAGTATAAAACAACTGCTCTGCTAGATACCATTGAATAACATCATTAAACATTATTTTTTATTAATATTTTGTTTTTGAAACTCGATAAAAATATGTCACACAAAGATTAGCACGAGCTGGTTGGAGATAAAAACACCACGCACCCTTTTGAAATAAAAGGCATGTCTTCTCTCTTCTTCTCATTGATATCTATCTTAGAAATCTTCAAAAACAAATCTCAGGGCAGAGAGCAAACGAAAACAAGACAGAGAAACAGAGCTTGCGCTTGCTGAAATAAAACATTCGGCTGCAAGTGCAGCTCTGGAAACTTCAATCAGTATGTATTTTAGTGTTATGCCAAAGCAAAGTTCTGGTCTAGGAAAACTTGGGAAAATATCGAGAAACTTTCTATTTGTGATAAAACAACAAAAACATATTTTTGGTTTTTTCGAAAATCAAATTTTATCACTCAATCAGGCATCCGAGTTTAATAAAGTCCCTTGCCACTGGACCTCTAGCAGCTTCCACACTCCCCAGTCTTGGCAGCTGTTTCCTGGCCCTGCCTAAACCCAGGGAGATACTGAATGATACGTGAATAACTAGTATAGCAGTAAGAATCCTGGACTCAGAGAGAATACAACAGATAAATGAGAAAAAGTACTGATGGCAGCAGTAGGTTCATACGGATGGGCATGTCGGGGTGCTACCTGCCCTTATAACACTGATGCTGCTGTAATAACCTGGTTGTTATTTAACAGGAAAGGAGGAAGAGGGAGGGCTAAACAATACAGACATGCCATCTACACAGCTTTGCCAGAAAGCTGCATTTATCTTTCTCCCAATCTGTTCCCTGCCAATCGGTGGGGGAAGGGACTAAATCAGGTTCTCAACCTTCTGGCCCTTTAAATACAGTTCCTCATGTTGTGGCCCAACCATAAAATGATTTTCGTTGCTACTTCATAACTGTAATGTTGCTACTGTTATGAATTGTAACGTAAATATCTGCTATGCAGGATGGTCTTAGGCGACCCCTGTGAAAGGATCGTTCCACCGCCAAAGGGGTCGCGACCCACAGGTTGAGAACCACTGGACTAGACCAGTGGTCAGCAAACTCATTAGTCAACAGAGCCAAATATCAACAGTACAACGATTGAAATTTCTTTTGAGAGCCAAATTTTTTAAACTTAAACTATATAGGTAGGTACATTGTTATTAACTTAATTAGGGTACTCCTAAGGCTTAGGAAGAGCCACACTCAAGGGGCCAAAGAGCCGCATGTGGCTCGCGAGCCGCAGTTTGCCGACCACGGGACTAGACAAAGGCCGCTTAGATGCATGCCCAGGAAGTGTTGCAGGTGAGTGTTGTGGGAAGGTGACTGCCCGTCCATCACTCCTGGAAACCAATCAGTGGCCAGGGTGGGCATGGCTACCGCAAGCCTGAGAAACCTGAATATATAAACTTCGGAACAGAGAAGCTCCAGGCAGCAGGGCTCCTGGGACTTCTGCTGCACTGGGCTGGGCTCCCCTGCGCCCCCGTGAATCATGGCCATGGGGGGCACCCACCATGGACTAAGGGGCTGTAATCTGGCTTAAATGCTGAACTGCAGCCAGCTGCACCCCGGGACAGGCACTGAGGACACTGGCCTTACTTCTGGCTCTGCTGGAACCCCGGCTGCACCCCTTTCAGGGCTGGTTTGAGGGCCAGGGCACCTGGGAACCCGAGGAATGTAACGCCAATAAAATCTTCTGCTGCATCCCATCCTCCCGTGGGCGCTTCTGAAAATTCGGCGGTGCCCCTAGGGCCCTCCACCTCGGTCCCACGAGCCACTGGGAAGTTTGATTCTCCAATAACAACACCTCCTCGTTTGACCTTCTAGGATAAAAGCACATTTGACATTAAAATCAGTTTTCTTATCAAGAAAAATAAATAAATAAATAACTTTAAAATTCTATACTAGTTCAATTTACTAAAAGAATATAGAAATTCATTCTTACATTATATCTGCTTCCAAAAATTTCAACAAATAGTTGCCTTTTCTTTCAAAATTCTGTTTTTTTCTCCCCAAAGTTTGGATGTAAGAAGAAATACATGAAGAAAGCAAATATTTTTTAATGAGAAGTATGGAATTATCCTTATATTTAATAAATATTGAGCTCAATTCATGTGCCGAGAAATGTGCTAGATGCTGGGTACTCAAAAGTAAACATGATTCATGCCCTTCAGCAGCATATAGACAAGGGCATCGGCTGGTTAATTGGATTAGAGCAGGATGCTAAATGATGCCAAGATCATACATTCCACTTATGGACCAATTAGCTTGTCTTTATTCAATGGCCATAGATTGCATACAGATTAGATACTTTCATGGGTTTGTGCACTTCTACTCTATCTCTTGCCAAGAGGAATTTAAAAGAGCGTACAGCAAAGATATATAGAGTACAGAAACTCAGTGAAAGATAATAGAAAATGTTTCTACAGACTGTATTTTATCAGACTGTTCAAATGTACAAAAGTGTATTTCTACTTTAGCCTGTGAGACACGTGCAAACCAAATGTACTGATTAATTCAGTAACCAGGAAAATATGTAAAACTGTAAAATTATTTTAAGATGGTAAAAGAAATTTAACAGTTCCCTAATTCATCTATTAGAATCCAAGCCTCAACTATGGAGTCTAGATTTAGGATAACAGATACAAATATACAAAGGTAATAATTTGCTGAATTGAGAGATTTCTTAGTTTAGATAAACTATCTGTAGATAAATTTTCCAAAATAGAATTATCAGTTAAGTCCTTTAAAATTTTCTTATCTACATTATTTGCATGTGTTCAATTCTTGTTGGAATAATAATCATTTTATTTATTCATTTTCTGAGGAAGTCCACAAACAAAAATAAGCTAAGGATGGAATTTCTGACTAAATCCAGAAGCTGTATTTAAGCATTTATATACACATTACATATTATACAGTATATACATTGTTTTATAATAATAAATTAACTGGTCAACCTAATTGATTCATTAAACATTTATTCAGACTGGTTATTTGACATTGTTTAGTAAGAACATACATGATCATGCACATTATTCTTCATCTTTTAATAAATTATATTAAATTTTAGAAATATTGTTTTTCTTAGTCTTGTTCTTCTAGGGCAGGGACTTGACAAGAATAATAGGATGGAGATGTTGGATCTGTATGCTTTTATGAATAGGATTTATATTATTTACCAAATTTGTGGAGAATGGGCACATCTGTACTAACATATGTGGCAGAAACTTCTGTTAGCCCCAATATCCGTCCTCTCCTTTATTACTTATACTGGACTAATTTTTAGCTCGGCAGATGACCACATAGAATAAAGACTACATCTTTCAGTTTTCCTGCAATTAGGCTTGACCAAGAGATGAAGTTCTGGCCAGTGGGATGTAAGCAGAAATTTCGAGTCTGCAATTTATAAGAAATTTCCTTTTTGGGTAGGGGTATGTCCATTTTTCTTCCTCCTCTCTGTTGGTGGGAATGCGTATTTGATAACTAACATTTCATCAGTCGGTTATCTTGAGATATGAGGTGACCTTGAGAAGGGGATCCTAGGTCTTATGAAAATTCAAGATAGAATGTGTCTGGATCCCTTGTCTCATGGGACTTCTATTAGCCCCACATCTCTTAATTATGGATTTCCTGGTGAAAATGAATGCATTCTTTTGTTCTTTTTCAATTGTATTGAGAAGTAATTGACATACATTATTATTTAAGTTTAAGGTATACCTCATAATGGTTTGATTTACATATATTGTGAAATGATTACCACAATAGGTTTAGCTAATATTCATAACTTCATAAAAATAAAAGAAAAAATATCCTTGTGATGAAAATTCTTAGGATCTGCCCTCCTAAAAATTTGCCTATATATCATACAACAGTGTTAACCATAGTCATTATGTTTTAAATTCAATCATAGGTACTTTTTATTTTGCATTAAATATCCATGCCTTATTTATTTTATAATTGAAAGTTTGTACCTCTTAACTCCTTCACCCATTTCACCCACCCCACAACCCCCTTCCCCCAAAATATATTCTTATCTTAAATAAGGTACGCACTGTATTTTTTAAGATATTTTAACTTGCATTTAAAACTAATTATAGGTAAACAATATATAAAAAAGCATTTTAATATAACAAGGCAGTGTTATTATATGATATGTTTACCTTGATTTTTATAGTAGCATTTCATAAACATAAGCTCATTGGGGGGAAATATCAAATATTTGAAAGTTTATTTTGAAGCTACAGTGCCCTAATTTAATAAGCTTGTTCTCTTTAATATTGTTAAGCAATATTAAGTCTGTATTGCTACTTTGATTATTTTAATGAAATTCAGTTTTGTTTGGTTATTTGCCACCATGCAAACAAACGCACATTTATAAGATTTTAATTAGTGTTTTGTTAAAAAACAAAAATCATCTCAACTAAGAATTAGTTGTGTGTTTTTTTCTCTTTTAAAGCTTTATTTCTTAATAGTTTTAGAACAAATAACATATTTTTTTATAATTTAAAAGATTGGTTTTTCTATTTCAAAGATCATTGTTATTTTAGGGGAGCCTGCCTCCTCTCCCCCGTTGATGCTGGGGATGGGATTCTTGCAATATCCCAAGAAAAGGAATTTTCTGAGACTTGCATGGGAGGATGTGATAAAGCAGAAAGCTTTACTTCTGTGGCATTACACCCCTGGGTTTTCAAAGTTCCATTTCCCTTAGTCCAGTCAGAGAAGAAGTGTAGCTGGCATTTCAGCTAAAATCAGACCCAGTGTCCAGCGCTTCCGTTCTGGATTTGCATAATCCAATAGAGCGTCAGGCTAGCTGCGGTCCGTTAGTCCATTGTGCCAGGGCTCCCAATGGCTGTGGGCCAAATGGGCGGACACCAGGAAGCCAAGATCACAGCCAGAAGCACAGGAGCCACGAGAGTTCCAAGAGCACAAGAGAGTGAATTCCTTTCTTTGGGGGATTATGTATCCCCAAATTTCCACAAGCTCGCAGTGGCCAGGCCCATTCTGGCCAATGACCTCTGTTCCCAGGTGTGACTGACAACATGCACCTTCCCTAACCACGCCCCCCCCCCCCCCCCCGGGGTGGTTGGGGGGAGGAAAAATTAAACCCCCCTGGGGGGGACCCCTGGGAAGTGTGAAAATTGCGCTTTCCGGGGAACTCCCCTGTTAAGGCTGACTGCCCCCCTTTTGTCCTTTCCCCTAAATTAAAACCTAAGTAAACAAAAAGGGATCACTAAGGCGGTTGGTGATTCCCCCCATTTTTATATTTCCCAACGGAAAGCGGGGGGTTTTTTTAAAAGTCATTGAAAAATATTTTCTGTTATTCGGGGGGGTCTGAGATTTTTCATCCAAAAATAGTACCTTTACCTCCCTCCAGGGCCTCTAAAAAAAACTGGGATTTTTTATAACATATAAAAAAGGAATGGCCGAAATTTTTTGAAGGGTGTTTACACCTCCAAGGAG
>NW_005871293.1:960415-961878 GCF_000147115.1 Myotis lucifugus | reverse complement strand
AATTTATTTATTTTTTTTAATATATTTTATTGATTTTTACAGAGAGGAAGGGAGAGGGAGAGAGAGTTAGAAACATCGATGAGAGAGAAACATCGACCAGCTGCCTCCTGCACATCTCCCACTGGGGATGTGCCCGCAACCCAGGTACTTGCCCCTGGCCGGGAATTCGAACCCTGGGACCCTTCAGTCCGCAGGCCGATGCTCTATCCACTGAGCCAAACCGGTTTTGGCAAAAGTTCAATTTAAAAATAACATCAAAATATTATGTTCTAGAGATAAGCATTCAAAAATAATTTTGTATCCAAAGTTGTAATTGTCATTTCAATTTATGAACTTAAATATCAAACTTTTTACCTCCTTTGGCAGCACATTGGAGAAGCCAGATGGCTTACTAACCGTCAAATGGCATCTTGATTTTTTTGATGTTGTTTATGGACATTTATTATATTTGTGCATGGAATGGTAGGTGTTCCTTAACATGTTAGTTAGTTGCTGCAAATGGCATTAGTTTTGTTGTTTATTTCAATGCAACATAAGACAATCCAATTGCAAAAATACTTGTCAACTATAGTCATGTACTTAAAGTGGATTTCACCTCTAATTAAAAAAATAATTCCCACACTTATTTCAAAAGGTATACAATACCTAGGACTCAGTGTTTTCATGCCATCAAGGATACACTTTGGTTCTTTCTTCTAGCATCCAAACACTTGACAAACAGCAGAAGCTGTGGGATAGTGTTAGTGGTGAACATATTCTGTCTCCTACATTGGACCATCTATATATATATATAAAAGCCTAAGCAACAGGTCAACCAGCCAACCAGCTGGCTGGTAGCTATGACATGCACTGACCAACAGGGGGCAGACGCTCAATGCAGGAGCGGAAACCACAGGCACGGAAACATGGAACAGACTGATGAATCTCAGGGGGAAGGGGAGGGTGGGAGGGTGGAAGAGATTAACCAAAGATCGTATATGCATACTAGAGGCCCGGTGCATGGATTTGTACACTGGTGGGGTCCCGAGGCCTAGCCTGCACCCTCTCACAATCCAGGACTACCCAGGGGATGTCAGAGAGCCAGTTTAGGCCTGATCCCTGCAGGCCAGGTCGAGGTACCCCACCAGTGCACGAATCCATGCACTAGGCTTCTAGTCACATCATAAAACTCTATGGAAAGCCAGTCCCTTTCTCTCCTGTCACTTTTAAGCTTAGGTATTTGAAGTTTAAAGTTTATATTTTCCTATGTGACAAAAATCCCCTGGTTAGTCCTTGGATCACTAGCACTAATATCAGGCTAAGAGGCCTTGAATCTTTCCTAACCTGAAAGATTCCCATGTCAGTGACATAGGACAATGGTGGCATACATTGTGCAGCATATTTAGCTGTCAGAGACAGCAAGGGTGATGTGCTCTACATGTGTTAAAGCCTGGTGATGTTCTAAGTACTCTGCATGTGTTAAA
>NW_005871293.1:928581-960026 GCF_000147115.1 Myotis lucifugus | reverse complement strand
TCACTGATGACAGAGATTTTACATCAGGTTTTATTTCGTGACCTTCAGAGATATGCACGAGCTACTACTTTCATCCGTCAGCTACTCCTATTATGAGACTTAACAAAATTCATCACTGAGAACAAAGATTCACAAGCATATGTGGATGAAACCAAAACACTGGTGGGTTCTAGGAAGGCAGGGAGAGTTAAGGCAGAGGTATAGAAATTGCTCTTCCCCTCTCTCGTCAATCCATGTCTATGGTCTTTAAGATAACTTATTTATTTATCTAAGATGCACCTACACTGAATTTATCTGAAAAATAAAGAAGTCGATATTAAGAAAAAAATTGTAAATGGAAGATTATAAGAGAGGGTTTCGTGTGCCAGCAAAAGTTACTGGCGTCCTGTGCTAAGTACTCTGCATGGTTACCCACCCCTGTGCTAAGTACTCTGCATGTGTTAACGATCAGAGGCAGCAAGGTGATGCACTCTACATGTGTTAACGTCAGGTGAAGTGCTACATGTGTTAAAGTTCATATTTAACAAACATGTTGAGGTTGGCACTATTACCAATTTTAGAGAAGAGGAAACTGAGGCCAGAGATTTTAAGTCACTTGCCAAAGATCACCAACTATTGAGTATTGGAACCAGATTTTGAACCCAAGTAGCCTGCTTCCAATTTCTCATCAAACACTGCCTCCCAGAATCATGTCAGTGCATGAAAGTATCCAGAAAAGCATTGTCTTGCGATCATTAAAGACCTAAATTCAAGCCCAGCCTTTGCTAAAAGTCCTTAAAGCACTTCATCTCAATATATACAATTTACCTAGATGCCAGTCTCCCAAAGATTAATTGTGGTGAGGGGACTATTTGAAACCATATCTTTTAATAACCCTCCATAAATTTCAAAATTCTCTACCTAATGAGCACTGAATTCTTCAACATTCAAAATCATTTGACAACTGTTGCTTTGAATATATTGATTTCTAGAGCACTTTAAGAGGCCTGGCAAACCTTTCACAAATTACTAATTTAGCCATGCCAACCAGATTTCCCTATTTCAGCCTCTGTCTCCCATATCAATTTTTTTTGGCTTCCTAAAATTGTTATTTCTTTTTAAAAATCTTTATTGTTGAAAGTATTACCTATGTCCCCCTTTTTCCCCATCGACTTCTAACCCGCATGCACCCCCCACCTCATGCCTTCACCATGTTAATTCTTCACAGCAGCCAGTAAGTCCTTGAAAACCTAAATCACTCCTCCAACCACACCTTAAAATAGCTTCCCATTTTCAAAGAAAAGCCCAAATCCTAATATGCTCTCTAAGCCCTCACATGACTTAGCACCCACTCCCATCTCTCTCTCTCTCTCTCTCTCTCTCTCTCTCTCTCTCTCTCTCTCTCTCACACACACACACACACACACACACACACACGTACACACACACACTCAAAGAGCTTCTTTCTGACTACTGATTCCCTTGCGCATTCCTTTCTGACTGGTGTCCTTACTATTTCTTGAACACGCCAGGAGCACTAAATCAGGGCATTATAGTGTTTCTCTCTAGAGCGTTTTTCACCTGGAGAACTCTATGGCTCATTCTCACTTTCTTCACATTTCTTCTAAAAAAAATCACCTTATTAAGGAAACTTTCTTTCCTCCAAATCATTCTTCACCCTGTGCACACAAACCCGTTACATAGTTTTGTTTCCCCCCGCAAAGACTTAATCGCTGTCTAAAATTATTGTAGACTTAATAGTTTATTTGGTTTTTATTTGTCCAGTCCCCCAAGTATGTGATCCTCTTGAGGGCAGAGACCGGTTTTCTTTACTGGATATCTTCAGCACTTGGTCCATCATACAATTTTCAATAGCTAGTGATGAATGAATGAATGAATGAATGAATGAATTTAAATGTGTTGAATAACTTATGCAGTGTGTATGATGCAGTATTGCTAATGATATTTCTTTCCCTCCTTGGTAATTTATACATCCCAAGAATGATTTCTATGTGATTTGAATACAGTAAGTTATTACTATCTCATTCACAACACAGATTTTGGCTTTACATTCTGATAGTGTTATTTTTTTATTAGTGGGACTATGTGTGAATTTTCTTACCTTTTTGAAGTTGTGTTTGCAACTGTAATATGAGGATAATAACACCTATCTTGGAAATTCCAGTGAAGACATAACCTTTAGATGATATTAAATTAGTGTTATATGAAATGTCAGGATAATATACAACTGTTCATCATTAAGAGCATTTATGCCCCTAATAATACAATCCCAGACCCGCCCACTATATGGTAAAAGCTCCACCTTCCCAACCTGGCCCAAATGGAACTTCTCCAGTTATCCTCATTTTTATTCGATTGGAGCAACCTGAGATAAATTACCCTTGCCCTAACCCAGATGCGTGAATCACCAATTAGCATTATTTATTCATACCAATGCCTCCCTTCATTGACATTGAATAATGGAGAGTTGATTGTGTTTAGGAAAATCAACACTCCCATGGTTTAATTCACATTTCAAAGCAGAAAACTCACCAACCTTCAAAACAACAAAGAAGAATTAATGCTTTTAAACAAACACAAAGCAAGTGCAAAATGTTTATCTACATTGAAAATTGGTAATTATATTAATGAAAAATATATGTTAAAAATAAGGAACTGATAGAAAAATAAGCAAAATATTTGTGAATATATGCTGTTTATTTTGTAAATATGAGATATTAAGCATGAATTAAATATAAATATTAAGGTACTTTTATGTTATGGTCAGCTTTTTTCAAATAATTTTTTAGATTTGTTAATAAAAAAATTATTGAGTCTGTCTGTCTACATTAGCATCACATTAACTTCTTCTAACCTTCAGAAATTAGGAAAAGGTAGCAATTATACTCTTAACAATTTGCTTTAGAATCAACTAATTAATCATTCATTGTCCATGACACTAACAAGTCATTAGTCTTATGGGGGCTTATTATAAGGAGCAATATGTAGACAGGTTCATTTAGGTAACCCTTTCTGAGTACTGATGAGGTTATTTTTGGACGATATATGCATGTTAGGATCAATTATAATAGATTACTGAGAGTTTCTTTTTCTCCTTTTTTATAAAGGCAAGAAAAATAGACTGTCTAAATCAAGAATTATAGTTTTGAGATGTCTTTGAAGTTTCTTTTAAGTGGATGAATGAAGCAATTTTCTAGTGAAACCCAATTATTACATCTTAATCTCTTACCCTGAGTGGCTCACAATATTCTAATGACTGTGCACACACATTTGAAGCATGTTTTAACAAATTTACATTCAGAAGTTTTCAATATGCAAAACTTTGAAGCCAGCCAATAAAGGCATTAAATAGTGAGAAAACATGACTATTTTTTTCTCTCTCTCACAGATATACACACACTTTTTTTAATTTTCTTAATTCATTTGGCTATTACATTTTTTTGCCATTTATGATAGATATGTTGTATCAGATTTAGGTTTTATCTATGTGAAGTTTAAGAATTTAACATTTTTATAGACTCAGGTACTGCATTTTAAAACACATGATCGGTCTGATTTATTTCAGTGACATAACCCTCCAGTTTCATTAAGTTAATGAATTAACCAGTTGCTTTGGTTTAAATGACTATAAATTAAGTAGATGAGTCTGAAGATCTAAAGAACCTTTGTTCTATTTTAAATAGTTGTAACACTTGGGTGTTATTTGTTTCCTAATTGCCTATTGTTTGCACATGAAAGTATAGAAAAATGTGTCATTAAGATAAAATTCACATTTAATATGAAACCAATTAAGTGATTTAAAATATTCATCCAAAGTCCTCATCAAATAAACTTAGTGTATACTTCAAGAATTATTTTGAAGACAGTTTTATTTAAACCATATTATTACTCTAGCCAAACACCCAGGGTAACATGCTAACAATTTAAACCCTCTAATAGGTATTTAAATGTTAGCTCATTAATAGTAATGGCTCAGACTCTGCCCTTGAATGTTCATTGCTTTCATTGAGGGAAATAGGACATGGAAGGACTAGGTAATGGGTATAATGATTATTTTTATCTATTATGTATTCATAGGTTCTTGGAAATTACGTTGCAAATATAAATAAAACAAATTAAATCTGATTTTCATGATAAAAAACTGGGATGATTGAAGGTTTTGCCCATGACCAATGACTTGCTCACATTCTTACCTGTCCACACCAAAAACCCAGGGGCACAGAATACTTTGTAACTGTCAAAAACATGAAAAAAAACTGTCAAAGACCATGAAATCAATTGTGAAGCAGAAGCCATGGTTTGGTTTTCTCAAAGTCAATATCTAAATTGCAAACACCCAAGTTATAAGCATCCCAGAAATACGTGTCACACTATATCCTGGGGATTGCTATGTTCTTATGGATTAAATCAACATTACATTTAGTCTATTACAATTTATATTCCTATCTAATATAAATATTTATAAAGTATATTTAAATAAGACACTTCCGTACCCAGTATGTAAACTTTTTTTTTACTTATTATAAAATAGTTTTTATTGCAACAAATTAAATACTGAATGTGTATTTTCATGAGGTTAGAAGTCAGGAAGTTCACTCTTACTTGAAATACATTCTTATTCTGTTCCTTTTTTAAACCTATTGTTCCCTTGTTATATTATTTCATAAGATTAGAAAGCCTCCAACCTGTACTTTGTGCTTTTTGAAGACAAGTCGTTTGGAGTTGTTCTTGCCCTTCCTGGTCACTTACCTCCCTCCAGCTGAGCTGACCTGCTCATCTTCCCTGTACATGCTTCTGCTTTCCTGCCTCTGCCACTTCCTCTTCTATTTTCCTGACCTTCAACTTCACTTCACATCGAAGTTATTGTTCATGGCTGAGTGGAAATGCATGCGTTTTGTGAAGCATTTTCTCATTTCAGCGTCTGCAAGCGTATATGCCTTTCTCTGAGTTTTTATTGCTGTATCAGTCAGAATCCACTCAGAAAAGCAATCCATGCCAGTGGTTTGCCAGAGATAATTTAATTAACACTTTGTTTAAACAAGTATGGAGGGCAAAAAGGAGAGGGGAACCCGGAGGTTATGAAAAGACAGTAATTGCAGGCAGGAGATGGCATTCCTAGATCCAGGAGTACAGAGGGGAGAGGTCAGGATCTTGAAAACCTAGAAGCTCATAGAAAGGTCTGGTGGGGCTGAGACCCACACCTTTGGAGGCCATATGTTCTGCTGCTGCTGGTGCTTCCGGAACTCAGAAATGGCCCCCCATAGAATTAGGACGGGGGATTCTGAGAATGAGGCCTCCCAGCTTGCTGAGGCTAGCATTTGCTGCAGGGATCAAGAGGGAAATGGAATATGGAACTAACTGGTGTGTGAAGGTGAAGAGTCAATTGCTGGGATGATATTGCTTCTATCAACATCACCCCAAATCTCTCTGGAATAGAAAAAAAATACCAGGGAGCTAACTGGCAAAGGAGAAGTGAGCTCAGCATCACCAAACAGCTGAGACTGAGTGATAATAGTTTAATAACCAGGACCTTAGCGTTTTATGATACCTCTCTCATATGCTTAGCATCTTCTTCCTTCTAATGTAGTGTTCTGTCTTATTTTATTTCCTATCGGTCTCTAAGATCCTTGAGAATAATATCTGAATAGGATTCATATTTAGATCTCATATTGTTGAATAAATGAATATATGAACCTCCCCAAATCAGAGGCCATTCCTTTTCAGTTGCAAGTACTGAATGTTTTATTATAAAAGAAGATCATTAGAAAATTAGTTTTGTTTGACACTTCAAATAATTTTTCTAGGATTTTATTGAGTATGCTTATGGTAATACATGTATGCAAACACATGCACACAAGAGAGTGCTCATTTTAAAAGTAATCTTATAGCAGTCTATATGATTATTGCCTTATCCCTATCCTTGCTCTCCTAAGGGAAAGTGAGAGCAGAATCCCAGGAAGAGACCCTAGTGGTATTCTAAAACCCAACCAACTGAAGGAAGAGGTTATGTAGGTTAGGGCATGAAAAAGTCGGGGAAGAAACTGAGGTTCAGGATTAAGTACCAGGTATCAGCTTTAAAAATAGTCACATGGATGTAGAGTGCAGCATAAAGAATATAGTCAATATATTTCAATAAGTATGTATGGTGTCAGATGGATATTGGAGTTATCTGGTTGATCACTTCATAAGATATATAAATTTCTAATCGCTATATTGGACACCTGAAACTAATGTAATAAAAAAGATGAAATCTTTATTCTACTCACATCCATAAATGGTTCACTGGCACACGTCCCTGTATACACTGCCTGACTCTCCAGGTGCTAAAAGTTGAGCTCATGAAGGTGAGTTGGCTGAACTCCATTAGGATAAATAGTTTGTATTGAACTTGACAGAAGATGGAAACTCTGCTGTTGACCCACAACTGTATATCCACATATACAAAATATACATCCACAAGCTCACAAGTGTGGGCCCATAGCTGGTACATTTCAGAGCTTCAGGAAGACTTTTGCAGTGGTTCTCAACCTTCTCGCCCTTTAAATACAGTTCCTCATGTTGTGACCCAACCATAAAATTATTTTCATTGCTAGTTCATAACTATAATGTTGCTACTGTTATGAATCATAATGTAAATATCTGATATGCAGGATGGTCTTAGGCGACCCTTGTGAAAGGGTCGTTCGACCCCCAAAGGGGTCATGACCCACAGGTTGAGAACCACTGCAATGGATAGAATGGTTTTACATGGAGGTCTTTCTGTAACAACTAATTTGGACAAGCCCTAAAGAGGTGTTGCATAAAATTCTATATAACACTCTAGAGGTTCTGACATTTGTTCTAAGAAGTGGCATTATAACTTGTCAAATTTTCATTCACTCCAAAGGAAACCATTTTTCCTAGTGAAATAATTTTACGTACAGCATGTGAGGTTTGCATGTGCGGTTTTAATCTACAAAGCGAGGATAAGCTAAGAAAAGGTTATTCACTTTAGAAATTACTGACTACACAATGCCTTTTATTAAAGTAACCCTGTTGCATATTTAAAAAGCAATTCCATTTCTGAAAATTGAATTTGCATACAATTTTATAGGTAAAGTTTTTGTGTGAGAATTGATCAATTATGTACTCAATATCCTTTTGAAGGAAAATGTTATTCTAAGTATAGTTCTTGAGTCAGAATTGCATCTTCTTTAACTTTCTGTGTTGTTCACAAATACTATCCACAAGCTGAAGTTCAAGGTATAATTAATATCAGTGAGCAGTAAAGTGTCAGCAAAATCATTATTAAGTAACTGACTTCTAAAAAAATCAGTGTAACAACAGCAAAAAAGAAAAAACCCACAGGATTAGGAATAATATATAGTCTCTTGCATTTACTAGCTATGTGACTTTAGACAAATTATTTAATTTATCTGAACCTCTCAATGTTCAAAATAAGGAATCTAATCTCCATCTATTAAGTTGGTCATGCAGATTTTAAAAACTAGGATGCCAAGTACTTAACGTATAATTTTAATAAAGGGGGCCTATTATGAATACACTGTATTGTCAAGTTTAACGACTTTTATATGTCTTTATTACTTACTTATATATGAATAACATAAGCCAGTGGTCGGCAAACTCATTAGTCAACAGAGCCAAATATCAACAGTACAACGATTAAAATTTCTTTTGAGAGCCAAATTTTTTAAACTTAAACTATATAGGTAGGTACATTGTTATTAACTTAATTAGAGTACTCCTAAGGCTTAGGAAGAGCCACACTCAAGGGGCCAAAGAGCCGCATGTGGCTCGAGAGCCGCAGTTTGCTGACCACGAAGTCATAAGCTATTCATTTCAGGAATTCATTTAAATATAAATTCTCGCCCTAGTTGGTTTGGCTCAGTGGACAGAGCATCAGCCTGTGGACTGAAGTGTCCCGGGTTCGATTCCGGTCAAGGGCACATGCCTGGGTTGCAGGCTTGGTCCCCAGTATGGGGCCTGCAAGAGTCAGCTGATCAATGATTCTCTCTCATCATTGATGTTTCTATCTCTCTCTCCTTCTTCTTTCCTCTCTGAAATAATAAAAATATATTTTAAAAAATAAATATAAATCCTCTTCTATTTCATAATCAGTTTTTAATATCATACTAGTCTTCTTAGCTAAAACCTCAATGTGCTGGTCAAATAGCATATTTCTTTTCTAAGTTTTACATTAATATGAGCTACATGTCTTCTTAAAAGATTCAAACATGCATTTTGTTCCCTGCATTTCATGCACAGTGCTCTTCAGGAATGCTGCTTCCAGCCATTTGTTAGCAGCATGTCCTATGGGCTCTGCATAGTTCAAGACTGTACCGTCATCTATGCTTAAAGAGAGCTTGTTAAACGGGCATCTCGTCAGGACTTAGCTAAGGGAATCACCTAGTTACTCCAAGATAAAGAGAATGAAAGACAAATGGGATAATATATGTAAAGTGGTTTTCAGAAAGAAACAGAGAAGTAAACCAGACTTCCCTTCCCATCCTCTCCTTGCTTTTAGAAATGAGTTCAT
This sequence comes from Myotis lucifugus, assembly GCF_000147115.1. Lineage (NCBI taxonomy): Eukaryota > Metazoa > Chordata > Mammalia > Chiroptera > Vespertilionidae > Myotis > Myotis lucifugus. Next base: position 951,490 of record NW_005871293.1, on the reverse strand, counting down.
CTAATGTGCTTTGTTACGGTTGCCATGCACATCATTCACTTTCAAATGCTGCTACATGTCCTAGAGAAAGGGGTGGTTCAACATGTTATACTAAGAATCATTCCTGGTAGATCATAAAGGGTAAATAAAAATCATGGCCCTACCTGTTTTGGCTCAGTGGACAGAGCGTCGGCCTGGGGACTAAAGGGTCCCAGGTTTGATTCCAGGCAAGGGCACATATCCAGGCTGCAGGCTTGGGCCCCAATAGAGGGCATGCAGGAGGCAGGCAATCAATGATTCTCTCTTATCATTGATGCTTCTATCTCCTCTCCTTCTCCCTTCCTCTCTAAAATCAATAAAAGTACAGTGGGACCTTGACTTACGAGTTTAATTCATTCTGAGACCGAGCTCGTTAAGGAGCTCATTAATTCAAATTACTCTATCAACTCAATGCAAAAAATCGGCTGAGAGACACCTGGTATCTCAAAAAACTCGTTAGTCGGGACACTCGTAAGTCAAGGCCCCACTGTATATATATATTTTTAAAAATCATGAATATTCAGGTTCTTAATATTCTAAAGTCCCAAACTGATAGAGCTGCTTTACAACCTCAGTGAAATCACAGCACGGCAAGTCTTAGGTTCTGTGTCTCTAAAATCTGGTAAATTTAGTGCTGGTTTCATGAATAATAAAGCATATATCTGTAAAGTATTTATTTGATGGAAACTCTAAATAATAAAGGGAAGTCCTTGTGTTCTGCCAATTTTCAGTAATGCTTTTTGCCTTTGTTACTGTCTCTAAAATCTGGTAAATTTTTTTCTGAAATCATAGTATTTTTCCCCCCACTAGATTGTGCCTAGATTGAAGCAACCAGAGATAGAAAACCCAGAGCATATGTAGGAAAACCATACAAATGGGAGGGTAAAAGAGTTTCTAAGCCATCAAATTCTGTAGTACCAGGAAATGCCTTTTAAATGTAGGCTATATGCATGAATAGATTTTAAACAAAGCCACGTGCAAAGCTGAGGGAAGCTAAATAGCCCCTACCCTAACCTGCTGAGGCTTCGAGTCACAGTGCTACAAGCCATCCCATAAATCTGGAACATTTTCTCGCAAATTGCTCTATCAGACTGGATTATGAAAGCATAATTTATTGGTAGGGACAATTCAAAGGGTAGAGAACAACCTCTGATTTCCTTGGGGATGACAAGAACACATGTAATTCTTGCAAGAGATACACAGTTCAGAAGGTATGCTATCCTCTATTTATTCCCTCTTCATCAGCTAGGTTAGTCGGATTATAAACCTAATTATGTATGCTAATTTATTTCCCCTGTCTTCACAGCTGTACATTTCTAAGTCTTGAGTCAAAAAATGATTTGAGTATCTATGGATTTCACAAATCTGATATCTAATCAAGAATACTATGGTATAGTCCTGGCCAGTTTGCTCAGTAGTTAGAGTGCCAGGCTGCAGACCCAAGAGTCATGGGTTTGATTCCTGGTCAAGGGCACATACCCAAGAGTCATGGGTTTGATTCCTGGTCATACCACAGTTGCAGGTTCAATCCCCAGCCCAGATCAGAGCCAAGTGGGAGGCAACCAATCAATGTGTCTTTCTCATGTCCATGATTTCTCTCTCTCTCTCTCTCTCTCTCAGTCTCCTCCCCCCCCTCCCCCTTCCCTTCTACTATCTAAAAATCAATGGAAAGAAATATCCTCACTCCTCTGGTGAGGACTATAAAAGAGAATACTGTGGTGTAAACTGTAGCTTTGGAGTCTCCTTGAATCTTCATTTTCAGTTCTTAAATCTTTAAAGAGACCAATTTATTTTGTGTTTCCTAATATCCTACTGATTTTTTAGGATTTGAAATAAGTGACCAAGCAGATTAGTAAGTTATTTCTACATGTAAATTTGAGGCATCTAGACTGCTGGGTACAAGGAGACTGTAGCTACAAACCCTAGTCTCATTCAAAGTCACCTCAAATGCCAGGCCTTCCCTACTCACCCAGGAAGAAGAACCGGCTTGCTCAGAACTGCCCTGATTCTATGAAACAAGCTACCTCCCATCTCCTATTACAGTTATTGTGTTCATGTTCATTCTCTTCCACTAGCATCACCTCAACTTTTTGTTGTTGTTGTTGTTAATCCTCACCCAAGGATATTTTCCCATTGATTTTTAGAGAGTGGGAGGGAGGGGGAAAGACACAGAGAGAGAAATATTCATGTGAGAGAGACACATCGATTGGTTGCCTCCCACACAAGCCCCGACCAGGGCCAGGAACCAAGCCTGCAATGGAGGTATGTGCCCTTGATGGGATTTGAACCCAGAACCCTTCAGTCTACAGGCAGATGCTCTACCCACTGAGCAAAACTGGCTAGGGCTAAGTGCAAGGAGACACTGTTACTACTTATTTCTGTGATAATGTGCAATGCTGTCCTAGATAAACTGGGTTTTATGGTCACTACTAGAGGCCTGGTGCATGAAATTCATGCACGGGAGGGAGGGGGTCCCCTCAGCCCAGCCTGCACCCTCTCCAATCTGGAACCCCTTGGGGGATGTCTGACTGCCGGTTTAGGCCCGATCCCGAGGATCAGGCCTAAACCAGCAGTCGGACATCCCTCTCACAATCCTGGACCACTGGCTCCTAATCGCTCACCTGCCTGCCTGCCTTCTTAGTCACCCCTAACTGGCCCCCCCTGCTGGCCTGATTGCCCCTCACTGCCTCTGCATGCCAGCTTGATCGCCCCTAACTGCCTCCCCTGCCAGCCTGGTTGCCCCCCTCTGCTGGCCTGGTTGCTCCTAACTGCCTCCCCCCACCAGCCTGGTCACCCCTTACTACCCCCTCTGCCTGCCTGGTCACCCCTCATGGCCCCCTGCCAGCCTGGTAGCCCCATGCAGCCTGCTGTTTAATTGTTTAGTCGTCCCTCACTAACCCCCCTGCTGGCCTGGTCGTAGGCAGTCATCTTTGTGAGGGTGCGATGGTCAATTTGCATATTACCTCTTTATTATATAGAATACTCACAGGGGACTCTTCATGATTTGACCATAGCCTCATTCTTCATCATCCTCTCATACCCACACTGAGCCTCAGCCAGGCTGTATTATTTGCACTGCCCTGAGGTGTGGTGATCTCTCTCATGTCCAAACCCTCAGAGGATTCCGCTGAAGTGGCAGTTCCAATCATGCCTATGAATGTCTCTTTACTCCACTTCACTATCAACCCTACAGGACTGTGAGCAGGTCTGATTGTTTTTGCTTCCCCCCCCCCAAAAAAAAAGAGTGTTTGGTTTATTGTAGATATATAATTAATTGTGAAATTTTTAAAAAATTAATGATAATCCAAACTAGTCCCCCAAATGACATTCTGGTGAGAACATGAAACTAGGCCATAAAATTACATGGCATTAAATCTGGCTTCAAAGTTTATATCTCAAAAGTGACTGACGCATGCCCTTTGTGTTTTAACTCACCAGTAGTGTTTAATAATTTTTTTAAAGATAAGCACTGAAATATTTCCAGAAAGTCACCACCTGTCCTTCATATTGAAGTAATGGCATTTCAGGTATTATAAATTATATTGTGATTATAGTTATTAACTTCAGTTACTGAGAGCTGTGTGTGTAGGTTTTTTGTTTGTTTGTTTGTTTGTTTGTTTGTTTGTTTTTACATTACCACTTTATTCTAACTGTGCTTGGTTTTCTGCCATGGAAGAGTGTTTTACAAAAATTCATGGAGACAAAAATCTATGTGTGCTTTTAATAATGAAACAGATTTACAGATATTTCAGAGCAAATTATCATTTATTAGGTAAGTAAAGTCTGAGTGTGTAGTACTCTGTGTATGTTTGTGTATACTTACATGGACAAGCAACTTAGGATTTATATAGTATTTATTAAAGCTGACATGATTTTTACATAAAAATAATCATAAGCCAGAGTATACCAATAAAATATTATGAAACACCTCCATGAGAAGTAGAAATATGTTTATTCTTGGTAAACCAAAATATTTTTGTTAGATCAAGAAAAGTGGAATATGAAAAGTATTGATTTGCCTGCCCGGTGTGGCCCAGTGGTTGAGTGTTGACCTATGAACCAGGAGGTTACGGTTCGATTCCCCTGGGTCAGGGCACATGCCCAGGTTGGGGGCTCAATCCCCAGTGTGGGGCATGCAGCCAATCAATGATTCTCTCTCATCATTGATGTTTCTCTCTCTCTTTCTCTCTGAAATCAATAAAAAATATATTTAAAAAATAAAAGTATTGATGTCGCATGAGAAAATTTTAAAAAATGATTTCTTTTTTGAATTTCAAAATTAGAGTAAGCTAATGTCCTAAGAAGTCCTAATTCAAAGAGAGCTAAAGAAATGTACTAAGAATAATAAGGTAGTAAGAGCTGAGAAATAGGAGTAGAACCTGATAGTAAAACATGATGTTCAACCATCACATTGCTTTTAAAAGTTTTTGCTTCAATTTCATGCTAATTTTTTAAATAAATCCTTAAATGCTATTCCTTTGACACTTAGTCTTCAGGCAACACTAAATATAAAAATAACCATCATTTGTTTAGAAATGTAATTTAATTTTGCATAATTACCATCAAAACTGCCACTATGGTAGAGCTTTGTTAATTCATACTAATGACAGGGAGACAATTTCTGAATTTTCCAAATTATTAAGTAGGTGGATAAATATAATAAAAGTCATGGATTTTTCATCTCAGGTGTATTTTATTTTCACAGTTTAAGTTTATTTCTTAATTATTCTGATAATATTAGGACTAGTCAGTATGCTAATGCATATTCTATGAAACTTAAAATACTCAGAAGACATGCTTTCTTACCAACAAATTGCCTGGGTTAGCTAGCTTAGAGTACAAAATTATCCTAAGAGATGAGAATAGCACTAGGATAGCATAATTAATATACACTATACCTGTCTTGAGGACCTCACACTCTAATACAGAATGGAACTTGTAATTCTTTTAAAATACTTAACAATATTTATTTATTCCTGAATTCTTTCTTTAGGCATTTCAAATCAGTGAGTTATTATTATAATGTATCTTAAACTATGTTTTAGGCTAAACAGTTTCTATCTTATGTTAGTTACTATTGGTATTACTGTTAATTTTGGATAGAATAAAATAAATTCCCAGAGTCTGGGATGCCTGTAATTTTCCCCCAAAATGTTTGTTTGCTATTTTGTACAAATTCAAGTTGTCAACCACTTAAAAAAAAGAAAGCCCACAACAAACTTTAAAATTACATCTATAAACTATAATTGGGGGAAGAAACTTTAAAGTTTATAGCTCCAGAATGGAAACTGAGATTTTCAGATTCTGAACCTGAGTCATAAAATATATCAAGGCGTGACCCTTACCCCTTTGAGTCTCCAGAATTTTAATTAGTGTTGGAATCCTAATCTTTCTGGGAATGCTCTGATTTTTATTTCAGGGCACTAACTGGTGTTCAGAATGCTCTGACTATATAGTCTTAAATTGGCATAAGACATGTTGGTGTAAGGGAAATAAATTCAAACTCCCTGTTTACAGTTCTGAGGGTATAAGAAGCATCTGGCAAGAGATCCCAGTCTTTTCCCATTAACATTGTACGGTCTTTTACTCACTCATGAAAGCAAACACCATGTGCTTGTGTAATAGCACTTATTCATTCAGCAATCATTTGCTAAATAATGAGTGAAAAAATAAAACCAATTGTAAATGCTCAGTTGACCCCCACTTCCTTGGCAAGGCCAAAGTGACAATTCTTATATTTGCTTCTATGCATACAATCCTGTCTGAATTCTCCTTTCGAAATATTTTAACTTCCCAATGTTAACGGCTTCATTGTAACTTCATTGTGTTTGTTGTGTTGTTCTAATACTCAGTCTGGCCAAGCATGTTTGCTTTTTCTTCTCCTTTAACAATTGATATCCCGCTCTCATCCTGGGATTTCCTACAGTCTCTAAAGCAGTGGTTCTCAACCTGTGGGTCGCGACCCCTTTGGGGGTTGAACGACCCTTTCACAGGGGTCGCCTAAGACCATCTGAAAACACATATATAATTACATATTGTTTTTGTGATTAATCACTATGCTTTAATTATGTTCAATTTGTAACAATGAAATTGGGGGTCACCACAACATGAGGAACTGTATTAAAGGGTCACGGCATTAGGAAGGTTGAGAACCACTGCTCTAAAGCCTTCCTCACAAGAGAACAGAAATCATTGCTTTTTTTTTTTTTCCCTGAAGTCCTTGCTTTTCATTTTGACCTGATACATTATCTCCAGGTCATGCTTCTTGCCATGCTGATATATGAGTGTGATCTCTCATCCTCATTTATGAATTTTTATGTACAATTTACCAGGCATTAATATCTGATCCTAATTCAATTCAGAATTCAACTAATCAATACTGATTGTGCATTTCAGAGAAATGGCAGAGTATAGAAGAAGAAATGGATCTTTAAAAAGTTTGGGAAGAATCTGAGACTTAAATTTGTATGACTCTGGGGGAAAATAATTCCATGCAATTCTTCTGAGGTTGTTGCCTCATATCCAGAAGGAAGATTATACTTGAAGGTAAAAAATAAATAAATAAATAAGGATTTAAACTTTACCTTACAATAACGTTCCTAAGGAAGTTTCTTATCTTTTTTTTGTTCTGATTGTACCTAACAAAGGACTCCAAATATAGTGTCCAGTACCCTAGGCACCCTCAAAGAAAACAGATTTAATTAGTATAAGAAACTTGAAAAAGAATATTTTGTTGATTTATTTTTATTTTTTTAAATAAAATTTGTCCAGTCAACTCATAAAATAACTGGCTCAGAAGTTGAACTATTCTAGGGAGGGGTGTTTTAATCCTAAAATATCCAGTTTTGATAGTTATCCATTGTAAAAAAAAATGTTTACCTAAATTTATAATTATCCCCGTTACAGTTTTTAAATGCCATGATATTCATGCTAGGCACACTTCTTTTTTCAAAACAGGGAAGAATGCCTTTTTTAGTCTTTCAATTTCATTTGTCATTTCATTCTTTGCCAGGAGGACAATAAGCTGAACTCCCAAATAACCATCTGAATCAATTTTAAAGAGAAGGTAATGTGTCTTTCCTGAAAGTACATAAAATATTTTACCTTAATTCAATAAAAACAACAATGGATCAGTTTAACGTTTATAACCAATAGAGCTCATGACACTGTAATGAAGTCCATCAGGTTCATTGAGTGATTATGCCGGCACTTTATCAGGTATGCTCAATATGCTGGCTGAGTTGTCACAGCCATGTATTTACCTGAATGTAGATTGTTACACAGTATATAATAAATTCTCTATTTTATGGCCTTCTGGGAACTGAGGGAAATGATTCAATTAGTAAGAACATGTGAAGTGAAGGAAATTAAATCAACTTTAATAAAAACATCTATAAATCAAGTTGCAAGCGAAGCAGAGTGGTCATTAGGGGCCTCATTCCTGGAAATTAATAAAACATTTCAAGGGTCATATTTTTATAACTTCTCGCATGTTAGTTGGACTCAGCTCAAGGGCATCCCTAGAACTACCAATCACCTGCGGACTCCTGACTTTCGGTACATGTCTCTAATGAGGTCGCTAGGTATGCATTAGTCCTGTATATGGGACTCAGCCCGAGTAAGCATCGCAGCGAGAGATGTGTGAATTTAATGCATCATTGGTAGGAAATGCATGCAGAAACTTTTTATTTCTCCTAAATATTCGAGGCTTCTTTGACCAAAAGTTGTTTTTTTTCACACCTTTAACCTATGAAGGTCCCATTCTTCATTCATGACTATGGGAGTGTAGGAGGTTTCTATTGCCTTTTTAAACATTTATGTATGTTTTCCGCTTTTCTAAAATAAACATTTTAAACAAAGCAAAAATACAAGTATGACGTTTTTACTTTTACTGCTTCCTCCCTCCTTCCATCTTCTTTTTCAATTTTACTGTGTTCTTAAGTAATTGCTACTTACAGTTTATTATGTATTCTTCTAGGAGTGTCTGTTAACATAGATAGAGAGAATATACACATATTTTATGCTACCACATACGTAGTCTCCATATCTAGGATCATATTATACATACTATTCTATGTTTGTTCACTTATATTATTAAGTGGTATATATTATTGTACCACATTATTATAAAAATTTTACTCCATTGTCTAGAATACCTATACCATAATTTGTTCCACCACGGTTCTTGGTAAATGATTTCATTATTTTAGAACAAGATTATATATAATTTCTCTATAATTTCCGAGCATATTTATGTTATTATCTTAATTTACCATTTTTTCAATAATCGGAATTTTTGGTGTACAATGAGGTTGAGTATTCCAACACTTTTTAATTAATAACTCAGAAAGAGAAGCCCATGGTCCTTTCCCTTTTGCTCTGCCACTGCCCTCACCCTCCCACCTCCAGACTGTAAACTTCAGTCGCTGACGGTTCTAGAAGGGAACTCAATCATGTTGGGAATCCATATTTCCCCCGAGTGGAGTTGCAGAACTCATAACTCTGACGGACTTGGTTCTCAGTTTGTCCCCACCTGTGTGATATCTTCTAGAAACCTGTCACAGTTTGTTTGTTGAAGGCATACCCTCACCACCCTAATAGAAATTCAAAAGACATTGGCTAAAGCAATATAAATAAATCATAGCATTCCTCTAGAGAATTATTTCATATTTCTTCTAGCACTTTAGAAATTTTGAGAGCAAAGACATCTTTAACTAGTAGCTTGGACTGCCTTTATACTCAATACAAGGTATAAAAAGTGTAAAAGGCTCTATGCCTCTGTCAGGACCCAGGTCAGGGAGCCGCCAGCTCTTGAAGCATTTATTGGTCTTCACCTGGTCAATTTTACTTAATTCTTTGTGTTCTCATTGCTCTTTTTAAAAATGTTTTTAAATTCTTTATTGTTGAAAGTATTACATATGACCCCTTTTTCTGCCATTGACCTCTCCCAGCCACCCCCGCTCCAGCACAGACCTTCACCCCCCAGTTGTCTGTGTCCATTGGTTATGCTTATATGCATGCATACAAGTCCTTTGGTTGATCTCTTACCCCCTCACCCCCTCCCAACCACCCCTGCCTTCCCTCAGGTTTGACGGTCTGTTCGATGTTTCTATGTCTCTGGATCTATTTTTGTGCATCAGTTTATGTTCATTATATTCCACTCATGAGTGAGATCATGTGATACTTTTCTCCGACTGACTTATTTCTTTACTTAAACTTCTCTTGTAGCATTTATTGCACTCTGCATTGTTCCATAATTGTGCTTATATGTGTTTTCTTCCACACTGGACCCTTGTTTAATTGAAGATCAGGACAATGACTAATTTATCTTTATATTAATAGCCACACTCACAAGAAAAATAAGAAAATATCTATCATGTGAATAAATGGATGAACGTATGTTTATCTGTGTGAAGTAACGTAAGTGATGGACAGTAAGTAGCAGATAAGTTTGTAGAGCTGAGATATTTATCCAACTCTTTTTAAGATAAAGAGTTGCTGTGACCTAATTGTGGAAAGTGACTCTTTTAAATGTAGCTGTGGTTTTTGTTATCGTGCTACACAATAATGTATTACAACAATTCAGATATACTTACATTTTCTCTGATTTTATTACTTTTCTGCTACAAAGACAAATACTGTGCCAGTTCTCTCAGACCCTCAGGGAAGGAGGAATGATTTGCACAGTAGTTTATACAAACACTGCTCTTTAAATTGGATCAGGAAAGCTTCCTTTAAAATGACAGCAGTCATAGGACTTTGTCTCTCAATTGCAAAATAAAATTAAAATTTCAGTTTTTCCTCGCCGTGGGGAAATAATTTAGAAGTTAGATGGGAAAGAACTTGTTACATCTGCAGAAAAAGTTCTAAAGTGATTCATTATGAAAAACGAACTTGACATTTTAGCAGGTCACTTAGCAATGAGCTATTCTAGTTTGGGGTTCTTGAATCAACTTAATCATATATACCATTTTGACAAAATGTTAAATCATGGCCATGGAGGTATTATATGTCATTTGAAAGTAAACTAAATTGAGATAAGTCAATTTCCTCTCCTCCTCCTCCTCCTCTTCCTTCTTCATCTCTCCATCTTAATATACTCAGACTAGCCAGCACCTTCCAGAACATGGGACAGATGTTGGCTAACCTTATAGCGATAACCCACAATAAATAAATGAGACCCAACGATGACACAAACATTCCTGCAGTGATTGCACTTTTCTTTGCAACCATGGCTGCAGTATTACAACATTTTCAACTCCATACTGGCATCACCTCCTTCCTAGTAATACATAATGGTTGCAATTTGACTGCTGTTCTCAACTTCACTGTTTCTTAATTTCAATGCATTGATGTATATGGCACATGAGAAAGCAAAGCTACAGGATTTGCAGGACCTCGAAATGGACTAACATGTTTATAAGCCTCTGTAACCTACTACTTCCTGCACTTTTTTTTCTACTAATAACTACCATCGGACTCAATGCAAAAGAAAAGGTAGCTATTATGAGTAGATGTCTCCTAAAAGCAACATTTGGACAAATTTTCTACTTAATAGTTTCCTCCTTTGCTGTTAACAGCTTTCAGAACCAGGAACTTGAGGGAAGGTGGTGTACAGCAAATGAGTGCGGTGAACGTTTTACCTGAGAGTGCGTGGCCCCGTTTTGAAACTAAGTCCAGGGCATGCTTGCTCTCCTTGCTTGCCTGTCCCTCTCCGTTTCCTACAATACCGGTTATATCGTTTGAGATTAGATGTGTCTCACTTTGCGTTTAAATGAGAAAGATGTTCTCCTTGTGGCTTATTCAGCAAGGAAACTAAGTGTCTGAATTATTGGAAGGTGAAAGATGCCAGGATTTCAGACACACTTGGGCCATTTCACCTTCACCCTGTTCCTCTCTTACAGAAAGCTTTTCATGGCAGCCCTCCAGCTGTTTCTCTTCCAGTTGAATTTGAAGTGCTCTATTGCCTTGGCTAAATTTCAACTATGTCAGTAAAATCCCAAAGAGCAAATCAAGCTAGCAGCAGAAGTACCATTCCTCCTAAATAAATACACGGCTGGCCCCCGACTATGAAAAGAGACATCCTACCATCAGGATTATGTTGTAGTCAGTTTTCATAAAGGCAGTCACTTCCTCATGCAGAGGCTTTCCATTGTCTAACTCAAGTTGGAGCTCCGTTTAAATGAGCTGGCCGTCTCGCTGGCACGCACACGGTTCACAGAAGCACTTGCGGAGCACACGCCTCGCGCTTCGGTACAGTCAGCAGCACTGCCGTCACCACTATAAAATGCCAGAGACGAGCCTCGAAATGGCTATTCACGGTCCCCTAGGAACTGATCAGGACTAAATCCACTCGTCACAGTTCCCGGATGACTTCAGCCTCCCTAAGAAACCAGTTCCTTTCTCTTCTGAAATATTATTCAAAGCCTGTTGTTCCTGATGAGTATATCCGCCAACCTTCTCTGTAGTATCTAAGGAACATTGTCTTCACTCCGAAGAGGACATCCAAATGGCCAAGAGACAGGAAAAATGCTCAACTTCACTAATCTCCTCCCCCATGCTCACTCTCTCAGCGGATTACCTTGATGTTTATATCCCTCTTTTAAAGAAAAGCAATCAGGTGATAATTAGCTAATTCTTCCACCACCAAATTTACCCTCCTGCCTTTATCTTTACCCATATAATTCTCTGTACTCCTGTTTCAGTGATTCTATTGAAATTCAGCAACTTAAACTACATCCCACTCCCACCCTCATGCACTCAAAGTCCTTGCTCTTGTAATTTATTTCATCTTTCGCCTGTACTGATTGCTCATTCTCATTGGCATACAAGAGAATAACCCCATATTTCTCGAATAACCCCACCTTAGAAAAAAAATTCCTTGATAAAATACCCCTCTCCAGCTGCCACCTTTTGTAGAAAAACTCCTGAAAATATTTTGCTCTATTACTTTCTCTGTTGATATTTTTACAACCAGTCTTTCAAGCTCAACTCCTGAAAGTTCTCTTTTCTGTTCACAAGTAACATCAAGACTGCTTATTCCAATGGTCAATTCTCAGGTTCCATTTATTTGATAATTCCCTTTAACACAGTTAATTATTACCTCATTTACAAAGACTGTGCATACTTTGCTTATATGACACAATACTTTTCTTATTTTCATCCTCTTTGACTAGTTCCTCCTTTAGTTCCATTTCTTAGTTCTTCTTTTATTTTCCAAGAAATATTGGGAGTTCTGCAGTTATTTGATCTTGGGCCTCATCTCTCTTGAATCTACACTTATTCTCTAGGTGATCTTATCTAATCTCATGACTTTAAATATCGCACAAACTCTCAGGCCTGAAGCTTCAAAGTCTCTGAGTTCTGCTTGGCTGTCCAATGGGCATATCAAACAGAAATCTTGATATATATGATGTAGGGGGTTAAGTCATATTTTTTTTAAATTTATTTTTAAAAACCAGAAACAAATCAAATTGTTTGTTCTAAATACATTCTTCGAAATCTATTCAGTGATTGTATCAATGTTAGTTAAATTCTGAATTTTTTCCTATGTTTTCAATGCATTATTATTTCTTTTAAACTAAAAGATAAAATCTATGTCATCATCCTTTAAAATTATCACTACAGAGAAATAAATCAAACAAATAAGCTCACATCTAAGCAAGTTTAATTTAAAATATAGACAATTAAACATTAAAACCATTTAAACCTAACTTAAACATAAATGTTATTATTTTTTAATATATTTTATTGATTTTTTTTACAGAGAGGAAAGGAGAGGGATAGAGTTAGAAACATTGATGAGAGAGAAACATTGATCAGCTGCCTCCTGCACACTCCCGACTGGGGATGTGCCCGCAACCAAGGTACATGCCCTTGACCGGAATCGAACCTGGGACCCTTCAGTCCGCAGGCTGATGCTCTAACCGGCTAGGGCTTAAATGTTATTTTTAAAATCCTAATAAAATTGATAATATAGCATTAAATTTATGATGTCTTGGTTCTGAAAGCCTGCCCTTTTGATTAAAAAAAAATTATCTCACAAAATTAGTTGTGACACATATGATTTGAGAAAATTGGGATTAAGTATTAACAACAAAATGAAAATACTCCCTATCTGAAATAAAAAGATCATAAAGTACAGTGTAATCTATCAGCTGTGAAAGTAAACAAATGAAATAAAACACCCAGTTTAGAACAATACTCATGCTTTTTACATGAGTCATAGCTAAGACAAAATAACTAAAATAATTATGAATAGTAATGACAGAGGGAAATGTTCATAGGACAATATAAAATGAAGGCATAGATAAGCTACTATATAGTTATAATATCTTAAGGGTAAATGCAGCCCAGGCCGATGTGATCAGTTGGTTGGAGCGTCATCCTGTACCCCAAAAGGAGGCAGGTTCGATTCCCAGTCAGGGCACATGCCTAGGTTGTGAGTTCCATTCCCAGTTGGGTTGCATGGTGGGGGCAACCAATCGATGTTTCTCTCTCAGATTAATGTTTTTCTCTCTTTCTCTTTCTTCCTCTCTCTGGAATCAATAAAAATATTTTTTAAAAGAATAAATGCATATGTAAACGCACACACATTCACACTTCCTTAGGATATAAAGTAAGTGTTTATAGTAGTTCCCAGATGGAAAATCTTTTCTTCTCTGCATTTTTTTTCCATCAGTAAGTGATCTTTGTTTTAAGATCAACAAAAGTTAATATCAATACATTATTTAAATAAATCACTACACATCTTTAAAAACTTAAGTCTCAACCCATTGACACTTTACTTGATTTCAATGACTTCCAAAGTCTGTTCCACTTACCAACTTTTCATTATTTCTCTGACCTCCCTGTTATGTGAAAACTATTCCAACCAAAGAGGTCTACCTTCTGACCTTGGGCACGTCCTCACCTTTAGCCAAAATTGTAATCTTTAAGGCCCAGCTCACTTTTTTTTTTCTCCATGAGGCCTTTGAGACCATCATAACCTTTTGAGATTGTCCTCTCTATAGATTCTTATAGCACTTCCTATACTGTTTATCTCACACTTGACAAAAGATTTCCTGGCCTCGTTTTATCTCAGTAATTGTAATCCCTAAGTATATGTTAAAAGAAAGAGTAAATACCCTGCACTTACTCAGAGCTCTACATCCAGATTTGGGGGGTGTTCTTAATAGTGATGACATGTACGTGAACTAATAAAATGCCATTGCTAATGTTTGAAAATAAAATTGATTTTAAATCAAGATATGGATATGTTTAATCTCAAATAAATGAGAAGTATGTTGGTGGCATGGAAAATGAGCATAGGTCACATTAATTCGATAACTGGATCTACAAAATCTCACCTTCACTTCCTATCTAGATCTGTCTATGGCCTCTCCCCTCCATCTAGGCATATGCAGTGCACATCTTTGCACAGCCCTCTCTCTGTGGCTCTTTAGCCTCTGCAAGTAAGGGGAATTAGTATCTTGAATACCAATTACAAAATATGACACTGGTTAAATGAAAACTGGTGTGGAATAAGTAATGATCTCCTTTTGAAAGTGACTAGTTTAAAGAAAAATCGACAGTTAACCAACACATAAAAGTGGAATGGGAAGGTCAATAAAATTTTCCCAACTTTCTTCTGTTTTATTGGGTCATCCACAGCTCATGGATTTTGGAAAAAAAAAATCTTTGTTTTATTTGACAATGTGACATAATAGGCTAGAAAATAGATATTAGAAATGTCTGTGGTGTGAATTTCCTATGCATAAATGTCCAAATAATTTAGCTAGATACTACCCAGTCAAGGAGGTGAAGTGTATGTAACTCCTACTCCTTGAGTGTGGGCTGTTTGGTAACTTGTTTTCTAAAAGTAGAGTATGGAAGGAGCAAGGAATAATTTTACACTGGAGAAACCTGAACAACACTGCTTCAGCCATGTGATCAAGGGTAAAGCCATCCATGTAAGTCCCACTGATAGCATGTACCATTATGTGATGTGATAAGAATGGCATTTTATCTCTGTGGTCTTTCTCCTAAAAACTCTAACTTTAGTCTAACCCCAAGAAAAAGAGCAGAAAAATCCGAATTGAAGGACACTCTGCGAAATACTCATTTTGTATTCCTCAGAACTCTGAAGTTCGTCTAAACAAGGAAAATCTGAGAAATTTCTTCTGTCTAGAGGACACTAAGGTTACATGATGACTAAATGTAATGTGTGCCCTAGATGGGATCCTGGATCAGAAAGTAGACATTAGGTAAAAGTCAATTAACACTGAACAAAGTATTGACTTTGGTTTTCTTAATTGTGGCAATGTATTATAGAACCTAAGGTGTTAACAATAATTGAAACTGGGTGAAGGGTATATAGAAACTCTCTGTACTACCAGCAACTTTTCTGTAATTCTAAATCTGTTCTCAAATTTAAAAAAAAAGGTTATCTAAATTTGTCTCTTATAATGTCCACGATAGAATAATGCTTGATATTAATAGTAAATCCCTCACATACCACACCAAGTGGGGGGGATACATAATTTTTGAACTGTGATATGGAAGAGTCTTTAAATAAAAAGTATGCTGTTTAAAGAAGGTATTCCAGAAAGATATTTTACTACTCCAGCAATACTGTGTTTTATGCATGCTCTTTGGTTTTAAAGAGTTGTAACTGCTACAAATATAGTTGAAACACATGTCTCAATAAATGAGAGGGAAAGTGGATGGATCCCAGTAGAACCTTACTATTATAAGAATCTTCTGGAGAATTGTGTGTTGAACTATACATCCTTTGGATATTTTCATGCTGCTGTAGCTAAAGCATAACTGACTTTTCATTATTCCCTTCCACAAACTCTAATATATACACATTCTGTGGGCTTTTCTCATCTGACATACATAGTTCAACAATAAAGTTTACTTCAGCTGACTTGTACACTTTTAGTTAGAAATGGTTTCATATTATTTTTCTCTTTACTGTTCCATTACAATTGCTAATTTCTTTGAAAAAAAATAACTATTGGTATACTATCTTACAAAAACCCTTTTGTGCAATGTTTAGATGAGCATACATTTATTTCTAGTAAAGTTAATTTTGGAGCTGGAAGGTACCATAGAGTTCACTTGCTACAAAGTTTTCATTCATCAAAGGAAGACACTGAGACAGATGGGGGGTAAATCATTTACCTGACTTGGGAGGACCCCATATAGAGTAGCTTTGTATTACACATCATTGGTATACCGGCCCTGACTGTGTTTTTAAAACATGTCAAAATTTAGGAGTGACATTACAGTTTTTCTTAATTAGAGCCTCAGACATGTGGATGACGCCTAAAGTATTAGATAAGTATTCATATATGGAGTAAAACTCAAATTCACACACTTTGTACAGTATCAACTACAAGAAAAGTTGTACCCAAAAAAGCTGTCTCCTAGAAGGATGGTTGTCTACACAGGCAACATTGAAACCACTGAAACAGATGAATCAATCACATAATAAGTTCATCCAAACAACAGGTTGACATTCCTGACTGATTTCCTTGAGTGGGATTGACGCTGCTTCACTAAAGTAGAAATGTTAACAGCTTGCATTGATCAACAACTGAATTAGTTAGTCTCTGTCCATGCAGCTGAAAATTATTCTGTAAAAGCAAAATGGCTAACTTGTTGAGTTGATAGTTTCAAATTGACTTTCCTGTACCTGTGTAACCTCTCCTTGGGTCATTGGAAATTATTTTATGTTTTATTAACAAAAGTTCAGGATGGCAGAACTTAGAGCAATATCATTCATTTATCCTCTCTCGACCACAGCCTGTGACCTAGTTCAGTTTCCACCCCCTCGTACTTTTTAAAATGTAGTAAAACAAATTACTAGCAAAAAACACACACCAGACATACAAAATGCAAACTATTATTAGATTAAAAAATCATAAATGTACTCATCAAATTGCTATTAACATTTTAAACCTATATTCTCATTTGCTATCCTTATCTCAACTTAAATGTGTAAAAGGGTGGGAAAGAGAACCCTAGCTTCTTCAAGTTGTACTGCTGTAGAATAGGTTCATCGTTCCCAACCTAGCTGATCATTAGAACCACCTCTGGGAATGCTTTTTAAAAGAGAGGTATTCTGTGAGTACATTTATTCAGATGACGGAGAAGGCGGGACTCTTTCTCCACACAGACCAAGGTGTGGAACGCCTCATCTACCAATAGGACCTCACAAAATGCACCAAGATCAGAGAGCTGACCAGTCCAAGTTCCAGAGCCCTCAGTCCGGAGGAGGAATCTCTGAGCTGAGGCCTTAGGCGTACCTGCTATAAGCACATATGGCCCTTTAAGTGTGGCTACCAGGATAGTCTGTATAGTTCACTATTTCCCTGCTGCCTTGGCCACAAGCCTGGAGGCACCAAATGATCTGAGAGGGGAGGAGGATCTTTGCCTCAGTGGTTTGCATACACATGGTGCGGTAATTCTTTTGTCAGGAGGAAAGAGACATGGGCCAGATTGTGTCATCAATATTCAAATTCTATACATATGTGTATATTGGTAATAAATTCACAGGCCTCCAGGGCAATTCATTGGAAAGCATTTTATAACTGGGTCTTCTAGTCAGCATCTTTCACTATAATGCCCTGAATATTTATCTTAAACATATGTACCATGTTAACCATTTATTGGTTTATTAGATATTCCTGTGGCCCATTTTACTAAATATCTTTAAATGCTTTGATATCAGGAACATGGGTCAAATATTTTGCTTATTACAACTTGGTGAATTAATGGAGCTAGAAATCAAACCCGAGATTTCAGATCCGCAGGACCCACCTCTCCGTTTTGAAAGGCAATAAATAAATCAAAGGCCGTGTCAGTCATCAAATAATAACAGGATGTTGGAGAAGATTCAAATTCATTGCAGTAAGCGCTTACCACACAGAGGGTCGTTTCATTTCATTTTCAAGTGGCAACATGTTTTAAGTATTTTAAAATCAGTTTTATAACTGGCTTTGGGAGAAATGGTCACAGCACTTGACACTATTCACTAGGCTAATTATCATGCTGTAGGATTAGCATAAATCAGTTTTAAAAGAAATTGACTCATTTTATTCCTCTCCGACTGCACGGGGTTTCTAATCTATTGATTCTGCACAACTGTGAGAAAAAGAATCAAACTGCCATGACAAGTGCCCCAGCTTCTCGCACAGCGATAGTATCAAGTGGATAGGACCGAGTGCGAACACAGTCTTAGTTGAAATGGCCGATCCATTCCTGCACGATCTATTTAGTTCACTTCAGCAGCTTCTCTCTTGTTGTTGATGATGAAATGTTTCCTGTCAGTGTTGATGCCTCCAGGAGCCAGTGGAATATTTTTATTCCTAAATAACAATAGTGGCATCTTTACCTTTTTCAGCAACTATTGATAGCATCCGATACAATTGGAAGCCTGAGCACACGGCTTGGGAACATGGCTAGTATTAAAATCGTGGCTGTTGTTAACAATTCTTTGCAGTAGGCTGCAGCAAATGGCTACTACTTATTGCTCACTTGCCACGGGTCAGACAATGTAATAAATAATTATAGCTGTTATCACAGTCCAGCAAGGCCAGCATTATCCTTGTTAACCAGGTCATTTGACCCTACTTGCTCTTGACAAAGAAAATTTTGATATTTTATAATCCAGAAAAAGATTCTCCCCCATCTTTCTTTCACACACACACACACACACACACACACACACACACCCACACACCACTCATACTGGTCTCTAAAGTAGTGAAGTTCTAGCCAGTTTTGCTCAATGGATAGAGTGTCGGCCTGCGGAGTAAAGGGTCCCAGGTTCAAGTCTGGTCAAGGGCACATTCCTCAGTTGCAGGCTCCTCTCTAACCCAGGCCCTGGTCCAGTGAATGCAGGAGGACCTGTTTCTTTCACTTTGATATTTCTCTCTGTCTTTCTCTATCTCTTCCACTCTTTCTAGAAATCAATGGAAAAATATCCTTGAGTGAGGATTAAAACAAAAGTTAGAAAAAGGAGTGAAAAATGTTCTAAATATTCACTGAAGTATTCTTGCAGAGATTGGTTTTCCATTTCGTGTGTCTCAGAAATTCTTCTAAAAAAGTTTAAGCAATGTTATCTCCCAAACTCCCAACTTTCTTTGTTCTCCCAACATCAGTTCCTCTGGCCTTTTTCTGTTCTATCCATTCCTCTCTCTCTCTCTAGCCACTTCTCCTGTTTCCTCCTAGTCCAGTTTTATAATCTCCACGATTTCCTCATTTTTCTCAGGTAAAGCAAGCCGTTCTCTATCTTTCTCAGTTGTCCTCTTGTTACATGTCCTTTTCCAATTCAACAAAGCTCTGGTGACTATCTGCTCTAAGAGATAGGAGATGAAGGAGGGTGTGCAAACTCTTTACTCTAGAATTCTTGCCACATCCCTATTGCACAGATAGGAAAAGTGAAGTTAAAATGAGGTTTTGATAAATGAAGTTGCTTGTTCAGCTGCTTAAGAAGTTAAAATACTACTGTTCTAACAAGAATTTGAATAAGATGGTCCAATTAGAAATTTTTGTTTGTTCCACTCTGTAGCAGTATTGTGGAAGTATTTATCTAAATCTATGAGGTTTAAAACCAAAGATTGTTACTGTATATGTAGGATGTGTCCTTTATTAAAAATCCCTATTGATTTTTTTAAAAATCTATCTCTTTTATTTTATCGTTTTTTTAAGTTAAGATTGCTTATCTAAACATCTAATTTGCAAAAAAGCCTGAAAGTTTTTTCTTTACCAATCTGCCTTCTGAATAATAAATATTATTGAACACAACTAAATTTTACCCATTTCTGATATTGCATTTTAGGCAATTATCTCTGAAAAAGTTTTACCTTGTATGAGCTTTTGGGTTAAATGTGTAATTGAGATAGACCACCATTCTAACGGAATGATCTGAAAATTTTACAGAGACTGGACAAGAAAGTGATGATCATAGGATTCCTGAGAAAGCAAATATTAGATTGCTATTAGATGACCAATTTGAATTTTGAATTTTGACAAGTAAAAATGTTAGAATTTGTATGAAAATGTTTATTCCTCTCTGAACTGTCTACCCTCAAAAAGTAAGTTTTGCTTAAAGCAGAAGCATCTGTGAAACATAAATTTCTTAAAATTGATAATGCTCTATGCAAAGGCAAATGATAATATGTTACCAGCAGTAGGAAAGCAGAATTAAAGCTGAGAGGATTAGCGGAAATTCTAAAGAATGGCTCATGCCTGGATTTCATTATGTAATAGACTCAACCTGTACACAATTGTGAGCAAGGATGTCATTTAATTCAGATATGTGTTTTAATAATTTTTCCCAACAATGGAGTTATAAAAAGCATTATCATTATTAAAATGTCTTATTTGTTTTATTTCAAAATGAAATTTACCTAAGAAAATTTTTTTAAACATGTAACCATTAATAAATGAACAATTAGTATGCAATCACAAGATTCTGGAAATATTTTCATAGAGAATTATAATCAACCTAAAGGCTCTTAATTACTTTTTATTTACTTTTTTCAATTTTTGCTTTAGGAAGTATGGACATTTTAATGACGTTAATTCTACTAATCCATGAACACTGTATATTCTTCCACTTGTTTATATTTTCCTCTATCTCTTTTTCAATGGCCTGTAATTCGGGGGGGATGCAAGTCCTTTTTTTTTCTTTTTTTACTTTGGAGTTCTTTTTTAAAATTTTTTTCTTTATTGATTAAGGTATTACATATGTGTCCTTATCCCCCTATTGCCCCCTCATCCCTCACCCCCACTCATGCCCTCATCCCTCTGGTGTCTGTGTCCATTGGTTAGGCCTATATGCATGCATATAAGTCCTTTGGTTACTCTCTCCTTTACCCCCACCCTCCTCTACCTTCCCTCTGAGATTTGATGGTCTGATCGATGCTTCTCTGTCTCTGGATCTGTTTTTATTCATCAGTTTATGTTGCTCGTTATATTCCACAAATGAGTGAGATCATGGGATATTTTTCTTTCTCCGACTGGCTTATTTCACTTAGCATAATGATCTCCAGTTCCATCCATGCTGTTGCAAATGGTAAGAACTCCTTTTTTACCGCAGTGTAGTATTCCATTGTGTAGATGTACCACAGTTTTTTAATCCACTCATCTGCTGATGGGCACTTGGATGGTTTACAAATCTTAGCTATGGTGAATTGTGCTGCTATGAACATAGGGGTGCATCTATCCTTTCTGATTGGTGTTTCTGTTTTCTTGAGATATATTCCTAGAAGTGGGATCACTGGGTCAAATGGGAGTTCCATTTTTAGTTTTTTGAGGAAACTCCATACTGTTCTCCACAGTGGCTGCACTCCCACCAACCATGCACAAGGGTTCCTTTTACTCCGCATCCTCGCCAGCACTTGTCGTTAGTTGATTTGTTGATGATATTCATTCTGACAGGCGTGAGATGGTACCGCATTGTTGTTTTGATTTGCATCTCTCGGATGATTAGTGACTTTGAGCATATTTTCATATGTCTCTTGGCCTGCCTTATCTCCTCTTTTGAAAGTATCTATTTAGATCCATTGTCCATTTTTTGAATGTGTTGTTTATCTTCCTTTTGTTAAGTACAAGTCCTTTATATCCTTGGTTAAGTTTATTCCTAAGTATCTTAATTTTTGCTGCAATGATAAATTGTTTTTTTAGTTTCTCTTTCTGATAATTCATTGTTGTATTAAAAAGCCATTGATTTCTGGGTGTTAATTTTGTATCCTGCTACACTGCCAAATTCATTTATTAAATATAATAGTTTTTTGGTGGCGTCTTTAGAGTTTTTTAAGTACAATATCATGTCATCTGTGAATAATGAGAGTTTAACTTCCTTCTTTCCAATTTGGATGCCTTTTATTTCTACACTAGAGGCCTGGTGCACGGATTTGTGCACCTTTGGGGTCCCTCGACCTGGCCTGCGGGGATAAGGCCGAAACCGGCTCTCTGACATCCCCTGAGGGGTCCCGGATTGTGAGAGGTCACAAGTCAGTCTGAAAGACCCCACTGGTGCAAGATCAGGACTGGGGAGGAACCACGGGAGGGCTCCAGGGCGTGTCCGGCCTGACTTGCCCAGTCCCAATCTGCCTGACCCCAGCAGCAAGCTAACCTACCAGTTGGAGTATATGCCCCCTGGTGGTCAGTGTGCGTCATAGCGACTGGCTTTTATTTTATAGGATCTTTTCTTTTCACTGTGGCTAGGACTATAAGTACTATGTTGAGTAAGAGTGGTGAAAGCAGATATCCCTGTCTTATCCTGTTCTTCAGGGAAATGGTTTTAGTTTTAGCCTATTGAGTATGATGTTGGCTGTAGGTTTGTCACATATGGCCTATATTAGGTTGAAATATGATCCCTCTATTCCCAATTTGCTGAGAGTTTTTATCAAAAATGGGTGATGGTTTTTGTCCAATTATTTTTCTGTGTCTATTGATATTATCATGTAATTTTTGTCTTCAAATTGTTTATGTGATGTATCACGTTTATTGATTTGCAAACATTGTACCAGCCTTGCATCCCTGGAAAAATTCCCACTTGGTCATGATGTATGATCTTTTAAATATATTGCTGGGTTGTTGAGGATTTTAGCATATAAGTTCATAGCTACCCTATGTCTTTTTATTGGAGCATTTAATCCATTTACCCTTAAGGTTATTATAGATAATAACCTGTTTATTGCTATTTTAATTCTGTATGTCTATGTTTCTCTCTATATTTCTTCTTCTCATAAGTCCCTTTAGCATATCTTGCAGTGCTGGTTTGGTGTTGATAAACTCCTTTAGCCTTTTTTGTCTGGGAATCTCATTATTTCACCATCTACTTTGAATGATAGCTTTGCTGGATATAGTAATCTTGGTTTCAGATCCCTGC
>NW_005871293.1:770950-928221 GCF_000147115.1 Myotis lucifugus | reverse complement strand
TTTCTTCTCCTACTGGCATTCCTATGATGTAAATATGTACTTTCATGTTGTCCCACAGTTCCCTTAAGCTGTCCTCTGGGTTTTTTTAAATTATTTTTTTTCTTTTTGGTTTTCTGATTGATTTTTTTCTACCTTATCTTCTAATTCACTGATCTGATCCTTGGCTTGCCCTAATTTGTTGTGTATTCCTTCCAATGTGTTCTTTATTAGTGCTATATTATTCTTTATTTCCAATTGGTCTTTTCTCAAGCTTACTATATCTTTCTCTGAATATTAAAAAATAGAGATAATTTCTTCTTAGAGAAGGTCTCTGAGGATATTCAATACTAGTAGAGTCTTCCTTATTCTAAAAACTACTTTAAAGATCTTTCAACATTTCTATAAACTCCTCCCCTCTTTTCCTTCCCTGAGTGTCTAATCAAATATTTCCATAGGTATAAACTAAATATTTAGATTCTAATACTCAACGTTCCTCTGAAAGAAAAAATGTCTTGCAAAATTAACATAGTGTTTCATGCAACCACTATGTGCAGAAATTATTTCCACTTCCTACCCATCTATCTCTGCATTTCTATGTCACTGCAATAGTCAGTACAATCTAACAACACAGTAGATAACCATCTTCCTAATCTACCCTCAGTGAAGTTAAGCCAATCTCCTAGAAAAGATTTGGGAGCCTCAACTCTTAGAGGATTATTTGAACATTTGAGTAATAAACTGTTTTATAGGTGTTACATAAATAACAAAATGAGGATTAAATATCTGATGAAAGACTTTCATTATGGACATTACATCAATAAAACTTCCTTTTCTGATTCTGCAAAACTTTACTTTTTAAGATAAAGTATTTACCAAATCAGCAGTGAAAGTTAAGGGGGAATAATCATAAAAATTCATGTGATAAATTGTTTGATTTTTTTCTCATTGATGTGGTTTAAGTTTCAAGTATAATATGTATTAGAGTCTCTTTGCACCTCTAGTTTGCAGGTAACTGGTCAGCCAGCATAGAATTGATGCACAAGGAACTGGAATGTATTGCTTAGCAAGCATAACTTTGAAAACAAGATAGAAGTTACTGGTTTTAAAGCAGTTTTAAAAAAATACTCAGAGTTGTTTAAAAAAAAAAAAGATAAATTTGAAATAAATCTTCCTTAGACTAACAGTCCTTAGACCTCAAAGGTAATTGATTTCCAAATCCAGGATTAACTTCTTGACTCTGAGCTGACCATCCTATATAATAAAGCAGTAATATATAAATTAACCCCCACACCCTCACAAGATGGCTGCCTACGACCAGGCCAGGAGGGTGGTTAGTGAGGGACGACCAAATGACTGAACAAGCAGGCTGTGAGGGGTGACCAGGCCAGCAGTGGGGGGGGGGCAGTTGGGGGCGACCAGCTGGCAGAGGAGGGCAATTTGGGGCAACCAGGCCCACGGGGGGGGCAATAAGGGGTGACCAGGCTAGTAGTGGGGGCGGCAGTTGGGGGTGACCAGGCCAGGGTGGGGCAGTAAAGGGCGATCATGCCGGCATGCAGAGTCAGTGAGGGGCGATCAGGAAGGCAGGCAGGCAGGTGAGCGATTAGGAGCCAGCGGTCCAGGATTTGTGAGAGGGATGTCTGACTGCCGGTTTAGGCCCGATCTCTGGGGTCCCTGATTGAAGTGGGTGCAGGCTGGGCTGAGGGAACCCCCCCCCCGCATGAATTTCGTGCACCGGGCCTCTAGTATACCAAGAAATATACTTAAACAAGGGAAACAACTCACAGTGTACAAATAGAGACCTCTCAAGAAATTAAAATAAAAACATGCCAAATTAAATATAACATATTCATGATACATATACATGTTTCATTTTCTTCCCCAAATTTTAAAAAGATAAATGTCAAATATCAATCATCTGGCTTCTGTTTATGCCTCCTAGTGGGACCCAACAATTCAGGAAAGTAATGATATCTATTTTGAGATCAAATATGTTAGCACGGGTCTTGTAGTGCAACGGTAGTGTGTCTGACTCTGAAAGTATTAGTGCGGCCCAATACTTGTTTATTGAGCACAGTTTAAGCCCTATCAGTGCAACGATTTTTATGAATTGGAAAGGAGGAGATAGGTAGAATTGGGGCACTCTTGCCAGAGGAGATAAGGTAGAATCGGGGCGTTCTTCTTTCCTTGAATTTGAGAGAAAGGCGCTACTTAGCAATGGGAGAGCAATTATGCTATGAGCAACTTTCAAAGTGATTCACATCAATTATTTCACGGGGACCTCTTAATAACTCTGAAAATTAAGAGATGGAAGTTTTAACTGTCTCTCTTTTTAAAATTAGAAATCCAAAACTCATTTAAGTGATATCTCCCAAATCACATGATTTGTTATGGATGCAAAATTAGAAGCTACCAGGTCCTTCTGACTATGTTTCCTTTACTGTTAAATATTCTTTTACTTTTAAATACTTCTGCCTCCAGGAAAACATCTCTCAGAAGTTCACCCTGACAGCACTCAGAATGTGAGTTGGACCATTGAGTTGATAAACTTTTGGATAATAAATTAGTTCATTGAGTACTCAAAAGATTATGGTCTACATGGATAGGAATCAATATACAATATAGATTTTAAGTTAAATTGAGTACATAAGATAAATTGTCCATTCTATACATTAATATATGGTATAATATGTATTGCATGCTATCTACAACATAATCTTAAATATAAATATCATGTCTTTAAAAAATGTTTATACTTTTATGTTTATACTTTCATCTTAGCCAATGTAAAAAAAATTCACATTTTTTCATTTTTATCATCTATCATATTCTTCCTATGAAATCTAGATTATGTTATCAAAATCAGAACGATAACAATTATAACCAATGTGCTTCACTGATTATAAATCATAAGCACTGGCAATAAAATAAAAACAATTGAAAATAAATTATTTAATATACATGGATTTACAAGCAATCCATTTGAGTGCTCAATAGTTACTCATACTTTAAGTCTTCATTCTTGTTAAATTTAAAATGAGCCTTGAAAAGGTCAAAGGATAGAGAAGCAGAATTGTGAAATTAATCAAATTTAGCCAGCCCTTGGAGTTACTTGGCCAAAAACCCTGGACTTGCATCATGAACTCCAATAAGAGCGCAAGGACTGAAATCATTCTCCATTATACTCTGTTCTCTGAGCAAGTTCTGCCTCTGATCTCACTTTCTAGGAAAGTATATTTTTGCAGGTCATGTCCATTAGCCTCCTCTCTCTCTCTCTCTCTCTCTCTCTCTCTCTCTCTCTCTCTCTCTCCAGTTCTTACTGTAGAAGAATCTGCACTTTGCCTATTGTTCTGGCAAAATGACAAGCAGAGACTCTGCAGCCCCATAGAAGCTATTAGAACTCTCAGTTGCCTCTGCCTTTTCTCTCTGTTGTTGCTGTTAAAGGGTCTAGTACATCTAGGGGTGATGTGAGTTTCAAAGTCAGCCAGAGGATGCGGATAAATCATTCACTCATCTTAAAAAGTACTTTACTTAAAATAACTCTAGACAACTAAAAAAACTGCTGTTCCTCTATGTTTAGTTTTAAGTGTAAAAACGGACTAATAGGTGCTTCCTGGATGTTCTTAATATTGTCAGTGGCATAGAATGTCATCACATGATTGATGCTACATTAACACTGACTTGAGTCTTAAGTAATATATTAAGGATGTGAGGCAGTCAGCTTTGTTCACCTTTATGTGTCCTAGAGATTTTTAGATACAGCCCTTCTTAGAATGGAGAGAAGCAGACATATTTCAGACAGACCTCTGGCTGAGACTCTGCCACAACAAGTTGTGTGACAGTAATAAGACACCTAACTCCCGGGGACTCAGTTTCCCCATTTTTATTTTGAAGCCGCTGTTCCAACTATATGACCTTTAGGGTGTTTTCCAGTTTCCTCAGTTCCATAAAGAAGACATGTTTCCCTCAGCTGGCATGGCTCAGTGGTTGAGTGTCAACCTATGAACCAGGAGGCCATGGTTTGATGCACCTTCAGGTCACATGCCCGGATGGTGGGTTGGATCCCCAGTAGGGGACTTGCAGGAGGCAGTCGATCAATGATTCTCTCTCATCATTGATGTTTCTATCTCTCTCTCCCTTGCCCTTTCTCTCTGAAATAAAAAAAAATACATTAAAAAAAAAGAAGAAGAAAAAATTTTTCTCTATCCAGCAACTGGGTGCTCTAGGGAATTGCATAGAAGTGGCTGGTAGGTTTTCCAACAGAGCATGTGTTTACCTGGATAATCAAGACCCACTTTAGGAACTGCAGGAGGAATCTGGAAACTCATTCAAAACAGCCAAGCTCTCACTTTTGTGGAAGTTTGCCTTTTTGTGACTATTTTTATAGTGTGCCTTATTTTGTGTCAGAATGAAACTGGCCCAAATCAGTGTTAGTGGAGGAGAAGGTATGGGGGGGGGGGAGCTAGATAATCTTATTTCTGACTAGATGAACTGATTATAAGCACTGCTGAAGCCATCTCCTCCTTTTCCTGTTTCTACTCCGAGGGAGGTGAGCAAGGTTCCTCTGTAGATTAGAGTGGTGTTGTCAGTTTCTATGTGGGGGCAGCGAGGAGAATCCGAAAGCCCTGCCTCCTCCACGGGGGCTCCCCTTCCAGCCGCCTTCCCCCTGCCCAGCTGATGTTCCCCAAAGGGGTTGATTTTTTCCCAGGTCACACAAGGGAGGTCTTGCCTCCATGAAACTCTTAGTGGGAAAGGAAGGTTCTACAGCCGCACCTTAGCAGTATGTGCTCATCAAATATTTGTCGAATGAATGAATTAAAAATAAATGAAAGACTGGAGCTCTTATTTTTTTATTAAATGTATTGGGTGACATTGCTAATAAAGGGAATGGGGCTCTTGTTGCTTTCCCTCAGGATGTATGAGGCTCATCTACCAGAGGCTGGTGGAGGGGAACTGATATAAAAGTTATGTTTTAACGAGTGGGGGAAGGAACAAAGGGGCTGTTACCAGGGGCAAGTTCCATGGCTACGGGTTGCTGGTGAGGACAGTAAAAGGGGCTGGGCCAGAAAGGCTGTCAAAGGAAGCGAGGCGCTCCGGAAGGGAGGGAAGTGAGGGACACCTCTTGGAGGACTGACAGAAGGGGGGTTCTAGCTCATGGACCCTATGGCAACATTTTGTTTCAACGACCATTTCTATTTGGTTGTAGCGAATCCAAAGTTTAGTAGATGTCATCCTTTTACTAAACTTTGGATTCAAAAGAAGCACTTAGTTGGAGGAACTGAATTTTAACAAGGTTGGTAACTCAAGGAAAACTGACCCCACATCCATTAAGATGTCAAAAGGCAGAGAAACACGGGCTGGCCCCTTTGCAGGGAACGCAGAAGCAGTACATTAGCTGTAGACATGGAGATTCTGAAGGGGAGGCCCATTCAAACCGTACGGTATTATAACTGAGCATAATGTTGGAAATGAGAAAGCATGCCGTTTTAAAGGGGACCTCTATCCTGATATCTGATTTAATAAAACATCCCTTTGTGTTCTACCCATCAGTCATGATTTATAGAAAAATCACCATTTTCAATAGAGGACACAGGTAAAATATGTAGTTAGGTTTCATGGGAAGAGAAAGTATGAGAAAGCAGAGAGATGGAGAAGGGAGTCATTTTCTCTCAACATAACAGCGCATTCCCACTGAGGCTTCAGTCTTTGTGCACCCAGTGTCTGTGTGTTGATTAACACTGTTGTAGTGTATCTGTTATTACTCAACTGACACGTTGCCACAAATTATAGCTAGAGCATTGTAGTGCATTACAGATGCAAATACCATTTAAAATAATTTCTTTCCTTTATACCTAGAGGATTGGGAACACAACAGCAGGCTTCCCCTTTACTCTAAAAGCATCCATCCTGCTAACAGAGTAAAAGAGCTGTTATTCAGTTCATGCTGAGTTTTAAATGTAATGTGTTAGAAGGTGTTTATTCTCTCACAGATTAGCTCCCATTATCATTAAAGGGAGATGCCTGAACAAGTACTCCATGAAGCAGTGAAAATATCATCTTCTCAGGGTGCTTTTTGGGGAAATACTGTCTTTCAGAGAGAATTCTTTTCTTAGCCTCAGCTATCATAGTGTCATATCATTTCTTATACTGTCTGGTCTTATTTTTTTTTCTATAGTATGGACAAAACAAAATAGAGATAGCCATATCAAAAATGATCATAATAAAGGGCATACGATAATAAAGGATAATTGGGAAGAGTATATCAAAGTATGGATAATTAGCAATCTCTCCTGAGTGCACAGCCAATCTCACACATAGCTGGAGTCAGAAGCTGCCTCTGCAGAGGGATTTCAGATTTCCCAGCACCCATTTCCTCTCCCCCATAACCAGCCCTCGCTGGTCCTGCTTGTTCTATTGCCTTTAGGGGGGGAAGAGGTAACATTAAAAGTGGAGTTAATTTTCAAGTTAAAATACCCTAAGAGCAAGATGGTGTGGTAAGGCATGCAGTGAATAGAATTAGTATTCCTGTTTTACAAATAGAAAAAAAAGAGAGATAATATGAGATTCAATGACATGTCAGAAATTGATTGGAAATTATTATCTCTTCGTCCAGTGATCAGAATTGGTAGATCCTCCCTTCCCCCAACTGGTGGGCAGAGTATGAAGTAACCTGCAGCCCGGAAATACCTGAAAGACTAACCATGTACCTTATATGGACTATACATTGGACCACCAATCCACACCTGCCAAATACCCTAAGCCCTAGTTACTATATGGACCATACATTAAGCCACCAATCATAATGTGCCAAGTACACTAAGCCCCCATTCCTTCCCATTCCGCCCCTCAAAAGGCGTGCCCACCTCTGCACATGCTGCTGTCCTCCCCTTGCGAGACAGCCCGGCAGGTCCTTCTCCTCTAATAATGCCTGTAGTCCTGGTTTTTGGCCTCTGTCTGATCTTTCAAGAATGAAATGGTTAGAATCGCCGTGTCACTCCATTTCATATTTTGCTTAAAACAGGGATATCCACAAGATGTGGTCAAACTGAAGATACAGAAATAATAATACTTAATTGGTTAGATCTCATTGTGGGTTGATGTATCTGCAGATTTTCCAAGTGGTACTTGGACTTAACATTTCATGTTAAGAAACAGAAAATAGTTTTGCACCAAGCACTTTGTAGTCGACCACAGGAAGCTCACAGTTTTCACTTATGCATGCTCTTCAAGGTCTCCAGGGATCCATTTCATGATAAAGCAGGCCTTCATAACTCTCTGGCTCTAGATCAAGAACAATTTGTCTTTATGTTTGTGGAATCTAACCTATCAGTTTGAAAGAGAACAAATTCTGAGGAAAATAATAAGTTGCTTTCATATGGATTTTCCGAGTCAAATAAACATATGAATGGAGGTGGAAAAGCAACCTGGAAACAGCATTTCTCAAATAGAAATAGCTAATTTTAAAGAATTAAACTGGTCCGACCAGTCTGGTGTGTGATGATCAGCAGTGGACCAGCTCTGAGAAGTTAGAAGTCCACACACACACACACACACACACACACACACACACACACACAAGTAAAGATTAAAGAGATTTTGTAATTATTTATTGTAGGGAACTGAAGATTAAAAGATGTCAATGAACATTCAAGTACAATAAACGCTCATACATTTCTTTTTCTATACATTTCTTTTTCTATTTATTCAAGATTTTTAGTAAACTTTCAGGACTAATAAATTTTCTCTTTATACTATTTTCAAGAGAGAGACCCTAGGAAAGAAAGGGAACAGAATACTTGTTTGGAAATATTTGAACAATTTAAGAAAAAATGATTTCCACTCTCTGTGAGCATATTTAAAATTTCTCCCAAAATAAACTACTACATAATTGCAAAGCATTCCTATCTATCAAAAGCAGAACCCCTAGTAATGAAAAACTCAACATACGGGCTATATATCTCCCAAGTCCTTTATTTTTCATATATTTTTATTCATTTATTGATAAATAGTTATTGTTCCAGGCACTGTACTAGGTATTAGAGATATAAAATTGAATCACACAAGGTATGTGGAAAAAATTGGAAATTGCATTTTTTTAATATATTTTATTGATTTTTTACAGAGAGGAAGGGAGAGGGATAGAGAGTTAGAAACATCGATCAGCTGCCTCCTGCACACTCCCTACTGGGATATCATGTGCCTGCAACCAAGGTACATGCCCTTGACCGGAATCGAACCTGGGACCCTTGAGTCCCCAGGCCGACGCTCTATCCACTGAGCCAAACCAGTTCGGCAGGAAATTGCATTTTTACCTTGTGCTACCATTGTACCTGTGGGTCAGGGTTTTTCATGGGCTAGAACTCATCTAACTTTCTCAGTGCACAGAAATACATACTATCCCATTTGCTTTCTTGTAAGTTAGCTTTCGCACTTTAAAGAATTGCCGCGGAATACTATTGTAAAACCCACATGATTTCTCATTAGCATTTAGATTTTTTTAAAGGCACTCTTCTTCCTATCAAACTATGTCTCCTCTAAATTATTCATCTAATATTCGTTGACTGTGTATCTGTGCCAGGCACTTGCTGTGCTCAGGTGTTGAAGAGCTGAAGATGGATGACACAAAACACTTGCCCTCAAGCAGAGCAGTCATGGCACTTCCTGGACTCAGAGAACTAGAGGCAGCATCTTAGTACTGGTTAGAATGCATTTCTCTTCTACCTTCTGCAGGGATTACAACAGCCCAGTTTGACACAGGATACAAAATACCAAATGGGAAATAGACTCCAAAAAAAAAATAGATTGCAATAAATGTCCATCCACATGGAAAACAAAAGTTTTCTTTTAGTATCTGCACATCCTAGAATGGAATGTTCTCTTATATTCCCATATATGTGAATTATAGTGAGAGCCAAGTGTATTAACATTTGTGGTAAACACACAATGCAATATGCAAATGTTACGTTATAGAAATGTACACTTAAACTTATGGAATGTTATTAACCAGTGTCACCTGAATAAACTTAATTTTGAAAATAATAATATAATAGCACTACCTGGTTTGGCTTGTTGGCCTGTGGACTGAAGGGTCCCAGGTTCGATTCCAGTCAAAGGCACATGCCTGGGTTGCATTCTTAACCCCCAGTAAGGGGCATGCTGGAGGCTGCCAATCAATGATTCTCTCTCATCAATGATGCTTTTATCTCTCTCTCCCTCTTCCTTCCTCTCTGAAATTAATAAAAATATATAAAGTGATAATAATATAATTTACTTTCAAATGTTATACAAAATTCAATTGCTCTCCACTAAAAGAATCCGCACAAGCTAATTTCTGTTGAATTAAGAGAATGGAAAGTGTGAAGGAGTAACTAATTATGAGAGATTTCTAAAATCCACACTCTTTATAAGTTCATACTACCTATACCTGTCATGTATAACTCCTTTGAGCACCTCACCCTTTGGTCTGTAATTTTTTAGAGCACTGTTTTCTTTTACCAGCGAGGTAGTGGGTCCTTGGCTCTGTGGCTCCCACACCTATTACAACACAATCTGTACACGGGGAACTCAATACGCTGTTCCTGCTGCCACGGCTGCTGATGAGGCTGATAAGTTATCATCTCAGTCTATCTCTAAACAGAGAAATGGCCCGCGTCGCGTCTGTCGGGGATGATTTCAGGCCACCTGAGAGCACAGCGATGAGATCACTCCGCAAAGGAAAATGATGCTCAGAGTAGTTATTGGCTGAAGTGAGGTTTGAAAGAGGCGGGCTTCAATTAAGTGCAGGAGAAAAGGATATTCCAGCAATTTTTACGCACAGAGAATGTGGCTCAGAGACTGGTGTGAGTGGGGCTCCACTCTTCTCTTCCTCGAAGAAAAAGTTTATTATGCAGGTTGCTTAGGCAGAAGCTGGAGGTCTTCTGGGATCATCCCATCCTGTGAGGTTTGGGCCTTGTTAGGCAGCTCACCCTCTCCTGGGCCTTGATGCTTAATGTCTTCATGTGGAATTACTCCCAGCGGGGTTGGTCTACTTTCCTGCTGCGCTGAAAAAAGGATTCAAAGATTGGCCTTGGCCGAAAGTACACACCAAATATAAAGAGGAGTTTAGGACTGAAGACGCAGGCATTCACAGAGCAGTTCATGAGATTAACTCAATTAGATCGTTTAGAGTAAATACAATATGTCCTTCCTGCTACTCCTGGCCGATTTTAGAACACCTCACCCATCAGAGCCATGGTTCTCAAACATTGACTGGCATCAGAATCACCTGGAAGGCTTATTAAGCGCAGATTGCTGGCATCTACCCCAGGGTTTTTCGTTTAGTAATCCTGAGGTGAGGCCAAAAACCCGCATCTCTAACGTTGCCAAGAGATGCTGGTGCTGCTAATCTTGGGACCACACCTGGAAACTTCTGGATCTGAGGAGTTAGCCCCAGAATGAAACCTAGCTAGAGGCTGCCTCTTACATGGAAGACTCCGCATTTCCTTTTTTTTTTCTGCAGTTTCCTGGTTTCCTCAATTTCTTCTAATTCCCTTCCTCCATCCATTCGTTTACATATTCAATGAAATGTCTAGAATCTATAAAGTCCTAATTGATGCCACATTTAGCCAAACGGTACTCTACATTCACTAAAACTCTGAATGTAAAATCAAGCCCTACATTGCTGTACACCCACCCGGAGATGTGCAGGCCCTTGATGTTCTGAGGGCCTCAGAACCATGAGGCCACACGAGGCCACACATTCCTGGTGTCTGTTGATCCCTAGTGGCTCCTGATGCCAACCCCTACTCTATTCTTACTTTTACAAACTGTAAACCAGGGGATGATTTTGGTTGGGGGTAATGATACTAGTGAATAATATACAATGTTAACCATCATTTTCAATTTTGAGGGGAAAACATGGACATATTTCTTTTCCCTGTTTTGTGTTTTCTTAGTAGAAACTTAACAATGTTTGGCAAAGTCTTCTACTCCATGAAAATCAAACCTTTCAGGTCAACTTCTTACAAATTTAAGACAGTGAACTCTATAAAATCCAACTGTGTGTTCAGGATTTAGTTTCATATGACTTTAGAGATTAAATTATGGGTGTAAAGGACACTTTCTGTGGTCCCAAAGAAATGTAATTTAAAGGCTTATTTAAATAGGTATACAATGTAAATCAAATGTGAGGATAATGACAGTTATTTCAGAGAACATTTAAGTCAGATTAAGTTTCTACTTCAGTTGCACAATATCCCTGAATATGATTATACATGCCAGAAAATTTGCTGGCTGTTATACAGTACATAGTTGTTAAATCACAAACCCATAAACAAAATTCAGAGATTTTTTTTTATTAGTCTGGAAAAAAAATTGACATTGGTTAATATTACATAGGTTTCAAATGTACAAAAAAAGGAAACAATTCAAAGATGATAGTTTAAAATGCATTAAACATGCTATATTATCTGTAATAATGAATCATAATTTTTAATTTTTAAACAAGGGGGAGTTTAAAACTAAGAAGAACAGTATTAGAAATTGCTGGCACTTAAACAATTTTTTGAATCAAAGACAAACTGGAATTGACACGTGAGATATAGTAGAATACTATGAACACTCTTTTGTACCAAAATCTTGTATATGACTTCAAGGAGATTGATATTAAGTGAAAAACAGCAAGAAAAAAACAAAAAACAACAACAAAAACCTCCAACACTATTTGCTGTCCTCTCATTTCCTAGGGCCTCCAAAGAGAAGCGTATGAAGAACACTAAAATAATTAACTTCTGCTGAGTCAGAGAAGGAGTCCTGTCCTGACTGCCCCAGAGCGCACGTGCACGCATAGTCTCCATTTCAACCAGATTCGGATGGCCCAGCGCTTCTGTGTGGTTAGAAAGGAGGTGTGAGCAGAATCCAGCTTGGACCCTCTCCTTCAGGAGAACGGGCGAGTCTGCTCAGGGAGAGAGGGAGGTCAGCAGTGTGAACACTATTTCAACATCTAACCTCCCTTAGAATAGATAGATCACTAGTCAGGAACTCGCTTCTTTTTTTACCACTATTTCAAAGCTTTTTCTGTCAGTTTTTTTGTTTTTTAAGGATTTCATCAGATATGTAGCTCTGGTGTTTTATTCACTATGCCATTTCACTTTATGGAGATGCAGAATGAGGACTTGCTACTACAGCACTGATGGGGAAAAGAGGATTTATTACACACGTGCACAGAGCAACAATGAAAAAAATGTGCCACAAACAACCTAGACTTACAGTATTGATAAAACAGATTTACCTGTAGAATAGACATGAAGTATAAATCACTCCAAGGAATTGGTGACATGTTAACATTGCATAAGGTGGAGACCTGTCTGTTACTTTAATCCCAGTTGGAGATTTTGCAGTGTTATTCACTGACATTTTACAAGTGTTACTGTGCATAGTGTTAAGTTAAAAACTGCTAATCTATTAAAGTTTCCAATTTTTGAAGTTTGTAATCCAGGATTTTATTTCTGAATCTTGCAGGCGGCTGCTAGTGTTTTATTTTTTTCTATGTACAATAACATATTGTTTGCTCTTATCAATGAAAAATACTTGCCAGAATGTTTTGTGTCATTCAAATATCTACATAGCGATATCTTCAAAACCATATATAAAATGATGGCATGAAGCAATTTGTATACGTAGCATCTCAATTCTCTTCCCTGCTTTTAATCATCCTATTGGCTACTTGAAAGATCCCTTTGATTTCCTTCTTCTACTACAGAGTCCATCTTCTCTAAGGAGTGCTTCCTAACTTGACACCTGCATTTTTGTTGTTTTGACATTTTGCTGTTGATTAATAACCTCCTTGCTATACGAATAACATAATTCCAGCTTTCCTAATAAAGGCAGTCATATTTTAATTGATTTACATGTCTCTTCACCTGCAGCCTCAGCTACATGAGTTCAGAATTTTGTTTTCCATTGTTTTTGAACTTCAACTAAGAAATTATTAACACTTAATAAGTGCTCAGTAAAAACCCTTTGCATTAAATTTCATGTCAACAGCCTGATTCTAATTCATGCCTAATCCTAGGTTATGCGGCAGTTGTCAAGGCACCTAAGAAATAATGAGCAATTAAAAAAAGAATAATTCTTGTTTTGTGGTTTTCAAGTACTAAACTACTGAAGAAACATAAGATTTGAATATTAATGCCTGGCTGGTTTGGCTCTGTGGATAGAACTTTGGTCTGCGGACTGAAGGGTCCCGGGTTCGATTTGGTCAAGGGCAAATCCCTGGGTTGCAGACTAGAGGCCAGGTGCACAAAATTCGTGCACAGGTAGGGTCCCTAAGCCTGGCTGGCGATCAGGGCCAATTGGGGCCTTCTGACTGCTAGCCAGGGCCTTCCTTCCCTGGCTGCTAGCTGCCGCACATGGCCTTCTTTTGTTCCGCACTTCCCCCTGCTCGTCAGAGCACATCATAGCAAGCGATTGAACTCCTGGTCTCCTGGTCAAACTCCTGAGGGGACATTTTGCATATTAGCCTGAAATATAGAGATAATTTTCCTGGCATGCTTAATTATGTCTTCCTATAGTTTGGAACTCAACAAAAGAGTTCACATACTCTAAAACATTAAGATCTGATTCTTATAAGGTCTGATTTTATCCCAGGTTTAAAAAATAAAAATAACTAGGAAACTGTGTAAAGGAGCGAATATAAATGGCCTTGATGAATCACAAAAAGAGAGGTGTTGCAATCATAGGTATAGGATAAGACAGTCAGAAAAGGACAACCATCACACCCTCAAATTACAGCATGCCTGGTAACATTCACAGCTCTGAAAATCTCTTCCTCCTACACCCAGACCCTCTCTTACCCTAACTGCTTACCCCAGAAATGGGGTGACATTAATCCCTTATTTTCAGCTCAGGATTGAATTAATTTTATCCATCTGTGCATAACTTGGGATTCTAGGAAGAACTAAATGGGATCTTTATGATATATGTGAACAACTAATTAGCCACTCTGTTTCTTATAATATCTCCACTTGAGTGATTCTTTCATTGAAAATAATGGTCTATTTCCCATGGTGAAACAGATTGAGTCAGCTGTTCCCTGGGCTTTTCAAGTGATGAACTGATGCATTTATTCTTTATTTGCAGGATCATTTGAATCTTAAATTCCTATTTTTTTTTATAATGTCTGTTCCTTCAAAATATCTATTCCCTTTGTGAGAAGCAAGTGCAAATATCTAGGAAATCATATCCAGAAGGCCATAATAGTATAAAAGGAGGTAGGTAGTCCAAAACGTCATGTCAAGACCCTTTGGTTTATAAATTATCTGAATAGGTAAATGATTGCTAAGTGATATTGCCAGAGTTCATAGAGTAAATAATTTTTTCTTGCATTACTGACATGTAGACCTACATACTGATGTAAAAAATGTAAGTGTTAATGCAACCCTCAGAAGTTGAGTCACCTTTGATGAATGCATGATTAGCCTTAAGGCCATAACTTTATTCCTTGATGAAGTCATAGCCATAGTGTTACCATTAGCGAATTTATGTATTTTCTAATATTTTTTAATTCAATTATATGATGATAACCATACTGCTAGTAGTAATTATAATGAATTAGCTGAGCACTTCCTATTTTTTAGGCACTGGGCACGCACCATCTCACAATTGATCTGATAAACAATCCCACGTGATCAGCACTAGTCCGGAGAGTAATGGAATGCTCCCATTCTATAAATGAGAACACGAGGCTCAGGCAAAATAGAGAAGCTTCTCAAGATCATACAGGTAGAAAGTGGAAGGCCGGGGACTTGGGACTATATATTAGCCATCACTCTTGAAAATTTACTCTAGAGACCACCATTGTATGATGTTGCATCTAGTTATGGCAATATTTTTTAAGTGAAGAAAATTAGGGAAATGGTCTAATAGGGACAAAAAATATACTCGGGAGAAAATGGGACAATATATCTGAAATCAAAATTCTGTTGGAAATTATTACTGTGAAATAGCTTGTGCTTCAGCTCATGCCATGCAACCCAGTCTACCATTCACTGAGCTGCCACACACTAGCATTTGGCTTCATAAAAGTAACGGCCATCTTTGAACCTCATGATGCTAATCCTCCACATCAAAATATGAATTCATGAATTAATTTTCTATGATATTTATCAGTAGGTTTACTCAAGGCCTTAATAAATAGTAACTCTGATCTCCTAAAGACATATTAGGGAATACCTACAGTCCTTTAGAGCAAAAAGTTCTCAGGCGAAGGACAACATTAACATAAAAATAAATGCTTTAGTGTTGCATTCAAAACAACTTTCTATGGATTGTGATAGAACCGGAATGACTTTCCTATTTCTCTACTGAAATCATAATGTGACTATCACAAAATAATTTTATGCAAAGAGTACATGTGGACCAACATTGTTGGGTCACTCAGTTAAAATTGAGCATTAATATGGTTGACTCATAAATAATTCAATATTAATGTAAACACCGCTGGTTTCTACAGGAAAATCTTTTTCTCGGGTTCCAGAAAATTTTTGCAGTCCATTTTTATTACTCAAAAGGCCTGCCATAAGTTAATCAGCAGAAGAAATTTTAGGTATTTGGTAGTTTTAAAAGGCTACATTTAAAAGACTTGCTACTTGAAGTGGAATTATGAATCAATTTTGATTTAAAATATTATACCTTTTTAAAAACCTTTAATCAAGTAATCAGGGGAAAAGTGACAGCAAAATATTAGAACTAGTAATTTTTAAAAGCCAACATCATCTTAAATGATAGGGATTCATTTTCTATGGAGCCCTTTCTGGGCTCAAGGTCAAAACTTTAATATGGTAAGCAGCTTAAGCTAAAATCTTTTTTACTTTTTTGAGGTTTGATGTTTGAAAGAGATGCAAATGAATGCTAAGACAGGGGAAGTCTTGCAGAATTAAATTTTGAAAACTGTCTTTAGGAAATCCTGTCTCATTCAACTAAGCAACAGGCAGAGAAATCAAGGTCATTCATTTAATATCCCCCTGCCTAAAATTTTCGACATGATGTGTTTCGCTCAGTGGCTCATACTTCAAGTGCTAAATAATTGCTCAAATCTGTTGAAATCATAAATGTTAAAGGGATCACTGAGATAATTCTAGTCCAACTTACTAATTTTAGAGGAGAAGAAAATGGAACTCAGAGAAACTGTATGTGACTTGCCTGATGCTGCAAAAATAGCAGCAAGCAAAATGTTCAATTGCTAGACTAAATGTTGACTTGCCTGTACGCCAGCCATTAGTACTGCCATGTCATAGCAGCTTTATAAACAGTAATACTGATTAACTCCACACCAATATGTTTGTGTCCAGAGGATCAGTGTTTCTAAACATTACCTTAAGAGAATATACAAATATTCTACTATTGCCAAAGAGTGCTTTGGAGTCCATTTGAGGGGCCAGATTTTGCAATATTTATGCA
This sequence comes from Myotis lucifugus, assembly GCF_000147115.1. Taxonomy (NCBI): domain Eukaryota; kingdom Metazoa; phylum Chordata; class Mammalia; order Chiroptera; family Vespertilionidae; genus Myotis; species Myotis lucifugus. The sequence continues at coordinate 911,808 of NW_005871293.1, read as the reverse complement.
TTAATTTAGCTATTACTTAACAGTGACTGGGAGCCTACTATGCATTGAGCATTGCAAATGAAAAGGTAAATGCCACTATGTCCTTATTCTCAAGGATGACAAGAGAAGTGAAGATGGACAGAAGGAGAGGTGAGTAGGAAACACAGATAATAAAACTGGAAGATTAATTGGATTCAAGGCATGTAAGAGAAGGTGCAGAGGGTAAAGATTAATAATGACTTACATACACCGTATCAGGTACTGGGCTAAGCATTTATGAAAACCGCTCCTCAAACCAACACTCTATAGAGTGTAACTATTCTCATCTTTATTTCACAGATGAGGAAACTGACACCCAGAAAAGCTGCACTACTTTCCCAAAGCCACAGGGCTGGGGTGCGAACCCAGACTTCACGTTCTTAAACACTCAGCTATCTGGCTTTTCTAGACTAGTTCTGATGGCTGGGGTGCCTAAGCAGACGGAAGTATTTCTGAAGTAAATTGGTGTGAAGAAGTGCAAATATGTTTATGAGGAAGGGAGAAAGACAGTCAAGTTCTTTATTTGAACGGACTGGAGGATGTATCATAGAGGCCAGCATTTTCCACATTGGCCAGGTTGCAGACAGCTCTTTGGGAGTTAACAGCACAAGGGTAGCAGTTGAAAATATCCGTGTAGCCACGTTTGCTCAGAGAGAGTATCCTGAGTGATAAGTGAGGTTTCCTGAGGTACAAACACCCACATTCAGGGAAATAGCACAGAAAATAAATCACCAAAATTGATTGGGATGAAAAAGTCAGAACGGAAAAAAGAATAAAACGTGAGAACATTGTAAAAAATGACAGCGTGTTCCACAGTGCCGGCTTCAAAGAAAAGTCAAGAAATTAAAGGACTAAAAATGCCCACTGAAGTTGATAACAGGAGGTCATTCAAGTGATAGAGTGAAAGGCCATTGTGTGGTATGTTGAACCATGAATTTGGGGTGGGTGAGGAATTAGTGATGAGATGGACTCCTTGTTGAAGAAACTTTATTGTGAAGTGGAGAAAGAGTAGGAGTTGGGGAAGCAAAAAGGGGTTTTCTTGGATATTACATCTCTCTCTTCCTTTCTCTCTCTAAAATATCAATAATAAAAAAGAATATGGTATTTTAAAAAAAATTTTCCATCATTTGAGCCATAATAAATGTGTTGCAAACTCTAAGATTAATTTCATAAAATACTCAGATATAGTTTAGTAAATGTATGTAATACCAGGCACTGCTCGTGGCTCTAAAGATCAGTCATGAGCAAATATGGACACAATAAAAAAAATGATTTGGTGGAAAAAGTAAATACACCAAATTATTAGAAAATAATGAAATGTATTAAATGCCATTTATAGATTCTAAGAGATAAAGTATCTTTGTGAAAAGGTATTAGGAAGCTATAATCATGTTCGGGAAAAATCTTCAATCTATGTGCAACACAAACAAGTTTGAGTTTGAAATATCAGGCAATACAACGGTTTTACGTTCTTGGATTATGTTATATCCTGACTGAGCCTTTCATTGTTTATCATAATTAGAATTTCTGTTACCAGTGTTTCTTCTAAAATGGAATCCCAGCATATTTGTTAGAAAAAAACTTACTATTATTATTTTCCTCAGTAATAAAATAATATGTTGCACTATTACTCATTATAAGGAAATGCTGTCTCTAAGAGCTGAAAATTCTATAAGTATTTACATGATGTGGCAAGAAAGAAACAGAAGGAGTGCCTGTCTGGCTGCGTGAACTCAATCCAGAGCCGACTGGAGAATCCTGTAACATGCTCCAGCCAGATTCTCTTAGAAATAGAATTAAACTTGCCCCCTTCGCACTCTTAGTAAGAACATGCATGCAAGTTCAAGAATGACTAAGAAGAAAAATATTGAAGCAGGGAAAGCCTTTTCTTTAACCATTAAAGCCTTTGCACCTGTATTTCCTGTCTCAGATCACTACACAGTTCACATAATTGCCCAGCATATGAGATGCAGTCTGTACTCATTATTTCCCCAAACCCACATCAATCACTGAGTCCTTTCAATTCTACTTCCTTCCTCTGTGTTAAGCCCATCTATCATCGGGAGCTCCACTGTCCCTACCTAGATTTGAGTTATCATTTTTTATGCCTTGAAACTGGTCACACTGCCTTCAGTTCTGTTCCTTCCTCATTTACTTTCCACACACATAGGGATCATTCTGAAACTTAAACATATTTTTTTTAATATATTTTTTTAATTTTTGAGAGAGAGAGAGAGAGAGAGAAACGTGAGAAACACCAATCAGTCAATCAGTTGCTTCCCAAAGGTACCCAACCCAGGTCTGAACCCTGAATCTGGACATGTGCCCTGGCCAAGAATCAAACTGGTGATATTTTGGTGCACGGGATGATAATAACTAACTGAGCCACACTGCTCAGGGATTTTTTTTTTTAATTTTAAATAAGTGTAATACTTTCAATGTCTTGCAATCACCAACAGATGGAAGTTCAATACCTCAACATCTTGTACCAGATCCTTAATCTGACTCAGGTTTCCCTTCAGACCTATATTCAGGAGAAACTGAACCACCTGCAATGTTTCAAAATCTCCAGGCACATTCCTGCCTCCAAACCTTTGCAGAAGCTGTTCCCTCTGCTTGTCAGACCCTAACTCCATCATTCCCACTTCTTTACCTGGCTCACTCCTACTTATGAATTTGTCCCCATAGGTGTCGCCCCCTTCAGGAATCCCTTCAAAATGCCCCAAAGCTGAGCTAGGTATTTCTTATAGGCTCCCCTTGCAGCCTCTACGAAACTCATCAGTACAGTCATAAAACTGTATCGCAACCGCCTGTTTACATAGCTATGTTTGTACTTGAAGCTACTTAGGAATAAAAAGTATATCTTCATTACTTTTATGTGAATCCTAACAGAAAAAAGAAGAAGAAATGATGGGGAAATTTATATATATATATACACACTTAGACAACTTTCTCTCTGCAAGCTTCTATTTTCTCATCTATAAATACACAGTACTACCGAAAATATCAAAAGAGATAGTTAAGCTAGAACCCATTAATAATAATAGTGCAACTATATAATGTATGTTATATTGTTGTAATTTTTGTTCTCATTAACGGTTCCTTGTGAAATTGATGCCATGGATGAGCTGCTTTTATGAGAGGCTTGAGATGGAATACTCTGTTCTTCTTGTATAGAATTCCATATTGCACATCTGGGAGTCCCATTCGCATTTTGACAGCCCATCAGCCAAAGGATTCCTTGGAGACAACCACAATAGTAGTTCATGAATTAATGACTGGTTAGTAAGAGTTTGCTTCAATAAATTAGAGCTGTTTGAGTAATAACAATGTTACTCAACAAGGATATAAAGATATATATACATCAGCAATACAGTTCTTAATAGATGGATGTAATGGAATTAGGCTTAACCTCAAAAAAACATCAGAATTAATTGAACTCTTTGGAGTATTCTCCATAGAATTACTTGTGGGTTGAAGTTTTAACTAAGAAGGTTTTATAAAATATGAGAACTGTCAAGAATCTCTAATAATCCTTATGTAGTTGTATAAGCCTTGACCATCTGATTCTCAATTTTTATGTGCCTAATTATTACCTAAGATTTATAATAAAATATATAATTAATGTTCCCACTGCTAGAAATTCTGACTTGGTGCTCTGGTGTAGGGCTGAGGAATTTGCATTTTAATGAGAACTTCAAATGATTTTGATACTGGTTTTAATCAGTTCACCCTTTAGAATCCACTCTGAAAAAAAGTGCCCATCTTCATTCTTGTTTTCTTATAGAAGACACTGTACTTGTAATCATACTTAATATAATCCCAAACATGCCTATTCATGTAGAGTACCAATTTTAGATGCTTTTAATAGAGCAAATCCTGTACTCATTTGCAAATCCTGTACTTATTCATACTCAATTTAAGTTCCAATAATATAAATAATATATTTCTTCTATATTTTCAGTAGGACTCTATATATTATGACTAGATACCCACAGAATAGACAAAGATAATATAGTTTTGTTGTGACTATGATCCTATTACTGGCATTATATTAGAAAACTAGAGGCGCAGGTACAGTCCCTAGGCCTGGCCCGCAATCAGGGCCATCTTCCCCAGCTGCCCGCAGCCAGCTCCACCCCCCGCCGCCACCCACCCCCAGTTCCCTGTTTGCCATCTGGTGATGGTGCCTGACAGTCGGGGGAAGGGGCCAAGAGGTGGGCTGTTCCCGCCCTCTTGCCGGCCCTGCCCCCACCGCAGGTGGCCATCAGGCAATAGGAACCTGCCGGCCGGGAGAAAGGACCAAGAGGTGGTCAGTGGGCCTCATAGTGACTGGTCCAGCGGTCGTTCTGGTCGTTCTGCCATGAGGGTCATTTTGCATATTACCCTTTTATTATATAGGATGGAGCAGAAGTCCTGAGCTGGCCATGAGGACACGCTCTGCCACCACCTCAGTGACCTTGGACAAGGCACCTCTTGGCTGTGGACCTCAAAGTCCATATCTGAGCAGAAAGATTGCACTAAATACTCTTCCAAATGCTTTCCAGATTGAAGGCCATGACATTTTCATGCATGTTAAGTCATTTTAATTTACAATAACTCATTTTTTACATCTGGCTATGGTTGTTAATTTAAATGTAAGGAGAAAATATAGGATATTTCCAAGAGGATTATTGCACTATACATCCTATGTATTACTTATAGTCCACCCATCACAAAAAAAGAGAGGTACTAATATTTAGTAAAAATAATCATCCTACGACTGCAATAGTCTCACAGGTTGTGTCTCCAGTAAAGGGAATGGTGGCAAGGCCATAGTGGATATCCAGCCAATGGGTAAAATGATCAGTTAATATGGTTTTATTAACAGCTTTTCTGTGAAAAGCGTGTTTAGGATCCAAAGTCCTGACACAGTTGGTTTAGGAAATTCTGTTTGGAAGACTCGTTGTTCATGACTGTGAAGTCACAGTCCATTCTCTGGACAAGACTGAGGCTTCCCTGTTATCCCATGATTTTCCAAATGAAATACATGTCTGTTAAGTCAGGAAAAAAGAGGCTGGGGATTCCCTTCCTAAAGTGTTCCTTCTTTGAGTGGCAAGAAATTATATTCTTGCAGAACACCTGAGAAGGAATTTGCAAGACTCTGCTTCTGTGCTACTTAAGAAATCAAAGTCTGCATCATTGACAAATATTTTAACTTTCAGAAGTTTCATCAAGGTGAGAATAATTAGTAAATTCTCTAGTGACCTAACACAAAGATTGCACAATTACTTTCTAATTCCTGAGTGTACAAACCATCCTACTCATTAAAACAAATTTAAGGGACTTAATATTGGGGCCTTGTAGACCTCAACACCTATGCACAAGGGATAGCTGTTGATTGTCATGGATAGAAAGCATCCCTGGAAATTTCTGGTGCTAAAAAAGCTCAGGGACCTGTAAATTTTTTTCTCTTACTGACATGTGTATGTTGAGGGTGCCACTTTAGCATTTGTATTCTTCATTCTGAAGTAGCAGAGCAGTGCATGGATTAGGGGGGAAGGGAAAGAATTGATTGGAACAAGAGACATTACTTTCCTTATTCAAAATTTTGAATCAGCAAAACAGAACAGAATATATATGGATAGTGCTTTCCAAATCTCATTCCTATATTTTTTTATAATATTGGAAAGACATTGCTTCTTCTTAATGTTTAAGTTATTCATCTTTCTACACACATGATTTTTTATAGAGAACTTTATACAAGTAAATTTAAATAAATTTGCATTCACAGTAAACCACTAGCAATGAGCTAAGTTGCTAGGTCATTTATAATGCACATGATTATGCTTTACTAATGAGCACACTGAAAAAATTTAAACATTTTGTTTGCATATAAACATTTTTTTTGCATTTTTAGAAATAGGAAATTATTTTTCATCAGAACATCTATTAATAAGGCTTAGTTCTCTGAAGGAAAAACAGTTATGTATAAGAATTGCCATGTTCTTGCTCCTGTTGAGCTTATCTATGTTCAAAGACCATTGGGATCAACCCTCTTATCATCTCTTCAATAGTCACAATGATTGCTATGTCTTTGCCTGGAATCTAAACATTCTCCTTTATAAAAACTCAGTACTGAATATAATCATATTCTACTTGTGAACAGCTATCTACAGTGGTGGGCAAAAGTAGGTTTATAGTTGTTCATATGGAATCTATATATATAAAAGCCTAAGCAACCATTACGACTGGACGACCAGGTGACCAGCCAGTAGCTATGACATGCATGACCACCAAGGGGCAGACACTCAATGCAGGAGCTGCCTCCTGGTGGTCAGTGTACTCCTACAGCCAACCTCCCACGCCCCCCCTCCCTGCCAGCCAGCCCCCATTGGCCCTGATCACTGGCCAAGAGACCCCCCTCCCATGCAAAAATTCATGCACTGAGCCTCTAGTATAATCCTATATAATAAAAAGCTAATATGCAAATAAACCAAACAGCGGAATGACTGGTCACTATGACATGCACTGACCACCAGGGGGCAGACGCTCAACACAGGAGCTGTTCCCTGGTGGTCAGTGAGCTCCCATAGGGGGAGTGCCGCTCAGCCAGAATCCGGGCTCACGGCTGGCGAGTGCAAGGGCAGTCGGACATCCCTTGAGGGTTCCTGGACTGTGAGAGGGTGCAGGCCAGGCTGAGGGACCATCCCCCGCCCCACCCCAGTGCACAAATTTTGTGCACCAGGTCTCTAGTATAATTATAAATAATAATATACAAATAAACACCATTTTGTATACTCACAACTGTAAACCTATTTTTGCCCACCACTGTATAATTGTATGTACTACACATAATTCCTTAATGATCCAAACTTTCAATAGAAATGGCATTCAGTTTATATTTGTTGTATCACTCCCTCCACTTGATACAAAGAACTGCCTCAGGTATATTTCTTGTTTTGAAACTCATGTATGTGCCATATGAAAATAGCCCCAGATCTGAGAAGAAACCACATTTGCCACAATTTAGAACTCAGAAGTTTAATTTTTTTCAGGTATACCTACAAAGCTGAGCTGCAGCTCTCCATTTTAAAAAGCAATACAGTAGAGAACTTAACAAGATTTTAGCTACCAAGGTGAGGGCGTCCCATAAGTCCTGCAATCACTTGTCTTTATATGCAAATATTTTCAGAGAAACACAAATATCTAAAATGAGTATATGTTTTTCTCCTCCCAGTGTAAGGCATTGCTATAGTTGCTTCCTGACATGATAAGTATGCAGTATTGCATACTTACTAAGATTTATATTTCTGTCTGCAAAGCTGGTTACAGATTTTAAATTTTATACACTGACATCATGAGTGCCATCATGCCAGTAGAGAAAATCAATGCTTAAGAAATAAAATTAGATATTTGTAAATAAGATTACAATATGTAACTTCAAACCAAGTAAGCAACCATTTCTTTCATCTTTCCAGTTACAGATACATTGTACCAACGATGCATGTAGAGGTCTTGAATTTAACCCTGTAAGCATAAAGAGTTAATTTAGCACTTCCCTATGTAGGTTCTTGGTAATAGACCCATGAGAAGAATGGTTGACATACATCATTTTCCCATGTAAAGCATGGCAAAAACATCCAGGACCCTTTACATAAGCTTTTTCTCAACATAAACGTAGGAACGAAGTTTAATGTCTTTGATGTAGACAGCAAATAAGCCCTTTCCACACTCTGAAGATGAATGTTGCAGAGAATTCAGTAGGGTTGCATAAAGGCAGCTGTTTATTAAAGTAAAAATCTCAGGTTTAAAGCTCCATAAGTATTTTGTGATGAATGAACAACCATTTGACTCTAGAGCTACTGAGTTTCTAATGAGACTGACCAGATCCTTCATCCTTGGCAAAATGTGCATTCCCATTATTAGGTTAACAGACTAATCAGAGAGAAGTCTTCCTGAACTTCAAATCATTCAAATTACTATAAAGGAAGGAGGAATTGAGGGATTACAATTTCTTTCAAACCCCATTTGTATCTTACTTGAGGACAAAAGTTTCATTATCATAAAACCCCAGGACCTCCAAAAGAGTGACTTAAGATATATGGCAAAGGTTTCAATTGTGGAAATACTGCTTTAAAGGACAATTAACAACCAAGACGAGAACACCTAGGATCGATGTTGAGCGGTGGACTAGCACACGGAATCTGGGCCAGGCTGCTTAGGCTCTCACTTTCTTTGATTTGTTACCTGCAGCAAGCTACTGAAGCTCTCTGTACTTTCAGTCCCCTATCGATAAAATTGAGATAATAAAAGGACCTACCCTTTAGGGTTGTTATGAGGATAAAATGAGTTAACTTACTAAGTGCTACGTAAGTGCTCGCTATGGTAAAGATGATGAAGATCATTATGAATTATTTGGTATTTGAAATAATTATTTGGTCCAAAAGGGAAAAGCATGTTTGTTTTGTTACTGTTTGTTTCCCCTGGCACTTCCCAGGTAAATGCTCAATGACTTTGGCTGTCTGAGTGAATGACTCTTCCTCTGTTTCTCACCAGCACCACCAGCCGCTGGAAAGAGTAAGCAAACAGGGATGGAGTAAAAAATAAAATGTTGATGTTGGGGCATAGTTTTGATTTCAAGTTGATCCAGGAGGAAGTTTGCATTAATGAGTACATTTCTTTTTTAATATACTCCTGCTATGCTCATTCCTTCTATAGTAACATATTTCTGTATGTTCCAGTTGGCATTGTCCTTCACCACAATATTACTAAAGAATCTCTACAGAGAAGTGGCTGCTCTGAATCTAGACTTGATTCCTTAATTAATCTGGTTCCTCAATTAACAAAAAGAGAAGCAAAATAACCTCCGGTGTTGTGTTCCTCACAGTATAATTTCTAACTGTTAATTGTTGCCTCTGAAAATTATTTAATTATTTCCTGATGTTAGCCCCTTATTTATAAATAAAACTTAATATTCCACATTGCTTATTTCCCTTCAGAGAATGTTATTATTAGTACAAAACAAAATTAATAACTCAGACTGGAGTAAAGAAACCTTTAGTTATTGGTTTGTTCACAAGCCTGTCTGCTCCTCCCCCAATGCTTCTGCATCACCAGAAAGAAACATAATCAATATATTTTTTTAAAAATTGACTTTACATCAATAAATGCAAAACATTGGCATACGGGAAAACTTCCCTGTTTGCCAACTATATACCCAGCAGATGTTACTTAAAGAAAATCTAGCCTAGCCAATGTGGCTTAACGGTTGAGCGGCGTTCCAATGAACCAAGAGTCACAGTTCAATTCCCAGTCAGGGCACATGCCTGGGTTTCCGACTTGGTCCCCTGAGTGGGGTGTGCAGGAAGCAGCCGATCAATAATTCTCTCTCATCATTGATGTTTCTATCTCTCTCTTTCTCTCCCTTCCTCTCTGAAATCAATTATTTTAAAATTATTTTTTTAAAAAAAAAATCTAGTTTGGAGAATAGAAAAATGAATATTTTAGCTTAACTTATTTTTTACATTAAAACACAGTATAATATCTCTATAAGATGATTCTCTAAACTCCCACTTATAAATTGATATTCTAAGATAGAGAACAGTGGAGGTGGATTTGTAATTGGGTAGCACTGCACAGGACTGCAAGAGTAATGGGTTGATTGAGCTCTAATGGAGACAGGGAACCTTTCAGAAGGGGGTTGGTTTTTATTTGACAAGTGCTAATGACGGTTGAAAAAAGATCACTGAAACACTCCAAGCATTATCTCTGTTAGGTCATACATGAAGGGCATTTAGGAAACCACCACTCTCCTCTTTGTGTAAGTACTTGTCTTAATTGATGTTAACACTTTGTAATTAATTTGTTTGTGAGAACATAATTTCAGAATATCTGCATAATATAAGGAAACTAGAGGCCCGATGCACAAAATTCGTGCAGTATTTCTTTAAAATGTCTTGTGTTAGTAATGTTAAAAAGTTTTGGAAAATGAAAGTGCCCCTGTGATACAAATACCACTGTAGCAACTTGGTGGAGTCCATCACCACATTGCCCGTATCTCCACCTCCTTTCCATTCCTGTGACTGTAGCTACTCCCATTCTTCCAGCACCCACACCCCACCTAATAGCTTCACCAAAACAGAGCTTATACGTTCCTCTGTGTTGCCCCTCACATTCAGATATTTATGATATGATTGATACATGGGCTATGTGTCCCCAAACACCCTTTCCTTGCTCAGCATTGACTATATTTAGCCTTTATTTGTGATTCATAAATCTACCTAGCTTTAGAGCTTTGAATTGGAGAGAGAAGCTAAAATATGAATAAGAGAAAAAGATTTCAAAAGAGAAGATTATTAGGTTTACCAAATGAATTAAAACTGAAATCAGAAAATGTGATATGGAGAGAAACTTGGCTCATCTTGGACACCGTTTGTTAAGCTCTATATGTGTTCCTGGAACTGAGGGAGGCAGGGAGAGAGGGAGGGAGGGAGGAAGGAAAAGAAAAAGGCAAAGGTAAAGCAAGCTGACTCTTCTTGGAAACAATTCCTGGACTCAGAATAGACTAGCTTTTCATACTTCTCTCACTCGATGCTGGAAAAATGGGCAGGAAACAATTTAGGTTTTATTTTACATAAAGCCTCCTGGCAAGAAACTACTTCTTAGAGCTCCTTTGCGTGTTCAACATCTGTCTTTCCTTTAAAACCTACATAACTCTTTCTCAATGAACCATCTTCCATAATATACACCTCTTAAACATCTGGCTAAATAAAACCAATTATACTATTAAAAATAAACCAGGATTTGCCAACAATATGTTCCACTAGCCTCAAAGTCAGATATTTGCACTTCAAACTCTGCTTGCATTTTTTACCTAGAGTTTGTTTTTTTCCTCTCTCCTCCCCTCCCCTGTTATTCACTTTTAATCTCCATTCTCAGAACTTGATTAGAGTGGTAAAACTAGGGAGCGGTGACAAAAATGGTGATAAAAAAGAACACTAGTGAACAGAAATGCTTTGATTCCTGACTGGAAACTCCCGGCTTTGTTTGCACGACTAAATCTTATTGGTGGTGTTTATTTGCTTTGCCTTACTCCACGCATCAATTGGTTAAATGATTTTTTATTCTTACCACATAGGCTTAGGCAGAAACTGAAGGTGAATTTATCCCTTGACTTTTCCCATCAAAACGATGTCTGATTTTTTTTCAAGTGAATTAAAATACAGTTCATTGAATGCTTAAAAACTGTCCAAGCACCATCTGTTAAAAAATATTTTTCTACATTAATATGAAAGTATTACATGTCTAGGTATGCAGGCTGTGGTCTTGGACTAGAGAATAGATTTCAAAGGCAATTCATTTTATACTATCACTATGTGTAAAAACAATGAAGGGGTGTATGATTTCTATAGACAGTGGGGCCTTGGCTTACGAGTTTAATTCGTTCCATGACGGAGCTTGTAACTCAAATAACTCGTATGTCAAATCAAAAGTGAACGAGTGAGACACGTGATGCTGGGCTGATGTTGTGGCATTCACTGTGACATTCGCTGCGCCAACTAGCAGTGGGGTATCTGAAGCTGGCTCGTAACCCAAATTTTAGCTCACAACTCAAAGCAAAAATCGGCCAAGAGACGGCTCGTATCTCAAAAAACTCGTTAGTCGAAACACTCAAAAGTCAAGGCCCCACTGTATATGGTTTGTATATCGATTATCACTTATACAAATGCTTTCTTCATACATTATGCAATACAGTGCCTTACTCAGTGTGACATACTGTGATGATTTGTTATAGTTTGGCAGCTTGGGAAAGTGTCAACATAATCTATATAACCAGTCTAATAAAAGAGTTTGAAATGAGAACCAAGGAAATATACAGTTATCTAGATTTTATGTACATATACATATATGCCAGGGCTGACCGGCAGACCCTGAACAATGGGTGAATGATGACTCTGACACACGTTTCTGTGAAAGAGAGGCTTAAGGGACTGCTTGGCTAGAGAAACCAAACAGCCTCATTCACCTGCCTCCTTAGGCTTTTATTGTAACAACAGCTTGAACTAAAATTAACTCTTAGATACTATCAGCAGGGTAAGCATCCTTGAGAAAACACATGCATCTGTAGTGTCTTTTAAACAAGGACGTTTTGAAGTCTAAAGATAAAGATTCCAGTAAAACACCTGGGGGCTCAGACTTGTTTGGAAAAGTCAGGACAGGGGCTGCCGATTTAGGCAAGGTTCCCCTAGAACAGTGATGGCGAACCTTTTGAGCTCGGCATGTCAGCATTTTGAAAAACCCTAACTTAACTCTGGTGCTGTGTCACATATAGAAATTTTTTGATATTTGCAACCATAGTAAAACAAAGATTTATATTTTTGATATTTATTTTATATATTTAAATGCCATTTAACAAAGAAAAATCAACCAAAAAAATGAGTTCACGTGTCACCTCTGACACACGTGTCATAGGTTCGCAATCACTGCCCTAGAACCTCCCACCTTTTGGAGATTCCTCCTTACAGACTTTCCAACCAAGTCCCTTGCTTCCCCCACCCCACCACACACATACATATATACACGGTTTCTTTCTTCTCTAATATTATGTCAAAATATTTTTCAATATTGTGCAATTTAAAATACAATATTTTAATTACCGCATAATATTCCATCTTACCAATCTATTTAGCATTTATCCTACTGTCAAACATTTAGGTTGCTTTCCATGTTGTTTTTCCATAAGTAATGTTAAGAGGAACAACTTTGTGCATTTGATTATTTCTAATTATTTCCTGGGGCTAGATTTTAAGGGATTGCAATTTCAGAGAGTGTAAATATTTTGGGGGTTTCCATATTGCCAAACTGGCTCAAAAACTTTTTTTTTAACAAATGTAAACAAACTCAAACAGCATAGGAAAGAAGCCCAGATACCACATTCTCACTAAAATTGAGGAGTTTTTTTGTTATTGTTCAATTCTGTAGGTAATGAAAGGTTTACTTCTAAACCTATTTTCTTCACTGTCCCAAAAAACAGTCTCCTTCATTCTTAGGCCAGTAGTAGAAGCCAAGAAAAATCCACAGAGGATTCAGCCTGATAGACTGATGTGCTCATTGCAGAATGTCTTACTATTTAAAATAAATAAATAAAAAGAATCTCAGTCCCAATATCCTTATAAAGAATATATAAAAATGCAATAATGATTTTTCATTTTAACATTGGGAGATTTTAAATCATCATTTTCATACTTTAGGAATAGCTAAATGACAAACTAGGAAGATAGAAGAGAATAATAGTAGTATAGCTGGAAGGTCATTTTGATTTTTCCCTTTTGATTTATACAAGTTTTTTATTCATAATTTATTATGAGTGTGCCAATTGTAAAATATGTCATTCCTAGAATGTATGTCATTTCTACATTCTGTTAAGTGACTTTCTCATGGCTGCAGGGATAGGAATGCAGACCTACTTGCCTGTCATTTCAGTCTGTGCTAAAAAATAAAAAGTTACTGCCTTTCTGTTCTTTTTAAAAATTTTTCTTAAGAAAAAAAATTTCGATAAGTTTTTATTCATTCAAAAAATATCATCTTGCAACTCACTGAAACACCTACTTAAAACTCAACTCATTTTATATTGCCACAAAAATGCTAATTTCACACATAGATCTTATCACTATGCTTGCCCCAGGAGCCTACTGTTACCTAGTAATTGCTTTGTAATTATTTTCTATCCTCAACAGGTGAATAATAAGATATACCACCTAAGAAATTAAATTTACATCTGTTCTTCTTATAAAATGAAAACTACCCCTGGAATGAAATGAAATGAAAACTACTCTAAAATGAACACTTTAATAAAGACGTTTTTCCAAAGATGTACAGTTCATATATTTCTAATTACACCTCACATTGAATGAAGCTATTATTTTCATCATAATAAACCAGGAATAAACTATAGAAAGAGTATAGTATCAAATTGTCCTAAGTATGTTACAGCCAAAGTAAAGTTCAATGTTAAGAGAATGGTGGAGTGGGGACCTACATATGGATATGCCAGCAAATCTGGGAATGCCTTTCGTGGCCTAAGACTGGACACCCTGGCTTTATCTTTGACACTGAGAAGTGTGTGGTTGAAGAATGAGTCCTAGACACCATAGATGCCACAGCGTTCCCTTGGTTATATACCTTTGTCCATGGATAACAGTTTACATAAATATCCCACTGTCTCCATTCCATTTCTCACAGATACTAATCAGTCATTCTATTTCCACCTGGGTGTGAGTATCAGCAGACCATTGTTATGGGGCAACCCATAAGAGACGACCACCAGAGCCAAAGAGTAGAATTTAGGAGCCTTTATTAGCTGGCCAGCGACTGCAGTTACCGCACCCCGCTGTAGCGAGGACTGAACTGCAGCCCCGACCAGATGTAGAAGTAAGCTTTTAATCACAAAAACCACAAAACGGTTGGCTAAACACACACAAAGTTCGTCACTCCATTTCTCAACACAGGTCACAGATTCATAGCTTAGAAAGGTCACAGGCTCATACCTTAGAAAGGTTAGGCTTTTCACCCTGGCTAAACCGTGACCTGCTTGTAAAAAATGTTAAGAGGGAGCTGTGGTCTTTGCAACAGAGCCAGTCCTGGATCCCAGGTACAGAGGAATTTGCTTTCTAAAACCAGTAAGATCACAATCAATGGGATGTTCACATTACAATCAATAAGGCATTCAATCGAATGGGAGGATTTATATAATTCAGAAAATCAAAATAACTTTTCTATTGTTAAGCCAAACAGCAGGGTTAAAGTTAAATTACAGTTTCTACCTGAGATGATTGCTACCATACTTCACCATAATCCTTCTCAGGAGGCAAAGCAAACTTATAGAAAGAACAGGAGAGAGTAAAGTAGTAGAGAAAACAAGTGAACTTCTCTTCCCCCCTCTTCCTCCTCCTGCTCCCCAAGCAAACCTTCAGCAAAGCAAACCTGAAGGCTGAGAACCAGCAGAACGCACTCATCGGAATCAAAGCACGGATCATTATTCACACAGCGCCCCACTGTTTACAAATACCTGCCCCTGTTCCACGTGTCACATGTTTTCTTTTGCTTCTTGAACATATTTACAATCCACCTTTTCTTACAACTTGTGTTCTATTAATATAGCTTTCTTTTATAAGAAGCCATTTTATGCTCTCGACTTTGCAATACGCAGCCAGAATCTGAAACATAACTTCCATAACTCCAGCGTATGGGCTTGTTTTTTGTTTGTTTGTCTTAAAATATATTTTTATTGATTTCAGAGAGGAAGGGAGAGGGAGAGAGAGGTTAAAAGCACCAATGATGAGAGAGAATCATTGATTGGCTGCCTCCTGCATGTCCCACGTTGGGGATTGAGTCCCCAGCCCAGGTTTGTGCCCTGACCGGGAATGGAACCATGACCTCCTGGTTCATAGGTCCACGCTCAACCTCTGAGCCACACCTGCTGGGCTGGGCTTGTTTTTTTGAGACACAATGATCAACCTCAGGAGGTAGTGGGCTCCCCAGTCCTGAAGGCACGCAAAGAAAAACCCAGTGACCTTCATGGAGGATAGTTGGTCAGGTATCCCTACATTTAGTAGAAGACTGGACTAAATAATATCTATTTTAACTTCAGGAATTTACATAAGATACCTATTTCCAAAATGATTTAACATGACCGACAGTAAAATATATACTATAAGTCTGCTAAAATGGAATTTGAAACTAAAGCTTCAAGGACCTCAAGATTAGATGATTCCAAATGTAAAGTGTTATTAGATGTAATAATGAGGAATACACAAGAGGCAGTGTTGTGGTTTTTTTTAGCTTATTCATGTTGTTCTGAAGTGTGATCAGTGTCAATAAGTTGTAATTTTTAGAGCCAGTTTAATGTTTCTCTTTTAAAAGCAAGTTTATAGTCTGTTTCTCAGTTATCTATAGAAACGGCAGAGGAAACTTTTAGTTTCTGAGTCTGTCAACCTTTATATTATAGGCCATCCCCACAGACAGTGCCTTGCACCCAGTAGGTACTCCATAAAAGTGTCTGAATTGAATTAAAGAGCCTGGGACAGGAAGTTCTTATCCAATCCTGCCTTAAAATGCTTTAACACTCACTAAAGAGTGAAATATATATATCCTGCTGGAGATCTAATTGGATTATAAAAGAGGGACAAAACAGAACAATAACGAGCAGAAATAGCCACCGTTCAGTCCCTCTGCGTGGAGAGAAGCTGTCCTCCACCTACATTTTTTCCTCTGAGAAGAAGAATGTGGCTTTAGCTTTAGTATTCTGCTCAAACAGAGAGGAGATAAGATGAACTAGCAGGAAGCTATTTGCCTGGAAACCAAAATTGATGTATCTTAACAATTTATCAAAGTGTGAAAGAAAAGAAGAAAAAAAGCCCTGGATCCTCTAATATTTGAGGATAATATATCTCACTCTTCATCTTGAAAGTGCAGTGTAACTGCTCTGCATCTCTAGTCAGTGGCTTTTTCAGAACCTTGGTCCATGGCCTCTCCCAGCCCCAGTGCTGCAGTGCTAATCCCTCCCTCCTTACTGCCCCTCAAAGATCCAAACACTCTCTACCGTGATTTGTTGTTGTTGTTGTTGTTAATCCTCACCCGAGGATATTTTCCCATTGATCTTTAGAGAGAGTGGAAGGGAGGGAGAGAAGCATCAATGCGAGAGAGGCACGTCGTTGTCTGCCTGCCGCATGCCTGGGCAGGGCTGGGAATCAAGCCTGAGACCCTTTCGTAAGTGAGCCAAGGCTCTGTTCTAATCACCGAGCCACACCCGCCAGGGCTATCGTGATTTTTTTTAAATCCTCTGGCTCTTTTCCTATTAGCTCCTCTTTGATGTTTATTATTTCTAGCAAATCTAAACTTTTCAATTAAGATGGGTTTGTTTTATTTTTATATCATGTTTGTGCTCCTCATTCTAATTCTCTGCAGTTAAGCCTCCTTCCTCATCTTGTACTGATATTGTTTTTTAAAATATTTTTATTGATTTTAGAGATGAAGGAAGAAAGAGAGAGAAAGAGAGAGAGAGAGAGAGAGAGAGAGAGAGAGAGATCAATGATGAGGATTGATCCTGCAACCGGGGCATGTGCCCTGACTGGGAATCCAACCTCGACCTCCTTGTTCATAGGTCGATGCTCAACCACTGAGCCACACTGGCCCGGCCTGATATTGTTTTAAGGACACAAATGATCATCTGGTGTGTGTTTGGCTTCACCTTTTAGCAGCATTTTCTATTATTGGTCATTCCCTGATTCTCCCAGCCTTGGATTCCTTCTCGCTGCTAGGTCCTGGGTGTGTTTCTAAGCCGTCGGACTCCTTCTCCTCCGCCTCTTTAGCTAATACTGTTCTCTGCACCCAGTCCAGAAAGTGCTCTTTCCCCTCCAGATCTGACCTTTGCCCTCATTTTGTTTCTTCGCACCTTCATCCTGGGAGATCTTATCCACTCCCAGACTCCTGAAAATTAAATTCAATTTGCTAGCAAATATCTAAAGAATATATATACACAATTAAATAAGTAATTTCCCCCTGATCTCTTCATCTCTTGGTCAATTATTGTTTTATCCTTGGCCCTATTCTTAACCCAGCAGCTGTTTTATTTAGTGATTTTTTAAAAGATTTTTGGTATTGTCTTGTTTTTTTTTTTAAATTCTTTATATCTTTCCTTTTCTTTACTTTTTTCCAGGCTCACTTTCATCTATACTAATAAAAGGGTAATATGCAAATTCGTCACACTCCCTCACAGTCATGACCAGATATGCTAATTAGTCACGACCAGTATGCAAATTGACCATCACTCCAACACACAAGATGGCCACCCCCATGTGGTCAAAGATGGCCGTCCCTAGGTGGCCACAAGATGGCCTGCAGGGGAGGGCAGTTGGGGGCGACCAGGCCAGCAGGGGAGGGCAGTTGGGAGTGATCAGGCCAGCAGGGGAACAGTTAGGTGTCAATCAGGCTGGCAGGGGAGTGGTTAGGGAGTGATCAGGCAGGCAGGCAGGCAAGCAGTCGGGAGCCAGCAGTCCTGGATTGTGAGAGGGATGTCCGACTGCCCGTTCAGGGATCGGGCCTAAACGGGCAGTCAGACATCCCTCGAGGGGTCCCAGATTGGAGAGGGTACAGGCTGGGCTGAGGGACAAACCCCCCCCCCCCCACCCCCAGTGCACGAATTTCATGCACTGGGCCTCTAGTATGTTATAAAATCCAAGAAACTTTCAGAATGGCTTCCTGCGGTGTTCTTAGCTTTTATACTCTAGTCTCTCATCTCTTATTCTATCTGGTTTTTATTGCTCCCTTACTCTGTTGTGTGTTTCCTGTGTTCATATCTTATTTCCCAACTCTACTGTAAGCTCCTGGAAAGAAGAAACTATTTAGAATAATAAAAGTGTAATATGCTAATTAGACTGGATGTCCGTCCGGACAAATCTGGGGCTGCGAGGGAAGCCCAGGTCCCAGGTATCGGAGGGAAGCCAGTGCCAGCAGCCAATAAAAGGAAGGCCTACTCTTGCACTAATTTCGTGCATTGGGCCTCTAGTATTATATATTTGCAATACAACCTATAGGCCTAGCAGAATGTCTTACCCATAGTTAATATTAAATGCATATTTGTAATCATGACAGTAATTAATAAGAACTCAGTCAATATTAAGAACACAGATAAGGAATATAGTGTACCCTTCCTTCCAATACTTTAGATCCCTATTCTGACTAACATGCCCCACTGCAGGACTCAGTCCTTGTTCATCGCCATTTTCACTAATTCTTCTTGATAACTAGTTTCATTTATTGCCCAGATTTGTATTCAAAAATATAATTTAATGCCTTTATATTATTGATATGATATTTTTTTAATTTTTAAGACTGAAGTATAATTTGTTTATTTGGAACAGAAATAGATTTTATAGATAGATATAGATATATAGACATAAATATAGATGTTTGTATGTACTTATACACACACATATGTGTGTGTATTACATGTTATATTATTTGTCTAGTGTTACCATAACAAAGTATTACAGAGTGAGTGACTTAAACACCAGCAATTTATGTTCTCACAGTTCTTGAGGCTAGAAATCAGAGATTAAGGTGTTGGCAGCATTAGTTTCTTCTGAAAGATTCTCTTCTTGGCTTGTAGATTACCATATTCTTCCTGTTTTTTCACATGGCCTTTCCTCTGAAACTCTCCAGGTACAAATTTCCTCTTCTTATAAGGACACCATGTTGGATTAAGGTTCATCATAATGATATCATTTTTTCATTTTAACTTAATTGCCTCTTTAAAGATGCTATCTTCAAATAATGATATTTTAAAATACTAGGGATTAAGATTTTAATATATGAATTTTGGCGGAACAAAATTCAGCCCATTCTCTCTCTCTCTCTCCATATATATAAATTCAAGTAAAAAACAATTTTGTGAATACAAGAAACTTAAGCTAAGACATTAAGCTTGAGGACAAAAAAACACACAAACATTTACTCAACCATCTATCCTAATGTCTAAAGAATGCAGCTGGGAAGATGTCAACCACAGGCATCAGAGAGGTCATAGGATTCAACACTGTCATCTAAGTAAAGAAAAGGGAGTAGTTAATACATCCAGTGGAATCTCAGAGTGTGTTAATCATATCATTTTTTATTCCCTTGAGAAATTCTCATAAAACTGAGGTAAATATCTGGAATGAACAATTGACAGACACATGGAGCGCATGCTTTAATAATAGGAATAAGCGTGCAGCCTCTCCGGGGGCAGAAGTTCCCTTTGAAATTGCCTCACAGACATAGCCTGCCTTGTGTATCAGCAGTTTAGCATTCCACACAGATACATTTCCCACGACTGTTCCTAGACCTGGGTCATTTATTGATTGTGTTCAGTTACAGCTTTTACTGATCAATTTTAGTCTCCCATTCAGGTGGCTCTTTCAGCACATTTTAAAGTTTTCTTGCTGGTACAACTGCTGTTTTTTCTTAGGTAACTCATGTTGTAATTTTGCAAACTGACTTTCTCAACAGCAAGAAGAAAAGCATTCACTCAGCTAAGATGAATTTTGTGTTCAATGCCATTCTAAACTATCAGTGAAAAAAACTGAACATGTTAGTACTTGAAACCGAAAACAGTGGAGGCAATATGAAGGAGCCGATTTAGGAATTAGCTGCCTGCAGAACATCCTACTGTCGCAAAGATTCACCCCAAGTGCCGCCTGAGCCGCACCCCCACAAAAACATGGTGTGACTCAGTGATCCTAAATTACACTGGGAATCCTGAACACATGGTCCCACTTTCTTCATATCTCTGCATGTGACATTCTGCAAACTGTGCATGAACAAACATGTGTACAATACACACACACACACACACACACACACATGCACTTTGGGTGAAAGATGAAATATTAGCTATAAGGAAAAAAAACTGAAAATGTGTAACTGTACCTGGCTTCTAAAAAAGAATACCTTATTAATTTTCATGATTAGTATTGAAATGAAAAAAAAATTAGTGATAGAAAAAAGAAGGGAGCCATACAGGGTGGGGCAAAGGTGGGTTTACAATTGTGAGTTTGCAAAACACAGAGTTTATTCTTGTATTATTTATTAATGATTGTATTATTTTCCACAAGAACAACTTTAAGCCTGCTTTGGTCCCACCCTGTAGAATGACAAGATTTTTTTCAGGAATATCGGTAGGAATTAGAGCAGAGATTTTTTTCACCCAGAGAAACATACCCTCTTTAGGGTGGCAGCATAAGAGAAGATTTGGATTAAGCAGGACTTTTTCAATCTATAAACGTACCTTGGCATTCCCATTGTATACATAGTGTGCCTTCTCTTCTTGGAAATGACCAAGTAATGAAATGACACTTCTAATGCGTGCTTTCTGTGCACAGGAGGTGTGAGGCAATAAAAAAGAAAACATTTTGATAAATATTAGAGTAGCATACAGTTCACCTCCGTGAAGCCAGATCTGTCCCTTGGATGACTCACAAGGAAAGACGGTCCAAAGAGCATAGGCTGAGAAGGGGGACCAACAGGAGAAAAGAAGGAAAGTCATTACAGCTGACAAAGGAGTTTAATGTGGTCCAATTTGAAATGTTTTAAATATATAGAAAGGGGGAGTTTGGTGATTTTGCTCACTTGACAGACGAGACTTGGGCAGACAGAACAAATAGAAGAAAGAGTGCAAAGAAATATATTGCACCAGGACTTTGTAGAGGAAGCCCGGATTTGAAATGCAGGTAGACGGGAAGAGGTTTAGTTTGCTCCTAATATTAAGGAGGTAATAGATCACATGCCCTGGGCACCAAATGAAGAACGGAACATAGGAGACAAGTAGAGGTCAGGTGCTATTTGTATAAGTAGGTAAAAAATGAATTCCAGGAAGTAGAGCAGGGAATCGAGAAGCTGGGTCATGGGAGCAAAGACACGCGCAGTCAGTGAAGCATGTTAGTGCTCCGCTGTTTGAACCAGGGACCTATACCCAAAGTGATATTTGATAGCCATGATAATGAATCTTAATTCCTTAAATGTTCATCTCTAGTAAAGTGGGTGATCTTTCCTGGGTCTATGAGCCATCACTGGCTATATTCATTTAGTCCACATTCATAAGAAAATTCCCCAGGTTTTACCGGGTTAATTGGCAGCTTTTAAAGATTGAGCCTTTAACAGTCAGATGGCTCAGTCTAGTTCAATCTATCAATTCTGAATTGACTCTCATAATTCTTTCTCAAGAAAAGTGCCAAAAGCTACTCTCCTTGATATCCATATGAGTCCCCCCCCCAAATAGAAGTATTATATGATCAGATTCATAAATATCTCAGATTTCATCTATAAAAATAAAAGCATAATATGCTAATTAGACTGGACAGCCGAACAACCTTCCGGACATCCTGCCGTATGTCCTTTCGGACAACCTTCTGGACGAAGCCCCTTGCACAAATATCGTGCATCGGGCCTCTAGTACAATATAAAACATCCAGTGGCTATAAACATGCACAAATGTGTGCATATAAATGCATAAAATCCAGGTAATTATAAAATAATGACAATGCACTTTTGTTCAATGAAAATCAGACCTATATATTCTAAAGTTAAAGTAGTAATATTGGCCCTCATTAATTTTTTTCTATGTTTATTTTCTCTAAGTACTGAAGTTCTTATTATTGTTTTTTATCTTTGTTCTTGTCAAAGGACAAAAGAGATCTTTTTTTTACACTTACCACTCACTAAAGTCTTTATTTACAATTAAACTGGTAAGACCTGGTGTTATTATAAAAATTACTATAAATTAAACTTGTATCAGAGATTGTGAGGAAGAAATGTTCTATGACTCTTAAGCATTAATTCTCCCTTTTCTAAACCATATAAGTTTGTACAAGTGTTGTGCATTTTGTAGACAAACTGCCAAATAACTGAAGATATATTATTAGTGTTTTTGCAGTATTTTATTTTTAAGATTTTGACTGCTTTCTCGATAGTTTCCTGACTTTGAGAGAATTTTTCTTTTTTCCTTTTTCTTCTCATTTCCTACCAGGGTAGCATTTTAAGTAGGTCTTATAAATCTCCACCAACAGCACATTCACCACCCTGCTTGAATGGCTTCATTTAGACGAGGACTACCCTTACTTTTCTGAAGTCTCTTCAAGATCTTTTTTATAGTGAAATAACACTTTGTTTTCATTAAAGAATCAAAAACACAACTTCCTAAAAAGCCCTCAGAGTAACTACATGTAAATGATTTCTTTGATTTTGGAGTACATTCAATATTATACCACATTATTAAATTAACTTTAAATTTCTACTTCAAATGCAAATATTGATTTTTTGTTTATCTGTTTTCAAGCAGAGAAGGTGGCACTTTCTGAATATCTATCTATTTCATATGTCTTCTACTTTAGCTCTCTAAGTCCAACATGCTCGATGCCTGGGTGCTGTAAACATTTTCTACAAAGGCAAACAGTGCGCTGGTATTTTGTTTTGCAATTTTAATCAAACATTTTCTAAATACTAGTAATGAGTATGGTATGTTTTTTTCTTTAAACTTCCAAGACTTCTAATTCAGGGCATGAATACTGTTTAAAAATGCACCAAATCTAGCAGAGAAATAGATTGGGTCAGAGATTCAAAAAGGGGAAACTGGAAATAGAAATCTTTCCCAAATTCATATCTAGCCTAGCCAAGAAGACACCAAGCATGCTAATTTTTTCAAAGGTGTAACAATATTTCAAAATTTTGCCTCCGACAGCAATATACTATTCTTCTTGAGATGCTTCCAGATGGGTAACAATGGCTTATTCATATGGTTATCAGTAACTGGGGAATGCATATCCTAGTGACTTACAGGATTTTTTTTCCAAGTGAATTCATTTCCTAACAGATATATCTACCTTTTGGAGGGAAAATGAATCAGAGATAAAATAACCTTTTTCGTTCAACATTTTTGGTAACATCAGTTACTCTGTCCTCTCCATATAACAATGAACAATAACCACTTTCAGTTTTATAAAAGCTCCTCTCTTCACTGTTAACTTAAAAGCATTCAAACATGTAAAGAATTTGTGTGAGTTTATTTGAGCCAAACTGTCGACAATTACCAGGAAGCAGAATCTCAACGGATTGGGATAATGCTCCGGAGAATGGCAGTTCTTCACCTTGTTTTATACATTACAATCAAAGAGGAGACATAAGTGGGCTACATGAAATCCATTGGTGATAGACTAGAAAGGCAGGAGAAAGCAAAAGGGGGAGGGGAGGGAGAAACCCCTGGGATTGGATAAAAAGTAAAATGATAGACACATGCTTCTTTTACCCAGGTGCATGCAGGATAGTTAACAGTCAACAATGAACATGATAACAATAACAATGAAGGAATTTATGGTCTCTGTCCTGACTCTTTTGGTTGTACCCTGAGGGGTCCAGAAAAAGGGAAGTTACAAGTTACCCTGACATTTCACAAGGATGTTATCTCAGATGCAAAAAGACAATAGGCCCAATTAAGGGAAAGATTGACCTTTGTCAGGGAAGATACTAGTCTAGGACATGATACCCACTATAAACTGCCTTTAGTTACAGTTTTAATTTCAGACCATGCATTTTGGTTCCTTTGGGTCTTTGAGTTTGCAATACTGCCATGTAGGCCTTCCCTGCACTTGTCGGGTTAGCATGTGGCCTCTTTTTAGACCACATCACAATGTTCCATTTTCATGAAGCATTACACTGCCTTCATAATAATGCAGCACAGCTCCCACTGTGTGCTATTGCATGTATTCTTATCACTTTATTGTTTTCGTGTCTCAAATAACAGAAAATAATTTAGCAGTATTCACAAATGCTAATCTACGGACACCGCCTATAGATTTTGTGATAGACCTTAAGATCCCCTAAAGCAGTGGTTCTCAGCCTTCTGGCCCTTTAAATACAGTTCCTCATGTTGTGACCCCCGACCATAAAATTATTTTCGTTGCTACTTCATAACTGTAATGTTGCTACTGTTATGAATCGTAATGTAAATATCTGATATGCAGGATGGTCTTAGGCGACCTCTGAGAAAGGG
This sequence comes from Myotis lucifugus, assembly GCF_000147115.1. NCBI lineage: Eukaryota > Metazoa > Chordata > Mammalia > Chiroptera > Vespertilionidae > Myotis > Myotis lucifugus. Next base: position 887,228 of record NW_005871293.1, on the reverse strand, counting down.
TCGTTCGACCGCCAAAGGGGTAGCGACCCACAGGTTGAGAACCGCTGCCCTAAAGGCTGAGACCTGTGTCTAGAAGCTAAGGTTATTTTGCATATAATTTTAAGATATGTTATACATTTGTGTTCATGTCATTTGTTAGTACTAAAAGGTCAGTCAGAGAAAGACACCCTCTTTGCCCTGTAAATAACAAACCTATCTGCTTTCTTTAAACACATTTTCTCTCCTCAGTTGAATGTTCATATAGTTATAATTTGTAGGACATGATTCAATGGTCCTTATGTAATAAAAATTCAAGTTAAATTCAATCAGACTTTTACCCAAGTTAAGTGAGGAAATTACTGGTATTTCTAACTTTAAGTAATTTTCCAATTATTTCATTATGTCCTAACAGGTGTATGGAAGGTGACTTAAAATCCCCTACCTCATTGTACCTCACCTTTTGTAATCCTAAAAACCACAATTTAAATGTTATTAGTGAATTGTGTCCCATTTGAAGGGCATATACAATGATCATTGATTTTCATTGCAGCTAAGAATAATAATGGAGGGAGATAACTATAAAACACAGGCAGGAGTCCTGACCTCTATCCGGTCTGTTAAAACTGAAGTGGTCCAGATGAAACCCAACACTGCATTCCATCAGTAGGAGCAAGGGCCCTTGCGGGTTAATTTGGTTCTCAGAGGTCTCAGGATTTCTACCCAGGCCCTTGGGGACACAAGGATGAGCCTGTTTTTCCTGGACAGATTTCTCAGGTACAATCTAGGATGAGAACCTTAGAGGCCTCTTAGTGTGGGCCCATCATCTAAAAACTGAATCTAATAGAAAGCTGCTTATAGAAGCACAGCACTATTTTCCCATGATTTATCGGGGAGGAGGGAACTTAATTCTGTTTCACAGCTGCATTCTCTCCCACCCGCTCCTGACATCTGTGGGTGCAGGAGCACCCGCCTGCAAAGAAAACTACATTCACTCACCAATTACAAGGAAAGCTTTAAAAGTGGGCGGAGGGCGGAATGGCAAGTAGAAAGGCACAGGAAGAGGGCTGAATTAATTTTATACCATCGCCTAATGTATATTTTTAAACTTTCCCGATCTAACTTCTTTAGGTGTGGGACATAATTATCCACCTGCCTGTCTGGCAGTATTTTTTTTTTCTTTTCAGTATTCCTTCATATACCAATGTCTTGGGGCTTCAGAGCATGATCTCTTGTGCTAAGTTTGAAAAAAAACAAAATAAAATGTGTGTTGTCATAAAGCAACACAATAACACATGCATCAGAAAACACCTCCTCCTGAGCCTGAGGACACAGGTCAAAGCTGACAGATGTTATTTCACCACAACATGAGGAGCTAGCTCACATGTGTGGGCAGTGTTTATTTTCACAGAGCTAACTAGTCGTGCAAAGCCAAAGAATCTTTTCTTTCTAAGGTTAGAATTTAAGGTAACATAAGGAATGGATAATAGATGACAAGTGTGCCCTAGACTAACTGTGTATTAGGATATGATAAATTCATTGTGTGAAATAAAGGTCTGAGATGAATGATGAGTATGAAAAGGATAAATAGACATTTAGACTTTAAAATGTAATTATTACCACTCTCACAAAACATGCACTTAATATACAATATAATATACAAAAATATATTGAATAATTTGGTAGACTGTTTTGGGAGGGGAGGCGGTGGGGTTTTTTAAGCCACGGGACCAATAGCATCTGATAACCATACACGACAAACGAAAGCGTTGACATAGAGACAGTCAGCTCACTGAGCCTAAATCTTCAAATGCCAGGGCAAGCAGCAGGCAGAAAAATCAATTTTATGATTGTTACTCTTTTATTTTAGCATCCATTTAAATATAAAAGTTTGCCTCTTATGAGTTCATTTCGTTTAAAAAATAATTTATTTTGTAAGAAAAATAAATGCTACATTTTTTTTAAGTGGAGAACTGAAATCTTTCCAAATGGATTCTGTTAATTCAGGTGTCATGTTTGGAGTCAGACCTTGGGCAAGTGGCTTACCCGCATGATCCATCAGTTGATTTCTATCTAAAATGAGGATAATGATAGTACTAACTCCAGAAAGTTGAGCTGGAACCTGTGTGGGGATATTCAAGTGTGCAGTAAATGGTTTTGTTATTATTGTATTATTACTTTTGCCATTTTACACATGTCTAGTTAGGCAGGCCTCTGAAGTTCATGTGTTGGTTGTGTTCCTTAATTTTTATAAAGGCCCTTAACTTCATTTACTTCACAGATTGGTCGGTCACCAATAAAAAAAAAATGCAGATTTTTGTCAGAGGTTTCAGACTTCAAATCCTTCATATTAATCCTTACCAAAAGCCTGGCTGTGGCAAATATTAATGGGACATTGAAACTATCCATTCATTTATTGGAGGGATTTTGAATGTAAGGGATGGACTTCTGGGCATAAAGAATGTCTCTAGATCTGCAGTTCTACATCTTATTTTCTATTAAATATATTGCAGCTGTAATTTTGTTTCTTTGATTTTAGAGGGAGAAGTTCCCATCACAGCTGTCATCTGATTTTTTAAAGGATATGATGGCCCCAAAGCTTCATTCCTGTGAGATTCTTTGTATATTCTAATTTTACCCTTAGGTCAATCCAGGAACTCAGAAAATTATATATGGGGAATGTAGTGGTCTTTTATAGAATTATTTATTGGATTAATTTTTGGCATTATGTCATTGTCATTTAGTTTCAGTGGCATTTCTTATGTAGATCATTGTCTGGAATAACCTTTACAATAACGTTTTACAATAGCCTTGTTGGGAGGACTTGATAAGGTAAATTTTACTGAAGCCTCAGTGTCATGAAAAGTTCTGAGCATCTATCTGTGTTTATCTTATAGACAGGTAAATATTTTTTTGTAGTTTAAATCCATACTACAATTCACATATAGATTTCCATGTGAAATTTATTATGGATTGATTATTTTCCTAGCAGGATACTGCATCACTTAGACTTCTCACACATTTTCTTTGAAAAAGTGCAAAAGGAATAGCCTTTCCCAGAGTATATACCAACACCCTTGTTCAATGTCTTTCAGTGAAGTTATGCCTCAGCTTTCTACCCATATAGTTATGACTCCAAATAAAACACTTCTTTATAAATTTGGTGAATGCTTATGAGATATTTGGAGATTTTTTAGGTTAAAACCATAAAACGATATTAAAGTGCTCTCTTTCATAGCTTGCTTCATTCTGAGTTATTGCCCACTGCATATCACAGTTGGCAAAAAACGGCTTGGCCTACTAAGGGAGACAGTAAGCTTAATGGAAATTGCCTCTCTGGTGGGCTTAGATTCTAGTCTCGGCTCTGCAGCTTCAGGCAGACATCTATCCTCCTTCACGAACAAAAGGCAATCCCACTACATCTATACAGCTCAGACGATTGTGGGTGGATAAATAAAATAACACAGTGGAAAGTGCTGTGAAAAACACTATAGAAACACCAAGTATTGTAACAACCCATAATTTGAGGAAATATTTACCCAGCTACCTGCTTAATGCAGAACCATCACCATGCTCAACCTTATACTTTTAACCTGTGGTTAAAGAGCTCTCAAGCAATAGACATTTAGTCAGTCTGTTATTTAGTTGGTCCTCACCACCTATTAGTAGGTGATTTGGGGCAAGTTTCTGAGCCCGCCTGCCCCTCAGACCTCTCACAGGTTGTGGAGAGGAATAAATGAGGTAACGTCGGTAAAACCCTCGGTTCTGTATGCCACTGTCTGTGAAATTTAATAAATTTTAGCATTTGTCATTAACACGTAATTTCTTTGCCTTGTCCTGGATGTTAATAGGCATTACAAAATGAAACCCTCTTATTAAAGTAAAATATATACACTAAGTGTAAATGGTTTCGTATAATAGCAACGGGTGGCTGCCAAGATTTTATAAACAATCATTAATGAGATTCAAGGCACTGATTAAAGTTTAATGAGAAAAAGTTTTAATTTAAAAATTGCTGTTCAAAGTATCCTAGTTATCCAATTTTAGTTTAAGGCAGAGGGTGCGTTGAAAGGACATTGATGAGGTCTCTGCTAGCATCTTGTGCTGATAGCTGTGTTCAGTCACCAAACACACACTCCAACTGCACGCGGACAACCCTGACAAAACGTGGTACTCAGCTCGTCCTCTTCTTACATGAAGGAGCGAATGGAGTGGAATGCTTTATTGTCGTTTTAATTACATGGACAATTTTACAAAAGGTGGACAAAGTTTTTTTATGTAAAATCCAAAAGACACATTGGTAACATCTGGCTTCAGTATGCATTCCACAGTCTTTGTTCACAATCACTGCATTGCATGTAATCTAGTTGGAGAGAATTCTACAGATTGGAAGGCTAGCAAATATTAATGTGTCTGAGTCTAATAAAAATAAGTTCATTTGATCTGGAGAAAATTAAGATGCAAGTCATTAGATGCTGTTAGTGAAGTGCTAGTATTTCACTAGTATTCGTTTCTTATCAATCTATTCTATGGAGATATTTATGAACTTCAAAAAAGAGAAGGAAATGTCAGGTGGGGTTACAACATGATCCTGATGAACACTCTTGATACTCATATTTCCTGGGAGAGTAGAGAGTTATCTATTGTCAACACACACTGAGAAATATCAAATATAACAAGCAAACAGTTTTTGCTAACGTGTTCATGAAAAATAGCCATCTTAAACACCAGCCAAAACAGTTTGACTATATAAGCACAAATATAAAGTTGTTTCACAGAGATTCTGTGGAAAACTTTGTGTAGTTTAGCTAAGCACCAAGATGAAATGAAAGAAAAGCTCCTTACCTATCAAATATTCCTTCCCAGAGCTGGCACTGGAATCCAAATAAGAACAGTACGTGACAGCAGATCCAATCACAGACTAATTTAGCTCTTCATTGTTCCTTAAGAATACTTAATTTGGGGTAGAAAAACCTCCTGATTGATTCCCCAAGCAGAATTAACTTTAAAATGTACGAGTAAGGAGCTAAGTAAATTTCTCTACCAGATGAGGTCTACAGGTATTGTCCTTTTATATATTAGAGGAGAATGTCACAGAATACTTTCAAATATAAACTCCCTGTCACTTTCCACCGTTATTAAAACCAGGCCCAGTGCTTCTGATAGGAAAGCCACTTCCTGGCCACAAATATCCTTGTCAATATCCAGGTAAGAAAAACTTACCCAAACAGTTTTGGCAGCAAGAGATCTTCATACCACAGGCTTTATTGATGATGTTGTATATAGCAACAGATTGATTGAATCCCACTTTGGGATTAAGTAAGAAAAAGGGGGAACCAGACCATGACTCACACCCAAGGTATAAATGTGACCCACAGAAAACAAATGTTGGCTCTCTGATCCCTTGCTCACTTTATTAGAAGGAAATTAAGTAAGCCTTTGGCCTGCAGTCTTGCCCCTCGATGTATTCCTCATAGAGGAAGGGGGAACATTTTCTCACATACAAGAGCAGTGCAGTTCTTCTACTCAAATGCTCCGTGGACCACTATTAGCTGCTGCCCCTGGATGGCTGCACACATAGGTACTAGCCTCTACCAAACGACCAGCCTTGGCACTCTTCTCTGTGACTCATGAGGAACTTCTCATAACCAGAGAATTCAAAGGGCAGAGTTTTGAGAACTCTATTAAATAAGTGCATGTTCCCAGGGGGCCCCATTGAACATCAGGGTCATCTGGTAAACCCTTTTACAAATAAATTGGGTGATCTCACCACCAACCGACATAATGTGAAACTTTGGTAGTAGATCTCAGAAAATCTATACTTTGAAAAAGTTCTCCAAAAGAAAAGCATATAGTAAAAGCACAAAAATAGTTGCTGAGTTCATTCTTAAGCAGATAGGACAACACCAGTGCGCAGATCGGCATTTGGAAATCTCAGTTTACACCGCAGCCCTTTTCTTCGTGTGGTTGAACATTGCCCCAAACCTACAGAGACAGTTAAAGAAATCTTTAAACATTCAACAGGCTTGCCGAAACCGGTTTGGCTCAGTGGATAGAGCGTCGGCCTGCGGACTGAAGGGTCCCAGGTTCGATTCCGGTCAGGGGCATGTATGTACCTGGGTTGCGGGCACATCCCCAAAGGAAGTGCAGGAGGCAGCTGATCGATGTTTCTCTCTCATTGATGTTTCTAACTCTCTATCTCTCTCCCTTCCTCTCTTCCTCTCTGTAAAAAAATCAATAAAATATATATAAAAAAAAACATTCAACAGGCTGGAGCTTGGCGTGTCAGAAGTGCACAGTGTAGCTCTAGGGAAGGTGTTGCCTAAGTCTCCTCCATCCCAAGCATAGCAGCCCCACCTCAGTCCCCACTAAAATCCATAATGGAAATAAGTACCTTAAAAAATCCCTCTTAAAGAAATTGTGTCATTGACAATATCTCAAAGAATACATTGGACCTTAGAGATAGTTAGGTCAAAAATGATCTCAATGATATTTTTATCCCATTATTTTCAGAGGGCTGAGTGTAAAAATAACTGAACTTTAAAACGATCAAGTAAGTTTCCGCATAAGACTACACTATGAGTTCCTCAAAAGGTAAAGCAGCCAGCATGTAAAAGGCACTCAAATATTATGATCTGGAAGGAAGAAGGAATGAAGGGAGGCAAGAAGGCAGGGAGGTAGAGGACTGAGAGACAGAAGGAGGACTCTCTGAGTGAATGAAAGAATGAATGACTTATTAACGTAGACTTTTAATTTGCCTACTATTTTCATTATGTGTTAGTTCCTCTTCAGTTGCTACATAATCAAAACCCAGTAGGATAGTCCTGGCCAGGTGGCTCAGTTGGTTGGAGATTTTTCCCACACACCAAAAGGTTGGGGGTTCATTTCCCGGTCAGGTTTGATCCCAGGTCAGGGAACCTACAGGAGGCAACCGATGGGTGTTTCTCTCTCACATTCTCTTTTTCTCTTTCTCTCTCTCTTGCGCTCTCTCACTCTCACTCTCTCTCCCTTCCTCTCTCTCTAAAACTAATCTATAACAATAAAAGCATAATATGCTAATTAGACTGGATGATCTTCCAGTCGAAGCCAGGGCTGCAAGGGAAGCCCGGGTCTCGGGTGCCAGAGGGAAGCCAGTGCCAGCAGCTGGGGGAAGGAAAGCCTACTCTTGCACGAATTTCATGCATTGGGCCTCTAATAAAAACATATCTTCTGCCCTAACCGGTTTGGCTCAGCGGATAGAGCGTTGGCCTGGGGACTGAAGGGTCCCAGGTTCGATTCCAGTCAAGGGCATGTACCTGGGTTGTGGGCACATCCCCAGTAGGGGGGGGGGGGGCTGTGCAGGAGGCAGCTGATCGATGTTTCTCTCTCATCGATGTTTCTAACTCTCTATCCCTCTCCCTTCCTCTCTGTAAAAAAATCAATAAAATTTATTTTTTTTAAAAAGACATATCTTCAGATGAGGATTTTTTTAAAAAAACAGCAGGATCCAGTGTATAATCTAAAGTACTCTATGTTCTATCTGGAAGGATCAAGCAATGCTCCTGTGGTTTACTGCATTGTGTTAATCCTAAGGGGAGGTAATAGTCATATTAAACATGTGTCCAGAATTTTATGTGCCAGGCACTCTCCAAGGATTCTATGTTAACCTGACAGAAAACAGAGACTTGGAGACATTAAGTAATAAAAACTGAAGTTCCAACTCAGTCAGTCTATTTCTGGCACTCTTACACTTGATGACTATTCTATGTTTCTTCCCAGGTGAGAAAGTGGGGGAGGGACTGGAATAAGAGCGATCATTTAGGTTACTGAAATATCACATGGAAGATGATAAAGACCTGAACTAGAATGGCAGCAGAGGAATCGGAAAGGATTTAAAGAGATTCTTGAGAGAGAAAATGAGAGCACTTTATCCCTGGTTAGATGTGGAGGAGGTGGGGAAGGGGTATTGATAAGAGACAGGAAAGAGTCAAAGATCAAGGACTCTGGCCCAAATGAGGAGAAGAATGGTATATCTTCAACAAAAATGAAAATATAGAATCAAGAAAAATGTGTGCAGAGAAGAAACACTTTCATGTGTAGTTTCAATAAAAGATTTCATGGATACAATAAGATTTCTAATCAGTTAATATTCAGCAATGAAAATTTGGGAGGAAAGTCAGCTGGTGAAAATGCTATCTATCGAGTATGGAAGGACATCTATATGTTGTTAAGTTTCCCTTCATGAAACTCCCTATCACCACTTAGATTGCATTCCTGACTGAGGTCTTACTCTCGGGAGGCCTGAAAGGGCTCTGCAATGATCATTACCCAATGATGGACAAAGACCTGGAAACCATCTTTGGGAGAGTAAGACAACCTAAATAATTTCCCTCCTAGAGATATTGGGGGAGTATTCCCAAACCTAACAACTCTTTTTGTTTTAAATATTCAGAGTCAGGGCCTGGTCAGTCTTGTTTTGTCCATGAGTTACCGCATTTTCTTAGAAGGCAGCCCGTGCCAAGTTGCCGGAAGCTATGAGTTAGGTAAGGAAGCACCAGATCCTTAGGATCTCTCTGCCCTGAGGACAGTCTGAGCTTGGTGTGGGAGATTGTTTGCAGATCCTAAAAACTGCCTGCACAGAAGTATTTAGCTTCCCCTGGAAAATGTGAGTTTTCCTCCACAGAGAATGCATCAACTCCAAACCATTGGCACTTGTAGTTCTGCAATAAATGCATTATTTATTTAAAGTTTCCCCCAGTCACTATCTAAATTAAGTTATTCTACTGAGGTAAGTTGATCTGTCTCTTATGACTTTAAGTTTACTATTGTTGATTTTTCTCTAAAAATTAGTAACATTTGTGGAAATATTAGCTCCAGCCCTAACAGGTAGTTACTTTTATTTTTTTGAATAATGTAAATATTCATAAGTTCAATGCACTTGTGTGGAAGCTCCATATATTCTTAGTGTTAAATGATCATTCCATACAGGGGAGAATCATGTTTAAGTACAGTGGGGCCTTGACTTACGAGTTTAATTCGTTCCGAGACCGAGCTTGTTAAGGAGCTCGTTAAGGAGCTCGTTAACTCAAATTACTCTATCAACTCAATGCAAAAAATCTGCCCAGAGACAGCTGGTATCTCAAAAAACTCGTTAGTGAGGACACTCGTAAGTCAAGGCCCCACTGTAGTTCTTTCTGTGGGGTTGCCGAGGCATTTGACAATGGAACGTTTCAGTTTAGAAACTGACACACTGTTTTCCAAAGGCCTTCTATATATTGCATGCTCACAAGCCACCGAGGAGTGTTCAATTGTTTCAATGTTCTATCAGTATTTGTTATTGTCAGGTTTTATTGGATGGAGTCAGAAGTGCTTTTATTTTAATGTTTTTTTTTCACTTTAGTCAAATCGTTGTTCAGATTTTTTGCTCATTTTTTAAAAATTGAGTTGTGTGTTTTCTTATTGAGAATTGAGAGTTCTTTGTATATATTCCTTTATAGTGTATTTTCCTGCAAATATATTCTTCTAGGCTATCACTTGCCTTTTCACTTTCTTAACAGTCTCTTTTAAAGATACAAGATTTTTAATTTTTATGAACACCAGTTTAAGTAACTTTTCATTCCATTAATAGTCATGCTTTCAGTGTTATACTTTTAAAATATTTTACTCTCCAAAATTATGAAGATGTTTTCTATATTTTTTAACAAGTGTTATTATTTTACACTTTACATTTAGTCCTATGATTAATTTGACTTAATTCATTTTTGCATATGATTTTAGGTATGGATTAATGATCATTTTTTTGGAATGTATATGTCCAGTTATTCTAGCACCATTTGATCAAAAGATTACTATTTTCCATAAAATTGCCTAGGTATTTTTATGGAAAATCAATTGACCATATATGTGTGTGAGTCTATTTCTAAATCAGCCTTTGGCTCAATTGCTATATTTGTCTGTTCTTTGCCAAAACCACACTATCTTGATTACGGTACCTTCATACTACGTCTTGAAATCAATAAATCTTCTATCTTTGCTCTTCTTCAAAATTATTTTTGGCTATGCTAGAATCTCTGGCATACCCAAATAAATTTTGAAATTAATTTATTCATTTCTACAGAAACAATCTTCTGACATTTTTATTGAGATTACACTGAAACTCTAGACAAGTATTGGAGAGAACTGACATTTTAACATAACTTCCTCAGTATATTTCTCTATTTATTTAGGCCTTCTTTGATTTCTTTTATTAGTGATGGTAATTAGCATAGAAATCTTGCACATTTTGCTAGAATTACACTTACATATTTCTGTTTTCATTGCTATTTTAAGTAACACTTTTTAAATTTACAATTAGTAATTCATAGAAATAAATTTTATTTTGCATATTGACTTTGCATCTTGTCATCTTGCTCATCTCATGTGTTAGTTCTTAGAGCATTTATGTACATTCATTGACATTTCCTATGTAGACAATTCTATTGTGAATAGAGACAATTTTATTTCTTTGTTTCTGATCTACATCACTTCTTTATTTTTTACTCATTGCATTGGCCTGTAAAATAATGAATAAGAATAGTAGGAGCACACATACTTGCAATTCTGATTCTAGAAGGAAAGCATTTAGTCTTTCACAATTAAGTATGATGTTATGTCTAGGTTTTCAATAAATGCCCTTTCCTAGGCTAAGGAACGTAGCTTCTACTTCTACATTGTGAGAGTTGTTATGACTGGATGTGAATTTTGTCAACTTTTTTCTCTACATAATTGAGATCATCATATGGTCTTTATTTTTCTTTTGTCTATTGAGATTGTATTTTTTCCCTTAAAGAACTTTGTAAGAGTTCATATTGGATAAGCACAAGATGAAAGCTTCACGTCAGAGGGTGGGCTTTCTTTCCAGAAGTTTACACACTGAATAGTTATGGGATGGAATCTCACTTCAGATACCTAACAGCCTTCTTAGTCTTATTAAATCCTAAAGAAATCATTTAAATATTATTTTCAATAATTAGTTCTACTCTTTCAAGCTCAAAATTTATAATACTAAAATTAAATATAATCCCATTAGCTCTTAAAGTTTTATTGGGTGTTTAAAATATTTAAATATAGCTCATTGGAATGAGTTCTACTGAAATCTAACTTTTGTAGACATAATATTAGATGTTTAAGAATAACAGCATTTCCAAATGGATCTCAAACTTTATCAGCCTTTAATTTTAGATAATTTAAGGAGTGTTCATTCAAAAGAAAACAAGTAGACTGTGAAAGTAAATTGTAAAGTAATTTTTTCAAAATACAGGAGACAGTTAATGATGTGTCTAATTACTAGATGAGCATAATTGTTTGTATTTAGGCATTATTTGCCATCACTTATTAGGGATTTGGGAAAATTGATTGTAAATTTTCTTTTTTCCTAATTCTAAATAATTTCATGTGATTTTTAAAATTTAGTATAGTATGCAGAAGTGGGAAAATATCTTAGTATGATTTATGTGTTATTTCAATGAATATTTGTTAATTAAACAACTGAATGCATCAATGTCATTTATCATTTTTACTAAAAGAAGTAAATATAATTCTCTAATTTGGGGCCATTGTTATTTAAGCTTTTGTATTTGTATATTTTTATTGAGATTCGCCTTTTATCTGATAAATCATATATATGTGTTTTTTTAGTACTATATATTCAATAAGCAATTGAAGCAGTTTTTTTTCTATGCAGATTCTTGTCCTAGCTGCTGAGAATGCAAAGATAAATGAACCATAGTGTCTTCCTTCTTAGAGTTTATATGCTATTCTATTGAGTGAATATAATGCCTGATACTGCAGAGACAGAACTCTAAAAATGTGGAGGAGACACAGAGGATCCAATGACCAATTATTTCTAGGGAAGTCTGTTTAGAGGAGATGACATTTGAATGGAGTCCCAAAGGTGGGAGAGAGAGGGAGAGAGAGAGAGAGAGAGAGAGAGAGAGAGAGAGAGAGAGAAAGAAGGAAAGAAAGAAGGAAAGAAAGAAAGAAAGAAAGAAAGAAAGAAAGAAAGAAAGAAAGAAAAGAAAAGAAAAGAAAAGAAAAGAAAAGAAAAGAAAAGAAAAGAAAAGAAAAGAAAAGAAAAGAAAAGAAAAGAAAAGAAAAGAAAAGAAAAGAAAGGAAGGAAGGAAGAAAGAAAGAAGGAAGAAAGAAAGAAAGAAAGAAAGAAAGAAAGAAAGAAAGAAAGAAAGAAAGAAAGAAAGAAAGGGCATTTGTAGGATGACATACTAGTAATCAAAGATGTTTTAGTGTTTTGGTTTCCAAAACACAGCTGACTCTACCATGTAGGACAATGATTGCAGAAGCTGGCTATTGTTAACAAGAGCTAATCTGTGGGCCAAAAATGGAGATCTAGCCTTCCTGTTTAGCATCCAATTCTCTACCCCTCCCCCCCAAAATGCAGCTGACAGCTAAAGAAATCTAACACTATATTATACTGGTCGAATAGAATTCAAGAGTTGTACATTTCACAGTCCTTTAGTACTGTAAAACAGCCTTTTCTGCCTTTCTGCACGCACACACACACACACACACACACGAAGTCCCTGTAATAGTCCATTACTAAAAGCAGTACAACTTCTCACCACCAACGAACTATAGTAACCCTTAGCATGCATAACCTCTTCTCACTTAGCTAAATTATGGGTCGACCTGCTCACATGTGAGGCCAATGCAGAATTCCATTCAGTGATTTTTGCTATTTGATTAGCCTGAAGAAGTGGATAAGAGAAATCTTCAAATATAAAACTGTCCAGTGAAGATAAGAGCACATAATTTAGGACATGCAGCCACAGCCGACATTAGTTATTGGTCTTCCCTGTGCACGGAACACAAGCTGCAGAGCTTCTCTCTGCTGACAGAATTACGGCCTCCACTGTTAGCCCTTTGTGGTACAGATGTAAATAATAAAGTCATGTAAAGCGCAATAAAGGAAAATGTCAACATCCTCTACATTTATCAGATTTCTCCATTCTAGAGAACGCATGGGTGCTAAATATACTGTTATGGAAAAATGCTGGACCTCAATGATCATCTAAATGTGGCAAAATTTCTGGTGTTGAGATTAATCTGTCACCTCTTTCTTTTCTGTAAGTACAACACTGAGCTTTAGCGTACATTTTTTCTTGTGTCTTTTCTTATTGATTTTTTACAGAGAGGAAAGGAAGGGGATAGAGAGTTAGAAACATGGATGAGAGAGAAACATCCTTCAGCTGCCTCCTGCACACTCCCCACTGGGGATGTCCCCGCAACCAAGGCACATGCCCTTGACTGGAATCGAACCAGGGACCTTTCAGTCTGTAGGCCGACGCTCTATCCACTGAGCCAAACTGGTTTCGGCTCGTGTGTCTTTTCTTCTTTGTCATCTCACCCCAGCTGCATGGGCTCCCTGCAGTCATCTATCCTCTGTGCCTGGATAGAGCTGCGTGGTTTCCAATGTCCACGACCCAAACTCAGCATTAGGAAGCTGTGGAGATGCTGAGCAGAGAGAGGTTATTGCAGGTAATGGAAATGAGGGCACCCCTCCCCCCCACTTAAGCTACAATAATAAAACTTGAATATTTCACCGCCTTTGGAATATTTCATTAAAATTTTATAGCGTCTGAGTTTATAACCTAAAACATAAAGGAGACATATGAAGAGAATCTCCTTTAGGAATGGATTCGGCCTCAAAAACAACCATCTCTAATCTCTTTAGGAATGAATGTCCAAAATTCAGAAAGACATCCACTGCAAATGTTACATAGCTCGTTTTCTTATCCAGTTGTTTCTATGGAAGCATTTTAAAGTTATTCTTGAAATAAAGTATAGCAGATAAAAATAAAGACTCCGGACTCAGAGGCAGTTTGTGAGAGCAAATATTGTCCTTAGAAATCTATTGGAATGTTCCCTTCTACTGCTGAGAGAAAGATAAGAAGGAACTCCATATGAATTGTAGAGAAATTCAATTATTATTAACCTGCACAGAAATATTTTTATAGAGGAAAAAAATTCCTTGAGAAAATTATATAGTTAGAATATGGAGACTGGTGTAATAGAAAGAGCACCAATTAAGAAATTAAAAGACTTGCTTGAGTTTTTCCAGTCATTGACATGTGACCTACTAGAAGTTATTTAAATTCTCTGACTCTCCATCTCTTCATTTATAAAATTAAATCATAACAGAATCTCTATTACTATTTAATGGGTTTCTATGAAGTCCAAGTATAGTAATAAATGTGGAAGCACCTTTTACAGCTTTTCCACTTGGATGGAATCTCTGTTGGGTGCTCCTCCTAAGAAACAACTTCAATATCCCAAGTGGACAGTGGGTGTGGCAGAGACCCTGAGCACATCCTCACCAGGAGGCAGGCTTTCAGCTTTCTGAGCAGTGGGCAAGTGTGGTCCTGAGTCCTAGTCCCATCCTGTGTACACAGATGGGGTTGACAGTTGACCCCAAGCTCTGTGTTTGATAGGTACGGTCTTTGCAAGATTGTGAGAAACAGCATGGTGCTGTAGAAAGAGCAAGATCTCAGCAATTAGATGGTTCAAGTCTTGACCCCAAACCTATTAAGCATTTCTAGCTTTGACTTCCTGCTCTGCCTTGTTGGGTAGAGCCAGCCAACCTACGTTGGCCTTCTCCAGACCTACCACAAATCCCCACGTTGATAGTATTCCTGTCACATGAAAAAATTATTTGCTAGATGCTCATCATAATAATTTTTATCTCTACCAGCAAAGATAGCATGGAATATTCTAATCTTTATAGGAAGAAATACAGTATAAGTCACACCCTTTACCCTACATGGAACCTTAAGATTTAAGACTTTTTAAAAAAACAATTAGTGAGAGATTGGTATAATATATGGGCTTAGTAATTAAATAAGCCTGAATTTAGGTCCCAGTCTCACCATTTGTTGCCTGTATGCCCTGAATGTTATTAAACTTCAGTATTTTTTAAGATATAAACTTGGAGTGATTCCTTAAGTCATACCTAACAAGATCATGTAATTAAATATAGTAATTTAAAAGAGGAAGTGAAGGCTTGATATTTAATGAATTCTATAATGTAAATGATTGCTATTACTCTTTAAGTACCCTGTAAGTACTACTACACTCTGAGTGGTTACTCTTATTCTCTACTATCATTCTTAAGTGAGCCTTAATAAGGATGCCTTACCTTTTCTGTCCTTTTACCTAGTATTTCTAAACTAAGGTGGCATCTCTTCGTAGAGAATCCAATTTACATTCAATGCTCTCTCTGGCAATTAAAGTGGAAACAGGTGCTTCTTGCATTCTTGTGTCATGAATGTGCAAAAGTTTGATTTACTTTTATTTTTATTTTTTAATATATTTTATTGATTTTTTACAGAGCGGAAGGGAGAGGGATAGAGAGTTAGAAACATCGATAAGAGAGAAACATCTTTCAGCTGCCTCCTGCACACCCACTACTGGGGATGTGCCCACAACCAAGGTACATGCCCTTGCCAGGAATTGAACCTGGGACCCTTCAGTCTTCAATCCGACGCTCTATCCACTGAGCCAAACTGGTCAGGGCTGATTTACTTTTATTTATATAATTGTGCTTTAATCATTGTGGAAAGCAGACTGAATAGTTTTCAGTACTGTGTTAAGTACATAATGTAACAGGAAAAATATCTTTTCTTATGGTGCATCATCTTTCATTTAAGAATTCATAAACATAACTTCTTAATCATTCTAGCATATTGTTGATGTGGGTAGAACATTAATATCCATTATTGACATAAGAACATTATTTTGCAGATTATTCCTACCCTATGCATTTAAAATTTGCTTCTCTCCTGAACTGCAAGCCATCTTTGATATTACATTATTGAAATTTTTATTGTTCTACATTTTTATTATTATAATTATTTAAAAATACATTTTTGAAATCTTTCCACATCAGTACATGTAGGTCTACATCAGTGGTTCTCAGCAGGGAAGTTTTGACCTCCATGTGACATCTGGTAATGTCTGGACAGTCACACAACCATGACCACTATCTAATTTCATAGTATCTTTTTAAAAAAATATATTTTATTGATTTTTTACAGAGAGGAAGGGAGAGGGATAGAGAGTTAGAAACATCGATGAGAGAGAAACATCAATCAGCTGCCTCCTGCACAACCCCCACTGGGGATATGCCCGCAACGAAGGTACATGCCCTTGACCAGAATCGAACCTGGGACCCTTGAGTCCGCACGCCGAAGCTCTATCCACTGAGCCAAACTGGTTAGGGCAAATTCCAGAATATCTTTGTCACCCAAAAAGAAACCCCATTAGTACTCATTTCCCACTGTCCCCTCCAGCAAGCCCCTGGCAACCACTGTCTATATGGCTTTGCCTGTGTTGCACATTTCATGTAAGTGGAGTCATACTATTTGTGACCTTTTGTATCTTTCACCTACCATCATCTTTTCAAGGTTCATCCATGTTACAGCATCAATTCATTAGTATATCATTCAGTGTTAAAGCTGATTATATTCCATCTTATATATAGAGAGATTCATATATATATATCCTAGAGGCCTGATGCACGAAATTCATGCAAGGGCCTCGGCCCCAGCCCCAGCCCCAGCTTGCCACCACCGTGGCCAGGGCCCTCTGCCACCTCTGCCTCGGCCCCCACCTGCTGCAGCTTTGTCTGGAAGGAAGGACGTCCAGAAGGACGTCTGGTCTAATTAGCATATTATGCTTTTATTATTATTGATAACACTTTGTTTATCTATTCATCAATTAACAATCATTTGGCTTGTTTCTACTTCATGGACTTTCCTATTAATTCTGCTATTAACACTCATGTAAAAGGTTTTGCATGAACCTATCATTTCCATTCTCTTGAATAGATAATTAGGAGTGGAATTGGCATGTCATATGGGAACTCAATATTAAACTTTTTGAGGGACTGCCAAAGTGTTTTTTAAACTGGCTACATTTTACATTTCTTTTAGAATATGTAAGGGTTTCAGTTCTACAAAGCCACACCAATGCTTGCTATTTCTCTTTTTTATTATAGCCATCCTAGGAGGTGTGAAGAGGCATTGGTTTTTATTTTTCCTTGGTTAATCATGTTGAGCATATTTTCACATACTTATTGGCCTTTGTATATCTTTCTTTGAGAAATGTCTATTTAAATCCTTTGCCCATTTTTTAGTTATTTGTGTTATATTGTTGCATTGTAAGAGTTCTTTACATATTTTAGATACAAGTTCTTTATCCAATAAATGTTTTACAAATATATTCTCCCACTCCATAAGTTGTTTTTTCTTTCTTGACTATGTTATTTGAAGCAAAAAATAATAATAATTTTGTTGAAATCCAATTTATTTGTTTTATTTTTTGTTGCCTATGCTTTTGGTGTTGTATCTAAGAAACCATTGCTTAATCTGAGACCATGAAGATTTTTTCTGTTAATTTAATAATTTTGACTCCTATAGTTAAATTTTGATCCACATTAAGTTAATTTTGTATAGAGAATGCAGAGAGTCCAACTTTATTCTTCTGCATATTGATATCCAGCTGTCCCACTACTCAATGAAAAGACTATTCTAACCCTGCAGAATTTCCACGTGGAAATCAATTGACTATAAAAATATTAGAGTTTATTTCTGGAGTCAATTCTATTCCATTGTTCTATTTTTATGCCAGTACCACACTGTCTTGATTATTGTAGATTTATAGTAAGCTTTGAAATCAGAAAGTATGAGTCCTACAACTTTGTTCTTAATTTTCAAGATTGTTTTGACTATCCTAGGTTCCTTGAATTTCCATATGAATTTTAGAACAGCTTGGCAATTTCTGCAATGTAGCCAGCTGTGATTTTTATAGTGATTGTGCTGAATCTGTAGGTTAATTTGGGGAATATTGCCATTTTAACAATTCAACCCCAGATGTCTTTCCATTTACTTAGGTGCTTAATTTCTATGATGTTTTGCAATTTTCAGTGTATAAACCTTGCACCTTGTGCTTCCTTTGTTAAATTTATTCATAAGTGTTCAATTCTTTTTGAAGATATGGTAAATGGAAGTTTTTCTTTACTTTTTAAAATTTATCTTTATTGTTGAAAATAATACAGATGAACACTTTTTCCCTATTGACCCCCTTCTAGCCCACCTCTCTCCCCCCACCTCAGGCCTTCACCACACTATTATCTGTGATTTCTATGCTCAAAGCACTGTGCTAGATTTAATAAATAAAGATTATTCCCAATGTGATAAATAAAACGTGTGTAACAAAAATATAAATGAAGCATGATAAATCCCCAACAAGGGGGTGATACAGATAATGTGATTTCAAAGAAAAGGGTGTGGGAATATTGCTCTCTCCTTTGAGAACAAGTAGAAAAAGGTTACACAGAGGCTGTGAAGGTTGTTTTGATCATGGCATGAGCAGGATAGGAGTATACATATACACAATGGAAGAAGAGCATTTCAGACAAAGGAAACAGTAGGAACAGTGGTATTGACATTTAGAAAACACTGGTCCTAACCAGGAAAAAGGAAGTAGCTCTATTTGACTGTAGTCCTTAGAGTGTCTGAAACAGAGTAGTAACAAGATAAGGCCGAAAAAGATGAAGCCTAGACCAAGGAGTGCATGTAATGTGTATAAAGAATGTGGTGCTGTTCCTGTATGAAGTGAGGTTGTTGAAGATTACATGATGGGACCGATACTCCAGAAAAATCGATCTTCATATGTCAACAAATATTTGAGAGATCTGGTTGAAGGATATACCATGATCACATGTAATCTAGCATCAAGCTAAAAGACAGCAGTGTAAAAATGTAGGAAGTGGGCCTCTGTGAGCCAGCTTCAGAATAGTCCCTACTCCATGGGTATCCATGGCTGTACAACTGGACAGACAGCAGCTTTTGTAAGAACGTGTTCAATGTCTTGTTTTCGCCATAATTCCATCTCCGAGTCTGTTATTTGAATTCTGACAAGTGAGCGTTTCTCACAAAAAGGTTGAAAATTGTAAATTGAGTTACAAACTAGCATAGAATGTAGGATGAAGAAGGGATGGAGGCACCGGCCTCCTGATTATTTTACAACTTATTTTAGATATTCTTGCTTTTCAAAGTATATTATTCTTGCAGCCAATAATCTTATATCACATGTATTAGCAAAACTGAAAGTTCCCAACAACAGGAAGCTGAGTTGATATAAATTATCCGGAGATTTCTTCCATTTGCAAACATATAGAAAGGGTTTTAATGGTGTTGGCATGTTTTCTATTCACAAGGCCCTTGGTTATGGCACTTTCCTCTGATTTTTCTAGTCTAATCTATAGTACCTCTGACTCCAGCACAGTGGGTTAGCGTGTCTCTCATCTTTTGTTTCCAGAAGCCCAATGTTGAACTTCAGTATAATCGTCATAGTTCTTATTCTTTGTTTCCCTCCGTCAGCTCACTTCAGTTGTTTGGGTATCCCTCAATCTTCTATTGTTTCTCCCAACCTTACAGAGTTACATGATTTTCAGTACAGTGGAACCTCAGCTCTCGAACTTAATTTGTTCTGGAAGGCTGTTCAAGAAGTGATTTGTTCAAAGACCAATTCATTTTTTTCCCATCAGAAATAATCTAAATTTAATTAATTTCCAGACCCCCAAATGGTTTCCTGTTTTAACCTTTCTTATCTATAGTACATGTCTCATGTAGCACTTAATCTATAAACAAACATTTCTTTTCTTAAATGTATTGAACCGCCTCTACTAGCCTTAAATGAATCAGTTTCAGCCCTCCTTCCAGGGGTGTCTTGAGGCGGTCCACATGCAGCTTCTTCGCTTTTTCACATATCACTGACTGCAGAAGGCTGTCACTGGCTAACTGCTTTTCTTTGCTTGACATCAACAACAGTTTTTCTACCTCTTCCATGGCCTGTGATCACACCCTTAGCAACAAGCAACATTAGCACTCTTGATGACCTATTTATGTTTTTAAATTGTGCTAATTGTCCATTTTGCCAGCAAAAAAACAAAACAAAACAAAACACACACACATACAGACACAAATATTCACAGCACAGTTTTCTAAGATATTAACAAGACAAGGTTTAGCTATAAACTGACTCACACTGGCACAGTCTCTCCTATCTTGGTGGCCTGAGAGACACTTTTTGTCATGCTGATGACAGCCTAAAAAGTTTGTTAGGTTGAGAACCAAAGTTTTGTGGGACAACCTAGACACTCTTTCAATGAACACTTGATTAAGAACCACATTGTTCGAGATGGGAGACATTCGATAACCGAGGTTTGACTGTATCTTATTCGATCAACCACAGCATCAGGAATACCAGGAATCTTTAATGGTAATCCTATCTAATAAAAGAGAAAGATGCTAATTGACCGCACCTTCGCTACGCCCCTCAGCAATCAGAGTGATATGTAAATTAACCGCCAACAAAGATGGTGGCTAATTTGCATGCTGCAGGCAGGGCGGGCCAGCGCGAAACGCCATCCTGGCCCCTGTGTGCAGCCCTGCCACCAGCCGGGACCCCCGTGTGCTGCCTAAGCCCCGCCGCCAACCTGGATCCCCGTGTGCGGCCCTGAGCGGCAGGACCCCCGTGTGCAGCCCTGGGTGGCCGGGACCCCCATGTGTGGCCCTGGGCAGTGGGACCCCTGTGTGAGGCCCTGGGCTTGGTGGCACGATCGGCCCGAGGAAGCCCTATTCTTGCAGGAATCTTCCTGCAATGGGCCTCTAGTAGTTATATATGGCCACCAACTCTGCAAAACTCCTAAAGTTGAAAAATCCCGTCACAGTTTGGACTAGTGGCTGATGTAGCACAGGCAATCTGCCACACTTCCAAAGGCCAGTGTATAGTTCAGTTAGATTTCTCAAATATTGGCTTTCACAACTACTAGTAAGTAACCTTTATTAAAAAACAAACAACCAAAAAAAGCAAGTAACTAATCAGATAGATAGTGTGCTCAGATGGAGTTGGATTTTTACTGCTGGCATGTCTTTCACACAAAGGAAATCTGGCTCTTTGTGGTTTTTTCTTACTTAGGGTGGGATATGACCTTGGTTTTCAGCTGGTTAATTTTTTTTTTTAATACCATGCTGGGAGTGAGAAGCAGTCCATAGTATTCTGGATATTTTTCTTGCACAGTTAAGGCTGCAATCCTACAGTAGCTACTGAATCACTCTCTTGAGGACTTGGATAATGTTCATAGCTTATTAAGTTGAGGGAGACTAAGACTATATAATAAAAAAGCTTCCGTTTCCCCTGTGATATCTTAGAGCATAGATTGACTAAAATGGTTAGCGCACATTTTTCACTACATTGATGACAGGGAGAGGGTTATACAGGGCTCTGTCAACCCTTACATAACTGTTCACACTGTTTTGGAGCAGTCTTGGGAACTTACTAACATTTCTTGGCAATCAGAGTAACCTGGGACTTTGCCAGAAATGAGTCTACTGATGTGGTCAAACAACTCTGGGGAAGGCTAATGCAGATAGCGTCTATATCTTGACGTTACCTATTCTTTTCTACCGTGGCTGTGCAGAAACACTTTCCTGTTTGTGTTCTGTAGCTTTGGGAACTCCGAGACGCTGCTGATTTTGCAGTGCAAAACCACTTCTGAAAAAATCCTCTCATCTACAATGTTTGCAGTAAAGGGAACTTGAGGACATAGTGTCCGGGTGGAGTTTAAGGGGCCGGCTCTGTTCACCATTAGATCTCTTCCACACAGGTCCGCGCACATCATTTTCAGAATGAAAATGCAAGGCCTCTTTGACAAAAAAAATTATTTTAAAATTTCAAAACAGTCGTAGCTGAGCTTTAAACCAAGTGTAAGGCTTTTTAAAGCACAGGCCGCACGCCTATAATACCGCCTTTCATTCTGTAAATGAAAAATGGTGTGAAAGTCATCCATCTTGGACTTACAAAGTCCACATCCTGCTCATATAAATAGAAATACTGCATGTTTAAACATGCACTGCTGTTTTGCAATCGTTTGGAATTTATATTAGTAATTATATTTCAATTATCGCACAACACTTACCTGTTTCAGTACCTACTATGTGCTAAGTGCTTTCAGATGTGTTTTCATATTTCCTCCTTACAAAACCCAAATACTCAAGGTGTGACTAAACTACAGGAAATGTCTGACTCTACCACCCTTAATTGAAGCCATAGAAAGAATGATGACAGTTGGCAAGGCGGGCACCTATAACACCTGCTAGGTGAACCAGCTGCACTTCTTGGGATTCCTGAGGCTTTTGGAACCATCTCTGGAACATTTTAAGAATAAGAAGCCAGATCCCTTCTCAATAATGGAAAATCTCACAGTGTTGTAACAAAGCACTTCATGCAGAGTAGCTGGTTGTAACCTCCTCCATCCCAAATTGAGGGAGAAATAAGGAATCTCCTGGACTGGTGTTTGTCCCACTCAGATGCACAGGCGTCATTGAGAACATCAATATAATGCAGCCTGACTCCACTGTGGAGTGGGGCTGAGATTCTGCATTTCCAACAAGAGACGCTTGTACTGCTCGTCTGCAGACGTTGTTTGAAAGGCAAGACCCAGAAGCATCAAATCAATCACCTGCCCTGAAATAAACACAGTAGATGTACTATGCAATCACTATTCATGAGGAAACTAATTGCTTTCCCAGCTTTGTTTAGTCATTCCAAGGTTATGTCATTTTTTAAAAAAGACGCTGCATTCTCCCTTGTTAAAAAACACACGTATGTGTTCACACTAAAGGGGCACATTAAGAGCACGCTGCTCACCTGCTCACCTTGTTTTTATCGCTTTGTTATGTAGATCAATGTGTAGTTTCGGGATTAGGAACCAGACTGCCCTTTTAGTCCGTTCACCCACTCAACTGTTGTTCTTAGAACAAACCCAACCTCACATCTGTCAAAAGCCATTCCCACATCAGTTCTGAAAATGCCCATCTTGCTATTGCAAAGAAATCATCAATGATCTAAGGTCTACTTCTATTAAGAAGGGAGGATAAATTGCTTACGAAATGAACTGTCCTCCAGCCCACAAAAGCCCTTTCGAGGTGCTGAACCATGAAACGAAAGCTAGTGATGGACAGGACTTCCTTGATGACTAATGTCTGGGTCTCTCTATACGTTGTAAGCTTTGTTATTTAATGAACTCCAACAGTTTGCAAATAGTGTTTAACTATCACACACATCATCTGTCATAGTTTCGGTGCTTTGCTAAAATGTGAAGCAGCAAACAGTTTTGTTATAAATTAAAAACTTTGTATTAAGAAATAGAATCTTAAAGAAACCAGACGTCATCGAATATGACTTTTCAGCTGCTGTAGATTTCCCCTGGCCCTGATACGGAAGATTTGTGACTTGGTGCCTATATTTTTGGGAGCTATAGGTCACTAGAAATGAACTTTTGCTGAGAGGATGTGAGTGTGTTGTGTGATATTTATTTGGCTAGAGAAGAATATTAAAGGGGCAGTAGAGAGGATTGTTCTTAAAATTCTAATCTGTGTCCAGAGCACCATGACTGAATTGTTGAGATCTGAAAGGAACAGATGGGTAAGGATACAGAGAGTCAAGCCTGAGAGAGAGCAATATAAAAATATTCCATTTTCTGTTCTCCACAATAAAGTGAAAAACAGACTCTGTTCCAAGGTGAGTCTCCTGACAAAGTAACCTTTCAAGTCTTCCTTCTAATGATATTTAAAATATCATCAAAGGTTACAGAGCTTTGGAATCCTCACAGGGCTCCTGCAGGGGCTTCCATGGGGAAACCACTGACAGAGGTTAGCAGAGAAAAGGATGTTTCCCAGGAAGAAATCTCCGGCCCATGGTGTTTAGGCTCCCCGGGTAGTCCTCTGCAGTCACAACTCTGTCAAATGTTTTCTTACCAGAAAAAGTGTGCTTCAGCACCGCCTATCTGTGTTCTCCAGTCTCCCAAATGTGCCGCATCCAAAATGAATGCAGAGACTCCGTTCTCGCTGCTTTCCCAACCCACCCTAGAGAACGTAAAGCCAACCGCTCTCTCTACCCACGATGTGGCTTTGCCAATCGCTTACTACTAATGAGCAAATAGAGAGCTATCACACCATTGCTAATTTGTCCGCGAATTTGTATATGAAGTGTTGATAAACAACTCAGGCTGAATTTGAACGAGCACTGTATCGAAAAACACACACCATAACTTGTCTTTCAAATCCTCTCTGCCCAAACACTTAAACTCAAGGTTCATGAAATAAAGAGCTAATGATGCACTTTGGTTCCATAGCTATGTCTCCTCACAACACTCATTTTGTGTAAAGTAGTGTTTCCCATTAAGTAAAGTAATTAAGAGTCATTCAGCTGTGAAGGAAATAACACATAAGGTGTGCTGCTAATGTTCTAAATAAATTATGAAAAAATATGTTCAAAGATCAAACAACCATATCTATTTTACTGCATTTCAAGCGAGACATGCATATTTGGTTTATAAACTTTTTCACATTATCCCCTTTATAATGTTGCCTCAACTACGCAGACTATTTGCTTCATGCACACAGTAAGATCCCAGGCATCCGTAATTTACTAGCAAAGCATAAGTCTTAAGAAATATGCATTTTAATTGTAGAGATTAGATCCTAAAAGGATGAGGCCCTTCTTATTGTCTGTTTAAGGATCTCTGATTATTAACCCTTACACTTTGTTAATCTACAAGAAACTTGAAAAAGTTAGGAGTACTATAGTTGCATGGGTCTCAGTTACTTTTATAGGCATTTGAAGAAAGATGTCAAAATAATTGAATTTCCATTGATTAATTGGGAAAGGGTTGCACATCATTCCTGGATATTGTTTCATACACTGTTTTATAAATTTAAGTTGTAGAATAAAATATATTTCAAATAAACTGCTCCTTACAGAATAACGTGCAACTGAATCTAAGAAAAGCATGAAGATAGCCACAGAAGTTGGGAGAGATATTCACTAGTTTGTACAGTAGAAAACTGGGTGTTTAGCTTGATTTTTAATTTCTTTTTTTCTAGGATGATTAGGGTTTAGGGGAAATCTACTAGCTATTACACAGTGATTTATCCAATCATCTATAGAAAGATACTTTGGTTATCTTCATGTCTTGGCCACCTAGAATAATGCTGCAATGAACATAGGGGTGCATATATCTTTGCAAACAATTTTTTTTTAGTTTTTCAGGTAAATATCCAAAAGAGGGATTGCTGGGTCATATGCTAACTCTATTTTTAGTTTTTTGAGGAACCGCCAAACTGTTTTCCATAGTAACTGTACCAGTAGTGAATGAGGGTTCCTTTTTCTCCACAGTCTCTTCATCACTTGTTTTTACCTGTCTTGTTGATAATAGCCATGCTGACAGATGTGAGTTGGTATCTCATTGTAGTTTTGATTTGCATTTCCCTAATAGCTAGTGGAGTTGAATATCTTTTCATGTATCTGTTGGCCATGTGCTGTCTTCTTGGGAAAGATCCCCTGCCCATTTTTTTATTGGATTTTGTTTAGTGTTGAATTGAATGAGTTCATCATATATTTCTAATTTTAATCTCTTGTTGGAGCTGCTGCTTGTAAATATCATCTCCCATTTGTTTGGCTGCCTGTTTGTTTTGTTCGTGGTTTCTTTTGCTGTGCAGAAGCTTTTTAGTTTGATATAGTCCCATTCATATATTTTTGCCTTTACTTCCCTTGCCTTTGGGGTCAAATTCACAAAATGTTCTCTATGACCAAAGTCCATAAGTTTAGTACCTGTGTTTTCTTCTATGTAATTTATTGTTTCAGATATTATATTGAGGTCTTTGACCCATTTTGAATTAATTTTTATACGTGGGGACAAGCTGTAATCTAGTTTCATTCTTTTGCATGTGGCTTCCCAATTTTCTCAGCAGCATTTATTGAAGAGGCTTTTTTCCCTCTCAATCAAGTGTTTTTAGCTCCTTTGTCAAAACTTACTTGCCCATATTTACGTAGTTTTATTTCTGGACTCTCAATTCTGTTCCATTGGTCTGTGTGTCTGTGTTTCTGCCAATACAAAGCTATTCTGATTATCATAGCTCTGTAGAATAATTTGAAGTCAGGTAGTGTGATATTTTCTCAGAAGTGCTAGCTTTATTGACAATGTTTCTGGGAACTTGCTATGGAATTGCTTCAGAGATTATAGAAATTTTAATGGAATTTTTGGGGATGAAATTGGTTAATGAAACCATACGGGTTTTCAGTGTACAACTCCATAACATCATCTGCACACTGCATCATGCACTCACCACCCACAGTCAAGTCTCTTTGTGCCACCATTTATCCCTGCTTTGCTTTTTTTGACCAACCCCCAGCCCCTTTTTCCTCTAGCAATCACCATTCTGCTGTCTGTGCCTGTGTTTGTTTGCTTAATCCCTTCACCTTTTTCTCTCAGCCCCCCAACACTCTGCTCTCTGACAGCTGTCAGTTTTCTCTCAGTATCTATGAGTCTATTTTATTTTGTTTGTTAGTTTATTTTGTTCATTAGATTCCACATGAGTGAATCATATGGTATTATCTTTCTCTGACTGGCTTATTCCATTTAACATAATACTCTCCAGGTCCATCCATGTTGTCACAAAAGGTAAGAGTTCCTTTTTTTATGGCCAAGTAGTATTCCATTGTGTAAATGGACCACAGCTTTTTTAATCAACTCATCTGCTGATGGATACCTGGGCCACTTTCAAATCTTGGCTATTGCAAATAAAACTGCAATGAACAAAGGGGTGCATATATTCTTTCGAATTCGTGTTTCTGGTTTCTTCAGATATATTCCCAGAAGTGTAATTGCTGGGTCAAAAAGCAGTTCTATTTTTAATTTTTTGAGGAAACTCCATACTGTTTTCCACCATGGCTGCACCAGTCTGCATTCCCACCAACAGTTCTTGAGGGCTCCCTTTTCTCCACAATCTCACCAACACTTGTCATTTGTGAATTTATTGACGGTAGCCATTCTGACAGTGTGAGGCGATATCTCATTGTCAGTTTTTTTTCTGCCATTTAATAATTTTTTTAATTTTTTAATTACAGTTGACATAAAACATATTAGTTTCGAGCATACATCCCGTTGATTAGACATTATATAACTTATTAAATGATCATCCTGATAAATCTCATATTCATCTTACACTATACATAGTTATTAGAATATTATTGACTATATTCACATGGCCATTCTGCAGCAACCAATTTGTACTTCTTAATCTTTCACATTTTTTACCCATCTCCCCAACCCAACTCCCATCTGGCAACTATCAAAATATCTTCTGTATCTATGCGTTTGTTTCTGGTCTGCTTGTTAGTTTATTTTGTTTTTTAATAGACACGTATTTATTGCCATTTCACTGTTCATATTTTTTATCATTTCTTCTCTTCTTCTTTTTACAGAAAACACTTTAACATTTCATGTAATACTCATTTGGTGGTGATGAACTCCTTTAGCTTTTCATTGAATGGGAGGCACTTTATTCCATTCTAAATGATAGCTTTGCAGGGTAGAGTAATTCTGGTTGTAGGTCCTTGCTTTTCACCACTTTGAAGATTTCTTGCCACTCCCTTCTGGCTGCAAAGTTTCCATTGAGAAAATCAGCTGACAGTTTTATGGCAGCTCCCTTGCAAGTAACAAACTGCTTTTCTCTTGCTGTTTGTAAGATTCTCTCTTTGTCTTTAACCTACGGAATTTTAACTATCATATGTCTTGACGTGGGCCTCTCTGGGTTCATCTTGTTTGGGACTCTCTGTGCTTCCTGGACTTGTATGTTTATTTCCTTCACCAGTTTTGGGAAATGTTCTGTCATTATTTTGTTGAATAGGTTTTCAATTATTGCTCTGTCTCTTCTTCTTCCAGCACCTGCATGTTAAAAATGTTGTCATGCTTGAAGTTATCCCAGAGACTCCTTACACTATCTTCATTTTTCTGTATTCTTTTTTTTTTCTTTTTGCTGTCCCAGGTGTGTTTCGATTCTTTATCGTCCAAATCACTAATTTTATGCCTGGCTTCATCTACTCTACTGTTGATTCCCTGTAAATTATTCTTCATTTATGGATGGTTCTTTTTTATGGTTTCTAAGTTCTTTTTCTTGATGTTGAAGTTCTCATTAAGTTCCTTGAGCATACTTTTAACCATTGTTTTGAACGCTGTATCGGGTAGTTTGCTTGCCTCCATTTCATTTAGTTCTTTTTCTGTAGATTTCTTCTGTTCTTTCATTTGTGACACATTTCTTTGACTCTGCATTTTGACTGGTTCCCTATTTATTTATTTTTCTTTGTATGAGGTAGAGCTGCTATATCTCCCAGACTTTGTATTTTGGCCTTGTGTAGTAGGTGTCATGTGGGGCCCACAGATGTAGCCTCCCCAGTCACCTGAGCTGGCCACTCCAGGTATCCCTCTCTGTTGGCTATGTGCACTGTACTGTTGTAGTTGAGCCTTGATTGCTTTTGGCAGCACTGGGAGGGATTGAGTGCCAGGCTGATCAATTGTGAGGACTGGCTTCAACTACAGCATAGGAGCTGCTGTGCAAGAGCTGACCCTGTGGAGCAGGACTTGCTTCAGTGGAACTTTGATGTTCATCAGGTATTCCCCTTGAATTTTTTGCTTGTGGAGATGATAGCATTGTAATCTGGCATGGACTGAAGCTGTCCATTGGGTGCACTAGCTCTGGGTCCTCCTTGCAAGATCAGCCACCACCTGTGCCTTGATAGGCCTACCCTGCATGAGATATAGAATGATCTGCAGATGGCTGCTACTTGTGTTGGGCTTGGAGGTGCCCAGGAGATGCCAAGCTGTGAACCAAGGCTGGCTGCTGCTAGTGCCACACCTGGGGCCACTTAGTAAGTGGTATAGGACACATTAAGTTCAGATACTGCTCATTTATAGTTTGTGAACCTTTGAGAGATTTTAGGAAAGTCCACAGCAGGATCCAAAATAAGCAGTTTATATGGAAAAGCCACTAGAAATGGCTTGGGTGGGCTCACAAGTTGGGTGATATGGGTTATCAAGGAATCACTGGGGCAACCAGTGTAAGCCAGATTGATGGCACCTGTGTATTTGTTCTGTGGTGCAGAGTCTCAGAAAGGGAGCAATGATCTCTGCCAGTGCTTTTGTCTGGAAGGAAGCTGCCCTTCCAGCTCTCACCCTGATACCAAACAACTCAGTTCCTCCCCTATGTCCCTGGTACCTTTTGAGCTGATGCTCCAGCAATGGAGCTCAGAGATATTAAGTCTGAGTAATTCTGCACACTGGCCTTTTAAGGGGAACTGCCTTGGACTCCAGCAGCCTCTGTCTCACTCAGCCACAATCTCTGGTAGTTTTTGCAGGCAGAAGTTATGGGGACTTCTCTTCCTGGCACTGGAACCCTGGCTGGGGTGCCTAGTGGGGGGCTGGGACCCCTCACTCCTCAGGAGGTACCTCTGCAGCTGAGCTATCCCTCCAAATTTTGATTTGTATCTGGCACATCTGGGTGTGTTTTTAAATGGTGATTTCTTCTTTAAGATTAATTAATTTTTAGAAACAACCAAGTATTCAATAAGCAAAGTATGATATATAAATTGAGGATCAAAGTTAGACAAAGAATAGAAAGAAACTATAAATCAAGTAGACATATTTTCCCATATGGTTGACAACTGGATGAAAAGATAATCTACACTAATAAAAGAAACATGCAAATTGACCATCCCTCCACTACACCCACCAGCCCATCAGAGCAAGTATGCAAATTAACCCAACAAAGAAGGAAGTTAATTTGCATATGCAGGCACAGAGTGAAGACTGAAGACAGCGTAGAAGGAAGCCAAGTGCTGCAGAAGGGAGCAAAGTAGCAGAGAAGGGAAGGAGCTGAGGCAGCAGAGACGGGAGCAGACCGAGGCAGCGGAAATGGGAGCAGAGCCGAGGCAGCGGACATGGAAGTGGAGCTGAGGCAGCGGAGAAGGGAGCGAAGCCCACCTCAGTGGGCTTTGCTCCCTTCTCTGCTTCACTCCAGCCACAGGAAGCCCTATCCTTGCAGGAATAGGCCTGAGGAAGCCTTATTCTTACAGGAATCTTCCTGCAATGGGCCTCTAGTTTCTAAGTAATAATTACAGAATAATTGTAACTAGTTATAGCTTTCAATATTGACTCTTGATTTCTACATATTGTTTGACATTTTCTTAAAATTTTAATACTTTAAAAATCACAACAAACGTTTAAACATTTAACACAAGCTAGATTGCTAGAATGAATTACTGACATTCTTTATCTACATTCCATATATTCTTAACAATTATGACCCCTGTTAGACCTCCTGTTGCAAAGATGTTTCTATTTCAATGTATATGAAATGGAGATAGGAAAGTAAGCACTTAGCTAATAGTTTGAGCCCTGTTGTCCATTGTAATAAGCAACTTTGCTCTAGTTCTGAATCTTTGTATACATAAGAATAATCAGAGAACTTGACAGGCACATTGTGAATTTCACCAGTTTCTCCCAGACCTAGAGAATTTGACTCTTGCTAAAATTAGTGTCATGGTAAAGAATTGCAGATCTGTACCACCTGAGCCTGTTTTCCGCATCCAAGTGACTGTGCAGATTTCTGGATGGATTACAACAACCAGCAGTGAATCTCATTACTACAAACTAGAGTTTTCATGTGAACACGCAAGGGAAGGCACCTTAGTCCCAACCAATCACTCTCCAAAGTGACGGGATGTGAAGTGTACCCATCTCACATTAAGAATGTCAGGATACATAAAGTGTGGCAGATTCCTAAATTGCACATTTTGGACCTGCCAAATCTAGCATTGCTTTTGGCTCTACCATGAAACTTACAACATACTTAGTATTTAAAGGGGTTGCCTTAGTTTCATGCTCAACTTATGTCTGTTTCTACTTTGCTGACTCTTATTTTGTGGTTTTGAAATGTCCCTTGTCCTTGACCTATTTATCCCTCGCTGGACTATAAGGGTATCAGGGCAATCTTAGTTACTTTCATGTTCTCAGTGTTTGGTACACAGAGCAGGTTATGAATAAATCCTAGGAAGGGAAGGAGGGAAGGAGGGGGGAGGGGAGGAGGGAGGGAGGGAGGGAGGGAGGGAGGAAGGGAGGAAGGGAGGAAGGAAGAAGGAAAGTTTACTGGATTTCACAGGCTTAAAAAAATTGGTCTGAAGTCAAACTGCTGAATGAGAATCCTATTTGCCACTTATTAATTAAGTAATCTAAGGAAAAATTATTTTCTCCCATTGAGCATCAATTTCTACAATTAAACAACTTGGTTAACAATTTGTGCCTATCTTAAAAGGCTGTTGTAAGTATTAAATGAGATAACGCATATAAGGGTATTAGTATAATACACGTGTACTATGTACTGTTCTAACTGTAAATAGCTCTATATATTTTATTTTTGTACTATCTTGAAGGGATGTCATAAATCCATGTGAGAATCTGATGGAAATGTACCATCTCCTCAAATGATTTCATGGCTTAAATAAGCTCTTAAAACCTATCCATGTACTCCACATTAAGAAACATGTATTAAAATTAGTCACTTTTTTCCTGCTATACATCATGACTCATAAGTGAAATTAAATCAACTCACATTATAGGAATCAGTAATGCTTTTTAATGACAGAGAATAGAATTAAATAGAAAATAAATGTATCTTGCACTTCATTTAATTAGGGTAAACAAAGGAAAAAGTTTAGTGAAACTTTGTTCCGAGATGTGTGTGTGTGTGTGTGTGTGTGTTAAGTTATGCTGTAATTTGCATTTCACAAGATGTGCCACACTTGAGCATCCTTCAGACCCTGATAGCTAATAGTCTTGGCCCTTCCTGTTCTTAGTTCCTTCCAGTTTCCTTGATTCTCAGGCCTTTCTGTTTTTAGTGTCACCTTGTGTGCTTGGTTTTCCAAACATCTGAGCACAACAGCTGCATTTGCACATGCAACTGACCATTGGGTTATTTAAAATAAAAGAATTAACTAACCTCAGAGATTACATTAATCATTGCATATTAACCCTACCAGCAATATAAATGTCATGTTCAGAAGATATGATGTATGCATCTAAATACCAGGCATGCCACACGGGTGACTTATATTCCAGAATCTCACTGCCATACTGCCCTTTGGCCAAACCTGGGCCATGTTAAACATGAAACAGCTATAATTATATTCTGCTGATGATGATTATTCTTTAAAATAACATCCAAAATACTAGCTCTGTGCCACACTTTGTGCTACAGTATAACGCTATATAGTAAAATTGCAATGAATGTGTGTTCCAGATTTTTGTAATGAAACTGCTTTAAGCTAATGTTTCTACTTCCTTATCTTAGATCCAGAATCAAAATATGAGCCAAGTGAATCTTCTATAATACATAATTTCATATCTAAATTTACAAGATTTTCTAATTGAATTTTAGATACCAAAAATTGTGTTCACAAAGGCCTTAAGTATGCAGATGATAAAGACATCATCTAAACTCTGTCTCAATGGTTATTAATCTAATTGTTCTCTTCCTAAAATAATGTCTCTTCAAAAAGGATAGTTTCTCAACGAGTCTAAATTGAATTATAGCCGCATTAAAAATGTTTTGTTTATTATAGAAGTTTATCAATTATTAATATAACATTTAGTATTTCTAAGCCTGCCATTGTTTCACAAGAAAAAGACATAACATTATTTCTTTAATGCAAGCTTTGATTGACTTCGCCTAGCATGTACTTTATCTACTAATCACATTAGTGATTGATTTACATGGCTCCAGGAAAGGCCTTTTCAATTACAGTTCAATTTGGTATAAATGAACTTCAGGCACCAACATTTTGCAATATCTCAGGCCAGAGACATCCCTTAAACACATAAGCAAAGTATTTATTTTCTGATATTCCCTGTTCTCACATTAGATATTTTGGGAAAATTTGCCAAAGAAATCCCAGAAGTTGAAAGTCATTATTTTTTTTTTACTTTCTCTTATCCTAGGTGTTTGTTGTATGCCTGAGGAATAAAATGATTATTATAGTAAGAAATTAAAACACGACTAAACTTTTTACTTTAACATCACCTGGCCTATGAATTAAGAATATATGGATGTTTCATGAGGGTAAACATCTTCAATAAGCTTCAAAACATACATGTTCAAGATGTGTTATTTTAGATATACTACAGGAATAGTGGAAATGAAGCAGCTAGCTATTCATGCATGCATTTAAGAAGTTGGAAAACCAATCACTGCTGTAATAAATAATATTTTGTGCATGCAAACAGAAAACATAATTCACAGGCATGAAATAGAATTTGTAGCAATGGCAACAGAAATGAAACAACCAGGATAGAGTCACAAAATCTGGTTCCTTAAAGAGCATTAACCCACTGTCAGGAAGCCTTAATTTTATTTTTCTTGTTGTCATGACCACTGTTGGCATGTTGTGACCTTTTGAAAAGTAAATATCAAACTATGAATTTATGAAACAGAAATATAAAAGCAAGGTTCATATCTGACTCACTATTATAGTATGTGGAAAAGAGGAGTCTGAAAAGGATTTGTTTTGCAAATAAATATTTAAGTAGTAGTTTTATTCATAATGCTGATATTTAGGCATTATGAGAATACTTCTAATGTCTTAAGATAAAAATTTTCTAATTACAAAATAATTATTTAGATTGCCTCAAATGATGAGATTCTTGAGAATAATTTTATAAACAGAAATGTGTCTGTTAATAATGAAAAGTAAATAATCCCAATTAAGTAATATTTAAAAATTGGTGTCGTGAAAGTTTTATTTAAATGCTGTCATTCATCCTCTCAGATGAAAAACTGGCAGAATTCTAATGGCAAAAGAACTCTTAAAAGGCACACAGTCATTTTCCTTCATTTACCATCCATGATACCTAGTCCATGAACGAATTTCATTTGGCGTTCAGAGTTAGACATCAAGGACAGGGACCAGGCTAATCTTATCCACTGGTATGTCCTTAGTACAGTTCCTAGTAATAGGAGTCCAGTTCATATATTTTTTATATATTTTGAATAAACGAAGGAACAAAACTAAATCCAGGAAAACTAAACATGATAAAATCATTTGTCATTTTAATATAGAAGAATGAAGATTCCTACCAGGTTTTATCCCTGAAAAGTCCTAATACAAAAGACCTTAAATTTCTTAGGAAACTAAGCGAATTATTATCAATTTATTGCCCAAATTTGTAAAAACTCATGATTTTAAGAACTAGGTTACTTCATTGATAGGAATAGAGGGGAAACTAATATGCCAAGTCAGAATTTCTTAATCCAAATAAGTTGGATGATCTGGGCAAAGAAAAAAACTAATATGCAAAGGTTTGATGCTGGATAAACTCAGACTCATCTTGGGCAAAAAAAAAAAAAAAAAAGTGATTTTTTTAACATACACCTAACCTAAGGCAGTGGTTCTCAACCTTCTGGCCCTTTAAATACAGTTCCTCATGTTGTGACCCAACCATAAAATTATTTTCGTTGCTACTTCATAATTGTAATGTTGTTACTGTTATGAATCGTAATGTAAATATCTGATATGCAGGATGGTTTTAGGTGACCCCTGTGAAAGGGTCGTTCGACCACCAAAGGGGTCACGACCTACCGGTTGAGAACCGCTGACCTAAGGTATCGTGCCACCCCGGGCCTCTCTTCCCAGTCTGACAAGTCACTGACTAATCTTCCATTTGTGCGTCTCTTAAACACACTGAAGGATGTGGTGACAACTGTGACGTGCCTCTGGAGACCAGGCCTGTGCCTGTCTGCAGTGCTTAACCCAGAGGCGCCCAAACACCAGTCCATGTACTCTGAAGTCTGTGGTAAATATTTTACTTATGGGAGTAAAAATTAAGCAAGACGGACAGTGAAGAGAGCTTTCTAAAATATTTTTTCAATAAAGATCTAGTCTTTACTGCAAAATGATTTTTCTTCTGTAAAATAATGGTGATAGTAAGTGCTCGGTTGTGTTTCCTAATAGAAAATAGACTTGGTAAACTCTGTTGTGGCCAAGTACAAATAATTAAAAACATGTAGACTGTTAGTCATAGAAAAACCATCTAACTGAATAAAAAGAAGAAAATAGAAAGTGTTGCATGGCTAGATGCAGAACAACAACAACAAAAAAAAAACACACAAGAAAACAAAAGAGTAGATTTTAGCATCTTCCTTTACAACAGCCATTGACAGATGACGGCATAAAGTCTAGAAGTGCTGTAATGGAGTGTCTTCCTCTTTTGTTCATTATTTCTGAAAGAGTCCAGCAACCTCTGGTACTTCTGTGAAGAATGGCATTCAGTTATATTACAAAATGAAAGGATTCTGCTTTTTATTTTTTATAATGAAACTAGCCTTTTTTCTCAATTTTCTTTATATAATCAATTTATGACAATCTAAGTTATGATGGAAAGTCTCTTAGAATACTATATATTACAGTAGATTATAAGAAAAGGAAAAATACATCTTTTCCCAAAATAAATAATCTTCTACTAGAGCAGTTTATTGCCATGTTATATTGGATGT
The DNA here is from genome assembly GCF_000147115.1 of Myotis lucifugus. Classification (NCBI taxonomy): domain Eukaryota; kingdom Metazoa; phylum Chordata; class Mammalia; order Chiroptera; family Vespertilionidae; genus Myotis; species Myotis lucifugus. The sequence goes on along the minus strand of NW_005871293.1, from coordinate 851,775 downwards.
TATATAACCTCGAACCGATGTGTCTGAGTTTATTTTCAATGAACTAAACATATGTAAAACTTATTTAAAAGACTGGCTTCATTATTAAGACATCAACATCAAAGTTGATGAAGACTAACAGGTTTGCATGACATGAAGGCTAATATATTTGCATTTACAGGATTATTTTTTAAGAGAGAGCACCTGGTCTACATCATAATAGATATTGTCAGATTTTCTATGGGAGTTTTTACTCAAAGATCATTTATCCAAGGATCATCAAGTACTTATAAATAAATATATTAATCCATATGAAATTATTATAGTTTATCATTTCTGTTAATAAGTAAACTAACAAATGAATAAATGAAATATATCCTAATTTCCCACCATATTCAGGGGGCTATTTAGCAGAAGAGTGGAACACTCCAGCTAATGTCATTATTTTATTCTCTCGGGCTTTAAAATAACTCTTCCTTTTTCTTACACACACACACACACTTTAAACCCCCTTCCTTTATATCTAGACATTTTTGGGTAAACAAAAGCAGTGTATGCCCTGTATTACCAAAATTGAAAAAATTCTCGTTTGAAGACTTGTTAATTTTCAGATATTAGTGAAATATTTATGTTGTATCTGCAATCAGTTCTATAGACTAGAAGCATAAAGTTGAAAACTTAAAAGTCTTTGCAATCAAGTGTGAGAGAAACAATACATATTCAAATGGTAAAGTAATAGATGAGTAATTCTATAAGTTATAAGTTTAGGCAGGGGAGTGGCAAAAAATTGAAAGAACTGAGAAAATAGACATGGATTTAAATCCGGACCAGGACCATAGTTTGCTAGTATATAACCTTTTGAACCCTTTCTTTTTAATATGTGAAATGAGGATACTATAAATTCCATAAATGATCATTGTGGAAATTAGAAACAGGGCCTTTTAAGGCCTAGCATTGACCAAGTACATAAACTAGAATCCTATATAATAAAAGCCTATTATGCTAAGTGTCCAGTCACCCGGTCAGCCGTTCAACCAATCAAAGTGTAATATGCTAATGATATGCTAAGGCCGCTCAACCGCTCACTGTGATGTGCTCTGACCACCAGGGGGCAGACAGTCGACTGGTAGGTTAGCTTTCTGCTGGGGTCTGGCCAATCAGGACCAAGCAAGATGGGCCAGACATGCCCTGGAGCCCTCCCACAGTCCCTCCCTAGCTGGCCAACTTCCCGCGTCCCTCCCCGGCCCTGATTGTGCACCAGTGGGGTCCCTCGGCCTGGCCTGCGCCCTCTTGCTATCTGGGACCCCTCAGGGGATGTTGGAGAGCCAATTTCAGCTCGATCCCGCAGGCCAGGCTGAGGGACCCCACTGGTGCACAAATTCGTGCACTGGGCCTCTAGTTTGTAAATAAGTGATTATTGTTACTAATGGTATACTTCATGGCATTAATAATTTTAATTGTATTTAGTTGTGACTTTTTCTCCCTTTAACATCTCCCTGCCTGGAAACTTTGTTTATACTTCTCTCATGACCCTTACTTTCACTCTGCCTTGATGATTAAGTGCTCTGATATTAGTGAACTGTATGAGGGCAATTATTACAATTTTCTCATATTGTATTCTTCAGAGCAGTGGTCCTTTACCTTTAATCACCTAAGGATCTTGTTACCATGAAGATTCAGTTCTGGCTCAGTGGGTTTAGGCAGGCTTCTGAGATCTGCATTTTCAACCGTGCTTCTGGTTCCTCTGACCACATTTTCACTACCAAGGCCCTACAGCACTTACTTTGCCTTGCATATGGAAGATACTCAATATTTCTTGATTAAAAAGATAACATGAAACATGTGATTTACATTGTCAAATTAATTACAAAACAATCATTTTGTAAGCCATTCAAAGGAAGAAGCTATAGAAAACTTTTTGGAGTAGGTGAGAATTTACCGAGGTCCTCAGGAATTACAAATATGTTTATGGTTCGAGCAGAGGGCAAGAAATCCTAGACTTGTAGAAGAACATAGCCAAATTGTGGAAGGAGCAAAGCACAGCCATTGTGCCCCAAGCATGAGATTTGAGGTTGTTAAAAATAAGTTGAAAATATTGGTTGACGCAATTGTTTGTTTAAGAAACAGAGTTTTTTAGCAGTGTGTGAAGTGATTACTATGTTTTTAGGAAGGGTATTCTGGGAGGTGGTGTATAAATGGTTGATGGTGAAGAAAAAATGAAACATAAGACGTTCAATAAGTTCTTAGATTTAGCTTCTAACTTTATATTCAGTTATACTTCCAGGATTTAAATTTACATCAAATATAAGATATCCTTACATATCGCTCCCTTTGCTATATTAAATCATATTATAACTAAGCCTGAATTAGACTGGAGTATAACTTGGTTTCAAGGTAAATTTATTTCACTGATTCTTCTACCAATAAATACATTAACTATGGGACAGCTTTCCTGAATTTAACAGCTCCAGCAATTTTGCCACCTGAAATAAAAACAAAAAAAAATAATTTGTTGCATTCTTTTGGGATATTCAAATTTAGCACATATTGTCATTATTTTCTCATATGTAATAATATTGCAACTAAACAGTTATACATAAAATTATTAATAACTCATTGGGGAAGTAAGGCAATTCGATATTTCACATAAATAATCAAAATGTAAAAATAGAATATAACATTTTTAATATATTTTTGAAAAGCAATTTTGATTATATTGTAAAAGAATCAACACACTTTTTGATCAAATTTATAAGGCATCAGAGAAAAACACTCACTAATATATATCTCAAAGCATCTAATTGCAATTTTGTGATTCAGTTCCAGGGGGGAATATAGAATGAGACTTGGCCCATGTTGTGTGGTATTAACATCTAACTACAATAGATACCTGCCAGAAAATTAACCGAACAGTAGCTCTCATAAGTGATGTCTAAGATCAAGTGATTTAGTGAATTGCATCACTTAGAACCAATGAAGCAAAGTAAGTAATTGATAGAAGTAAGTAATTGACAGAAAAAATTGAAAAAATAGTAAAATTGCAAAGCAAGGCAACTGCCATTAACAGAAAAATGTAATGATCTCATTAAAGACATTGTGTGCAGTCTCCATTCCAATTTTTACATCTCTGGATTGGTCTCTAAGCTTTGCAAAAATATTATCTACTATCACACAATTTTAACTTGAATTCAAATGTAAAATAACAATACACTTTAGAATATTATTATAGGTTTCATACTTATACTGCAGTATTCCATATATAATGCCAATATTTCAATTAATTTCTTGTACCCTCCCCTTTTCTAATCTGAGATAGAGTATTTCATTTAATTCAAATAGAAACTCCCAAGGTAAGTGTCCATTAATTTATACTACATGTAAGGGAGAAAAATTAATTTTCCTTGTGAAAAACTTTAATAGAAATAATATTAAAATTTAAATATTATTGGAATAAGTTATATTTAGAAGCATATCTAAGCTTTCTGAATTGTGAAATCTGGATGAAAATTTCACAAGAATAACTTCCTTATGAGAAAATTGAAGAAATCATGAATGTGTTAGACAAAAACAATTACACATATAAAAAATTTGAAAATTTTTGAATTCATTGGCGATTTTAGTTTTATAGTTTATTATCAATGATCATGATCGATTCTCAATATTTTGTCCTAACTTTGAAAATTGAAAAAAGATGTTTTCATTTCTTTGTTTTTGTTGTTGACAGTATTACAGATGTCCCCATCTCCCCCGTTTACCCCTACATCCAACCCACTCCCCACCCCAGGCCTTCACCTCATTATTGTCTGTGTCCATGACCTATGCATATATGCTCTTTGGTTAATCTCCTTTCATCACCCCACTCCCTCCCCTCTGAGATCTGTCAGTCTGTTACATGCATCCATGTGTCTGGACCAGTTTTATTCCTCAGTTTATTTTGTTCATTAGATTTCACATATATGTGAGATTGTGTGATATTTGACGTTCTCTGACTGACTCATTTCACTAGACATAATAATCTCCAGGTCCATCCATGCTGTTGCAAAGGGTAAGAGATCCTTCTTTATTACAGCCGAGTAGTATTTCATTGTGTAAATGTACCATAGCTGTTTTATCCATTCTTGGGCACTTGGGCTTTTTCCAGATCTTAATTATCCTATATAATAAAAGCATAATAAGCTAATTAGACCAGACGTCCTTCTGGACATTCTTCCGGACAAAGCCGTGGAGGACGGGGGCCGAGCAGAGGCTGCCATGATGGTTGCAGGGGCCAAAGCCCTTGCACAAATTTTGTGCATTGGGCCTCTAGTCCTATATAATAAAAGCGTAATATGCTAAGTGTCTGACCACTCGACCAGTTGCTATAATGCACACTGACCACCAGGGGACAGATGGTTCAACTGGTAGGTTAGCTTGCTGATGGAGTCCAGCCAATCGGGACTGGGTGAGAGGACCGGACACGCGCTGGAGCCCTCCCTCAATCACTCCCTGGCCCACCGGCCCTGATTGACCCCATTTGCTGGCCAGGCTGAGGGACCCCACCCATGCACAAATTTGTGCACCAGGCCTCTAGTTGTAAATAATGCTGATATGAACATAGGGGGTGCGTATATTCTTTCTGATTGGTGTTTCAGGATTCTTAGAATATATTTCCAGAAATGGGATGGCTGGGTCAAATGGCAGTTCCATTTTTTGAGGAAACTCCATATTCTTTCCACAGTGGCTGCACCAGTCTGCATTCCCACTAACAGTGTACTAGGGTTTATTTTTTTCTACATCCTCTTTAAACTACTTTTATGAAATTGCCTTTGGAGAATGTAATTTTAAATATGTAGATAAAGTCATATGAAACACAAAGGTACACTTTAAATTTTGTAATGTTTGCAATCTAAAACAAGAACCTATTTTTTAGTTCTTTTAACAATGTTTATACTTCTTATAGCTTTTTTAAAAAATTTAGCTTTTGTTTTAAACTAAATATCACTAATAACAATATATGGTCTCCATTAATACTTAACCATTTACTTTTCTTGCATTTTCTATTTTATTGCTTCACAAATTAATAATTTGCAATTTTGCCTGATCCATTTTGTTTCTACATAGAAAATTGGACTGTAAAGAGATTAAGTTACTATTCTGGATATATAATCAAAAATTTATTGAAATCCCACTTTGCCGTTAAGCACTGTAATGGAGAATGCATAAACAAAGGACATGGCCTCTTTTTTTCAAGTATCATATAATCCTTTTGAGATGTAACAAGGATTTAAATAAGTAAATGCCAGTTTTCACTGTTTATAGTAATATATACAGGGTGCCCCCCCACAAAAGCCTGCACACTTTAACAGCTGATAGTTCAATTTTGAAAATGAAATGTATTTTAATTAGCACTGCCTTTATAATTATTCCAAGTGTGTGTGTACATTTTTGAAGACATCTATACTAATAAAAGGGTAATATGCTAATTAGACCAGATAGACCAGATGTCTTCCGGACATCCTTCCGGACAAAGCCAAGGCGGCGGGGGCCAAGGCAGAGGCAGTTAGGGCTGGTCAGGCTGGCAGGGGGGAGCGGTTAGGGGCAATCAGGCAGACAGGCAGAGGCAATTAGGGGCGATCAGGCAGGCAGGCAGATGAGCAGTTAGGAGCCAGCAGTCCCAGATTGTGAGAGGGATCAGGCCTAAACCAACAGTCAGACATCTCCCAAGGGGTCCCGGATTGAAGAGGGTGCAGGCTGGGCTGAGGGACCTCCCTGGTCCTCTATATATTTCTAAGGAAATGTGGGTTCAAAGAGTGACCAAAGTTAGATGATACTAACCAAGGTGATTCCTGAGGCTAATGAGCTTTGCATAGTGCATGTGGATAGGTGGCTGTGGTAGAAGTGCCATTATCAACTGACACTATTTGATCCACCAATAATAACAAAAAAATAACATCAGTCTAAATCAGTCCATAATTAATGGCACCAATGTCTTCTGGAATACCGGATTTTATTGTAAAATGAATTTTACAATAGCGTGGCCTGCACATTAAGACACAATTGCATTCAAGATACAAAAGCTGATTCACTGGGTGATGCTGGACAAATTACTGCCTTTCTATTTGTAGGATTTTCTTTCTATTTCAAAAGGAAGATTATAGTCTCTGCCTTATGCAACTCATAATGTTGTTTGGAAGATCAAATGAAGCTCACAGTAAATATGCTTTGAAAAGTGCAAGACACTAAAAAGATAAATTGCTAAAAATAAAAAATCCTGAAGAAAGCCAGCCTCATGCTTGTTTTCTCATGATGCCTGTTCCCTTCTCGTGCTGTGATGTGCACTCCACAAAGCCGCAGTCTCTTTGAGTTTGTCTAGTATTTTATGTAGAATCGGTCAGCATAGACTCCCGTTTGAGTAGAGTATGATTTTCAGCATGCACCCAAGGCCATTAGATTCCAATATAGCTTCAAGTAAGCACTTAGCACAGAGGAACTGAGACAGAACTGGAAATTGAATTCTCTGTTTCCACAAACCCTTATTAAGCATCTGCAATGTGTCCAACATTGTGCTGGTAATGGGAACACCGAGAAGAAAGACGGTTCCGACCTTTCAGGGCTTTCCATCTAGTTGAAGCGAAAAGCAAATGAACATATAGCATCCAACTTTCAATATGATTATTTAAAAATGGATAAGTGAGAAATGTTTATTGTAGCAAAGAGGTATGATTTGTAAAGTTGCAGTATGATTGATAATGCTGGTTTATGTCAATTTTTCAAATAAATGCCTATTTTGAAGAAGAAAGTTCCTATTAAATATTATCCACTGTAAGTTTATTTCAGCTCTAAAGGAATTATTCCCTAATGTGATTCACTTGTTAATGTCCTTCTAGCAGTCAGGTTTATAAGCCTCTATGAGCTAATCCCTTCTCTTCAAGTGATATATTTTGTTCTATGCTATAGTTTAAGGTGGGAAGATTATGGCAATGGTGAAAATACCTTAATCAAATATTTTCACACTTAATAGAATTGTATTTAGTCACTATGCAAATGCATTTATAATACAGTACAACTAATATTAAAACCATCTATTAATTTGTTATAAATTGGTGAGGAGACTATCCATTAATTTTCAGACACATAATAATTGCTGTTTCCAGCGCCTTGCTAGAGAGGTCTTAAGAAATCCAAAGTTAAGACTTTAATTAATTTAAAGTAAATAGTAATTTGGAAAGTTAAAAAAAAAATTGTGAAGTGAGCCTGGCCAGTGTTGCTCAGTGGTTGAGCATCGACCTATGAACCAGTAGGTCACAGTTCAATTCCCTGTCAGGGCACATGCCTGGGTTGGGAGCTTGATCCCCAGTAAGGGCCATGCAGGAGGCAGCCAATCAATGATTCTTTCTCATCATTAATGTTTCTCTCTCTCTCTGTATGAAATCAGTAAAAGATATATTTTATATACTTTTTAAAAAATTTGTGAAGTGAAAAAGTTTGATATAAAAACCACACATGCTGATTCCAACAATCTTTGGCTCTGGGGAAATAACCAACATTTATAAAGATATATAAATCTGAGAGGGCCTGATAGCAGTAAATGTACAAGGATATGGAAAGGAGAAAAACCACATTATAAGACACTGACACATTATAAAGAAGTAAATAAAGACCCCAAATAATTAAGACAGAGGCTTTGATTGTCTCTTTTTATGAGCTGAGAACAATGCTGAGAAAGATAAAGGTGTAAAAGCAAACAAATTGGCAAATTAAATATTCATGCTATCTTTGAGCATCTTAGACACCTTAGACGTGGAGCCCAGGTATTCTTTTTTTTAAATATATTTTATTGACTTCTGAGAGGAAGGGAGAGGGAGAGAGAGAAACATCAATGATGAGAGAGAATCATTGATTGGCTGTCTCCTGCATGCCTCCCACTGGAGATCAAGCCCACAGGCCCCTTCAGTCCAGAGGCCGACGCTCTACCCACTGAGCCAAATAAGCCAGGGCTGGCCCAGGTATTCTTATAGTCACTGCATCCGACACAAGAGTAGGCAAACCAGTGTAGACATTCAACAGTGCAATAAGCAAGGGAATATGTACATTACCAGGCACTGAGGCAATGCTGGTTGTGATGCTCCCAACCAACTATGACTGTGCTCATGGAAAGTCTCCTTTGAGGTCATTTTAATTCCTTAATGATTGTTTCTCCAGGTGAATAAACAGGATTTGAGATGAGGTATACCTACAGATCTATAGATGAACAGACTAAGGATGCCACTTCCCTTAGCATATATCTCTCATTAATAAGACAACATTAATCAAATCAGAATGAACCAAGTCCCTAAAGGGAAAACATTATTTCACTTACATGCCTAGGAATTCTAGTGGCTATAGAGAAAGCATATTCCTTAAGCCCAACTGCCTACTTCCAGCCACAACATAAATCCCTGGAAACTTCTACATTTAAATCCATACTTACCACATTCTCCACACCAACACTTCATGCAGCTTTTCTGAACGAATCCAATGCATTTTATTGTGTTTCTACTTTGTGCCAGGCTCTGTTCTTGTGGGCTGATGAATTACAGATAAAAAACAAAGTCCCAGAACGCAGGGACTCATATTCTAGTCAGAAGATAAGAACAGTAAGTGTGTGATGAATAATGTAATGAAGCTATTACAAAAAATTGGCAGGGCATGGGAATGAATGATACAGGAGCTCAAGGAAGAGCTGTCTGATAAGATGTCAATCAGAAATGGTTAAAGTAACAAGAAGAAAGAAACATATCTGCGAGAAGAATGTTCAAGGCAGTGGAAATACATTCAATGCCTCGAGGCAAGAAACTGCTTAGCCTGTTTGAGTATCAGAAAGAAGGCTCAGATGGTTGTTCTAGGCAGTGGTCGGCAAACCGAGGCTCACGAGCCGCATGCGGCTCTTTGTCCCCTTGAGTGTGGCTCTTCCACAAAATACTGGCTCTTCCACAAAATACCGACTTCTGCGCATGGGCCACGAAGTTTCAATCGCACTGTACGTGTGCGCTTGCACGTGGTGTTTTGTGGAAGAGCCATACTCAAGGGGCCAAAGAGCCGCATGTGGCTCTTGAGCCATGGTTTGCAGACCACGGTTAGAATAAGCAAGGAGAACAGGATGAATCGTAGTTGGGGAAGAGGATATAATACAAATAATGTCGACTTTGTAAGCTTCACATGAAACTTTTGATTTTACTTTGAGTGAGGTGGAACTTAGCTAATCAGATTTGTATTTTAATTAATTTCTCTGCCTGCTGAATGATTATTAAAGTGTAACAAGGTCAAGATGGAAGCTACAAGTTAGTTACAAGTCTGTTGCAATAGCACAGGTGAGCCCTATATGGCCTTACCTCAAGGAGGGTAGTTGATGTGATCAGATTAGAAAAGATTCTGGATAAATCTGGGGCCTTTTGGATGGACTGTGGGATGTGTGAAAGAGGAAGAGAAGTTTCTAGTCTGAACAACTGGAATATTGGTGTGTGTTGGAACATACAGGTGGAAATTAAGTTGGGCTTTGAACATATGAAGTTTGCAATGCGAATTGAGCATCTAAATGGAACTGTTAACTAGGCTGTTGTAGTTTAGGGGAGATGTTGGAATTGGAGTTATAAACTTGGGAGTCATCAGAATGGATATGATAAATAAAGACTTAGGAGTGAGCGAAAAGAAGTCCCAGCAGTGACATTTGAGGGAGCTGAAGATGAGCATACAAACTTGGCATTTCTCTCATTAAGAGGAACGTTGTGAAGAGACAACAAACCCGTTGTGTTACCATGCTCAGCATTGACGCATGTGTATGTAAGCAATTATCAAGTCACCCCCATAATGATGTGGCAAACCCATGGCTTACTGACCCGAATACTCTGAGGCAAACGCTCTTTGATCAATGCAAATTCAAGAAAGATATATAAGACAGAATCTTTGTGCAAAGACAATGGTTTAAAGCAAGCATGTCAAACTCAAAGGCTAACACGGGCCAAATAAACAAGATTGAAGTGTATGTGGGCTGCAAAAAAACAAAAGCTTCAATTTTCATAGAAACATAGTTTTATTTCGATAGGGACATGCTGAATACAAAGGGCTGGAATAAATGAGTAATCATTAGCATAAAATAATAGAACATTTTAATGAAAATTAATATTTTTTCTTGGACATTTACGTACCAGACACTGCATAACTGCACAAATAATAAGCGTAATGCAAATAAACCTATTTTTCTTGTTCTCCAAAAGCGAAATATTTCCTGTTGCGCACACCAAAGAAGTCATACAAGACGAATGACGTGGCAATCAGCTGCTAAAATATTCGCTGTTGGATTAATAGAGAGAAATGGTGTGCCTGCGCATAAGGCGCATAAGGGAAATGAATGCAACACGATTATGGTAATCAGTCATTAGCGAATGTTGTAGTTCGTTATTAATAATTATGTATAACAGGATATTGTAAAAATTAAGTTACGAATTTTTTTAAACGTTTCTTACATACCGTTATATTGGCTGGGCCACAAAAATATTTGTTGTGGGCCTCATGCAGCCTGCAGGCCATGAGTTTGACATGCTTGGTTTAAAGAATCAAAGTGGCTGCTGTATTTCTTTACTGGGCAAAAAAAAATTCCCTTTTTTCCAAACTATCTAAAATTGCAGGTGTCAATTTCTATTGCTCTAGTTATAGAAATATCTAGCTATGATTCAATCAAATCCATGCCTTCAGACATGAATGATAAATTGTTATACCAAAACCTCTGATGTTTTTATTTCCTAACAACTTGTTATAAATATTTTTATAAAGGAACCATGGTGAAAACATAATAAATAAAAATATTAACATAATACTAATGAAATGTCTTTTTCTTGCTTATGCATTAGGGAATTCACAAACTACTGGATGAGTGAGGATTGTGGGATTTTATTTATTTATTTTTAATTTTTTTAAAAAATATATTTTATTGATTTTTTACAGAGAGGAAGGAAGAGGGATAGAGAGTTAGAAACATCGATGAAAGAGAAACATTGATTCAGCTGCCTCCTACACACCCCCGACTGGGGATGTGCCTGCAACCAAGGTACATGCCCTTGATCAGAATCGAACCTGGGACCCTTCAGTCCCCAGGCTGAAGTTCTATCCATTAAGCCAAACCAGTTAGGGCAAGGATTGAGGGATTTTAAAGGCTAGGTCATATATGCTTTTCACAAGATGGTCTTCTAAGATAAATCACACGAGTTTTCAAATATCTAAGTTAAAGTTCTGCATTTTCATTTGTTTTTGTGTTAATATGAGAATAATTCTTGCCAAAAGCAGACTACAACAATATTTTACGGAAGATCATGAAATTGGGTTATGTGCCTGCTAATGTTATGTGAATAGTGCTAAGTACATCTGCTAACTAAATCTGTAAATTAGAAAAATCTTTGGTTCAGCAATCACATCTGCCTTAAGAATCTGCATTTTAACACATTGTATGCAGGAAACGTATTTATACGTTTTATAATGTCCTGGGTCTTACTACTGCCTGGCCTTCTGTCCAAGAATTTTCTGTCTTACTCAACATATCAAACCCTCTGTACTCTCAGCTAACTCTCCTGCCCTCATTTGACACATAATAATTTTACTGCTCCTGCATGTTCCCTGGAATCCCATACTCTACAGACACAAGTATGCAGAGGTAATTTCTCTGAAGGAATGATACGTTTCCCGCATACAATGTGTTTTAAGAGAAATTAGATGTATTTCTAACAACTGATTTCAAAGCTATTGATAGAAAAGAACATAAATATCTATTATCTTGAGAAATTTCTGAAAATTTTGATCTTTTTTCTTTTAGGTGGCACTAAATCAAACATAGGATATCATAAAATACTACTTTTGCAAATTTAAATAATATTTACAATATTTATTTATTGTGTCATTATTTATCCAGATCTTTTTTCTAAGATGCTATTGGATTTGTCTAGAACTAAAAATATGAATATACTAGATGAAGTAAGCCAGCATTCAGATAGTCACAACAATTCCATTGGAAGCCCAGTGATTTTTAAAATTAAAAGTAGTATCTAAAGTCACTGAAACTCATTACTTTGCAAAGGCTTAAAATAATGCAATTGTGAAAGACCACATTAAAAATGTAAGCATTTATATTCGTACTTTTTAGTTTTTAGGAGTATACATAAAAAAATTAACATTAGACTTTGCTTTGGCAGGAAATGCAATTGCATACCCTACTTGATGCAGTGCTTTCTAAAACGGCATATTTAACGATTTTATGGAGTTAGAACTCTGGATGATAAAATAAAGGAATGATTGTTGTTTGGTCTACATATTACATTGTAGAGACTGGCTTTTATATCTATGAGTAGAAGATATGGAAAAGTAATTTTATATATGCATAGTTTATGTATCAGCTCATAATAACAATATCAAATACAAATAGTTCATTATTTTCAAGTTAACCTAGATATATGGATTAATACATATTCATTTGTATTAACTTGACCAATACAAATTCAAAAAAGATATGTAAGAAGAACATAAAACTCTTCATCACACAAATGTACAAATTCTATTTTGAATAATTCTTACTAAGGAATAACAGAGAAAGATTAAAATGATAGTTACCTTATGTGGTAAGCACTGTCCTTATTTTATTCATGTATTCAGTATGTTGCGGCTTCAGAAAATGAAATCATTAGGACACTCTCAATTCATGATGTCAGGACTCCCAGCTCAATTTCAGGCTCTTGCCATTACTCTAACTAAGACCTCCATTTTCTTAGAGGATAAGTGGATTTCTGTATATTTTTATAACCTCTCTGGGACATAACATGGTTTCTATATGATTAGAGGAGAGCAATTCCAGTAAATTGTATTCATAATGCAGCATCTGCTATTAAAGTCTCCCAATTTTCTATTTCTTAAAAAAAAAGATGATACAGAATATGTCATAATTCTGTGATTTGCTATCATTAGAATGTAATTTCAGCAGCTTATATGCATACATGCTAAGCAGTGGGAAACAAGGGCATACTTCCAGAAAATAAATAATCCTGTCTTGCATTTATATATACCTCGCTTCTAAGAAATTGAAAGTAGTTAAAAGAAATAAATTTTTAAAGCCAGAGACAACAACCTGTAAATTATAGTTACTACTTTTTTTTCAGAGAGGTGAACTACACATGCACAGAATAAGAAAATGGCTCTCTCTGCAATTATTTGAAGAGTAAGAGGAGCATTCTGAATATATCCTTTACCACTGACATATGGAGCTCTATTCTTTTCATTATAGCAAAAAATGGTATTAGACCAAATTACCCACACCATGTTTATTTTATCCATTTGATTTTAATTTGATTTTATTTAATAATAGTAGCCATGATTTATACATTGCCCTCTGTATAATACACATGTTTTATAAATTAACTCACTAAAACCTTACAACATCCCAAGGTGTTATTTACCATCTTACAGATGAGGAACCCGGCATGGAGAGGTTAGGTAGTTTGCCCCGGGTCACACAGAGCCAGATGGGTTAATATCTTGCTCTGTTACTTTTAGAAGCAGCCTTTGAACTCAGGACTCCGTGTTAAACAGGTTGACATCTACCTGACTGGCTGCCTGGAGTCTGTTTGTAACAAGACACCAAGAAGGTCCCATGACTGACCGGGACTTAAGTTCTCTCACTGAATGAGGGTGAATCTGTAACGTTGGCATAAGAAGAGACTTAAAACCCTACAGCCATTCTACACCATTCATCAAGCTACAAGAAAAGTAACTTCATTAGTAACAGAACAATTACCAGTTAGCTTATCAATTATAAATCATACAAATAAAACCTTGATTTATTGCCCTTTTAAATATTGAGAGAAATGTATTTTTCCCTTCTCAGATAAAAAAGAAATTGAGAGAAGGTAGGGTTAGGATATCTGTCTTTCATTTTAAATTAACTGCCAATTGTTCATTGTTACCCTTATAACTGGTTGTTCTTCTACAAGAGCTGTTTAAAGGAGAACAATGCTACTGGTTTATAAAGTTCCCATTTAGGCAAACTTGGCAGGTAGGCCCAAAGAGATTAGTTTATTTGAGGAAGCTGGTTTTTCACACAGAGAAAAATCTATTTTCAATCATGGACCATGATATTGAAGCACAACCTAAATCTACAATCCTATATAATAAAATGCTAACATGCAAATGGACCTAACGGTGGAATACCCAGTCGCTATGACCTGCACTGGCCATCAGGGGGCAGACACTCAACACAGGAGCTGTCTCCTGGTGGTCAGTGTGTTCCCACAGGGGGAGTACCACTCAGCCAGAAGCCGCTCATGGCTGGTGAGTGCATTGGCGGTGGTGGGGAGCCTCTCCCGCCTCCACGGCAGTCCTAAGGATGTCCGACTGCCAGCTTAGGAAGGCTTCAAATGACAATATTCATTTGCTTGCCCAAAAATAGGTATATTTATTTAAAAATCAATCCCCCGTGCCCTGACTGGTTTGGCTCAGTGGATAGAGCGTCGGCCTGCAGACTCAAGGGTTCCGGGTTCAATTCTGGTCAAGGGCATGTACCTTGGTTGCAGGCACATACCCAGTGGGGAGTGTGCAGGAGGCAGCTGATCGATGTTTCTCTCTCATCGATGTTTCTAACTCTCTATCCCTCTCCCTTCCTCTCTGCAAAAATCAATAAAATATATTTTTAAAAAAATAAATAAATAAAATAAAAATCAATCCCTGGACCAAGGACACTATTTCTAAGCTCCAAAACACAGCTATTTTATTCAGGAAGTTTCTGTTTTATGTCTAAGTAAAGTGGTGTCTGGATCATACTTATAATTCTACACCTTTTCTCTTGATAGATGAGTTTATTTATTTGCTAATTTATTCACCTATTCATTTTTTCTTTTATTTAACAAATATATGGTGATCAGATATTATCTCTTAGAGAAGGCATATATAACAATGTACTAAAAAATCTTACCTTGAGGGGTGGGAGTTGAGGTAAGACCCAAGATTATAACCACAGACAGCAGAAGTCATGGTGCATAAAAGCATTATAGAAATTTAGTGAAAGGAAGAACTCAAACTAGCTGCAAAATCCTCATTACTATTATGTAATAAGCACTATTCCTCGTTATGAAATATTTATGTTTGCACTAAAGGGTCTAGAGCATGTTTCTTTGTATTTTAATAATGCTTCACGGGCTATGTTTGCTGTGAACGCTATTATTTTTGCATAATTAAGTAATGAAGCAATTAGCACAGCAGGCACATGTCAACTAGATAGTGGTTAAAATGTGTGATTAACCATAATTTTTTGCTGTCTTTGGCAATATCCTCCTTCTAACCAAGTGAAGCTATACTTGTTTTTTTCACTCTGAAGAGATTGAGTGCCCACATAGTTCAAGCCTTGCCTACATCGTGGTGTAACTAAATGAATCTCAGCAAAATGTCTCGATGACATGAAAGCATGTATTGAAGAGCTCTGTGAAGATCTGTGAAGTCAACTACTAAGAACATTGTTTCGGTTTAAAAACATGGAGGAATAAGCATTATGCAGGCTGTTTAATTGGCAGTTTACGCCTCTACAATCACCAAGTATATCATAGCTCCTCAACTCTTTTACACTGTGCATCCTCTGGCAAATTGACAACCTCTACAGTTAGGGACTTGCAGAGCTATGAGCAGGAAAACTCCACTTATGAAATTCACCTTGTGACTCCATTATGCAAACCACCTGGAGAGAGAAGGCAGTTCTTCCAGACTGTAGGCCCACCATGTACCTGCACTCAATAGGCATTCATCGTGGACCTGCTCTGGGCAGCACATCGCTCTACTCTCTATGCCAAAAATGAGCAGGACGTAGACTCTGCCCTGGAGGAACATACAGTCTAGACAAATTAAGTAGCTAAGTTTAATTCATAGTTAAATCACAATACTAAGTGAACACAGAAAACGTTTCATTTCTGTCCATTTCTTTTATCTTTTCCCCCCACTTTCCCAACAAATAGTTATTATTAGTTAAGCCATGATTCAGGATCCTAGGATGGGATGTACCCAGGTGCCCTTCATATCCCTGTGAGAAGGATGGGGGACAGAGGACAGATGGGGTGCAAACAGTCCAGATCTTCCCAGGAAATATGCTTCTACCCAGCGGTCATCCCAGGCTGACACCCAGGATATGGAGCAAAGACACTTGTACACATGCCAGTACCATTCATACATGGAGACCACCCCCTTTAGCAGTCATTGCCTTCTCACAGTGGTGGGAGTCCCCGCAGCTCTGCCGATAGCTCCCGGTCTAGTCCTGATTGGGCTGTCAGAAGGGGTAATCTGGTAGTTCTTTTTTTTTTTTTTTAATGTGCCTTAGGCATGAAACAGCTCTGGCCACCAAGACAGGCATCAAGCTAGGATGAACTAAGGACTGCATGTCTGCTCTGCCCCTGATTGATATAAGAGCAACACCACCAATCAGGTGTGGTAGTTCTTGATTATGGTCCTGATGTCTTCTTCCATGTTGCTGCGCCTATAGATGCCCTTGAAGCCACTCGCAGCTCAATGTGACCCTACCCGTTTCTGATAAAAGCATTAACCTAAGGCCACAGATTCTCTAGCGGTTACAGTGCCTATTTTGTATGTGGATAAGTAAGTTAACTTGAGTTATTTGTTGTGTACGTGAAAAAGGAATCCATTTACAGTGCATTTTTACTAAGTCAGAGTTGGGATGATTGAAGTGTTTGGAGTGTTTGAATCCATATCAATCAATCGTCCTAAGAGTTATGATAACCATCACTGAGTTCTAGGATCTAGTCTGAAGAGATTAGCCCTTGGGTGGATTTTGCTGAGAGTGTGTTTTTTTTTTTTAAAGACTCCGTGGAATACCTGCATCAAAGCAAAAAGAAAGTATGAAGAAGCAGCCACTGGAAGATAACCATTCTTCAAAAACACAAACACAAACACAACTGGTATAAAAACAAGTAAAGACAAACCAGAAAAGAATAAATTAAAATTAGATGTCAGATTATATCGGCTTGAATGGTAGAGAAGAAATAATGCGATTGCAGTAAAATCAAGGTCAGGGCAAAAAGTTTGACAGGTCAATCTAGGCTGAAGGTCTTCCCTCAGCATTTCGTAGACCTGTGTTGGAAAAGAGCTTCTTTCTACCTGCTGTTTTTATTTTTTTCCCTTTTATTGTTTAAGTCTGAAACAAAGTATGAAAAGTTATAAAACATCTCCAATGTGGACTGTTGGTGATTAACACTCTATCTGAGCTTCCAGAGAGTGAGATCTGTAAGACACAGTGAACAAAAAGCCAACTGAGGGACAGATGTATTTAGTATCATAAATTTAAGACAATCTTACATGCACCTCTAGGGATATGGTCAGTTTCATAGTAGATGTAGTAGAAACGAACTTGCAAAAAAAAAAAAAAAAAAAAAAAAAAAAGAGAGAGAGAGACATTTCCCTGACATTCAGGGAGGAATTTTGATTCTCTACCTGATGACTAATTATTCCCTTTACCAATTCTCAAGTTTGTAGTATTGAGGGTTAAATTTCATGTAGAGCCTAAAAGAATCTCTTAGGACAGGGGCCAGGATGATATGTGTATAGTTGTCAGTGTGATGACAAATAATTTCCTCCCTAAGATTTTGAGAATAATAGGTCTCATTTGTAAAATGTGTGCTCGTACATTTTACAAATGCTTACATACCTCCCTCTACTTCAAAACTTAAAATATATTTATTAATTTTTATTTGATAAAGCTTTCCATGTGATTTCAAGTATATTAAATTTAGCTAAATTAAAAAATCCTTGCCGAAACCGGTTTGGCTCAGTGGATAGAGCGTCGGCCTGCGGACTGAAAGGTCCCAGGTTCGATTCCGGTCAAGGGCATGTACCTGGGTTGCGGGCACATCCCCAGTGGGAGATGTGCAGGAGGCAGCTGGTCGATGTTTCTCTCTCATCGATGTTTCTAACTCTCTATCTCTCTCCCTTCCTCTCTGTAAAAAATCAATAAAATATATTTAAAAAAAAAAAAAAAAAAATCCTTTAAAAGGAGAGAATAAACTTTTGAAAATATTTCAGGGCTCGTGAAATTTCTCAAAGTCATTCCTTGGTTATAGTTTTGAAATCCAACTTGAAAGACCATCATATATATATATATATATATATATATATATACACACACACATATAATTTAAAAATTATATACTTCATATAATTATCAAGAGATATCAATTAAAATTTAAACTGGTTTTGAAATTTTGGCTGGGGTCACAGAAATTGGATTACTGTTATCAGACCCTTTTAATGCTTTGACATAAGCTATTTAACTTTTGTTTAGGGAGGGAACATATAATCTTTAATTGTCCTTAGTTTAAGGAAAGTAGGGTTTTCTAGATTTAAGAGATTAGAAAAATGACTTAGCTTTTTTTAAGGAATACGAGCTCTATTGTTGGCCCTTATAAAGCCGACTGCTCAGAAACATTGGTCTATCATACCACTGAAATTATATTAAGACCATGATTGCTAATTAAGCATTAAAAATATCTTCTTAAAAATAGTATTAAATAAATCCGCGAGGCATCCACATTTCCGTAGTAAAACTCCGCCTTAAAGCTCCACCCCTGAAATTCCATCCTGCCTCAGTGAGAAGACATTCCTTTTTGGCTAAATCAGAGGGAGGGGCCTTTGCTGTTTCAAGATGGCGGCCCCAGGGGCGTGGCAAGTGGCTGACATGGCGACCATAATTTTTTCCTCTGGGGAAGGTCAAAAAACAAGCTTGTAGGTACATTGTTTCCTGCCCCTTGTTTGCCAGGGGAAGTTTCAAAATTGGCCTGGGGGAGGAAGGGGGGGGGGCTGTTTTCCCTGGAAGAACAAATGTAAATTGACCACATTCTTTAAGAATTTGCTACAGGCAGGAAGCATCTAGCCCCTTTTCTCATTAAAAATGTTTTGGCCAGCCTTTTCAATTAACAAAGGGCCGGTTCTTTACCAGGCTACTTAGATTTTTATAATTAGAGATTTTAATAATTTGAGATTCAAATTCAATTATTTTGAGGCATTTACTTTAGCAAATTTTTGTAACAGACAATTTTACTGATTTTCCTTTTAGAGGTCTTAAAGTTAGCCTTGGAATGCGGTTCATTAACATTTTAAAGACTACTCTTTATTATGGAAATACCAGTCTTGTTGCTAGAACCAGCCTGTATTCCTTCCCTGGGTAAAATTCACCATTTTTCTTAGGAAATAATCAGTCTTGGGTTTTATTTTGTACATTTGTAAAGAGACTCTAGTCTAGCTCAAAACTCTATCTAAATGTCCAAAATCGGACGGTGCGCGCATTAGTTTTAAGCCAGCTTTTCTCTTTACACGTGCACAGAAATCCCAGACGCATTTTCTAAATTTTGTAAAACTTTTCAATTACAAGAAGGACTTTAAATTAGAATACTTGGGGAGGGGGCGTCTATATTGGATCGCCATGTGTTCCCTTCTTCCCTTCCCCCACATTCTGCTTTGGGGGAAGTTTCAGCAAATGACTCAGATGGTGTATTTTTCCCAAAGTCATGCTTAATAGAAAAAGACATTTTAATTTTTTTCCTATTTCGCTTTCTAAAGTCATGGCTAGCACCCAAGGTAATCTTAGCCAAAGTTTGGTTGTCATAAGATGTTCTCCGGTAATTTTTAAATAAAACATTAAGTAATCTCATTGTGGTGTTGTAATGTACCCCGCGAATCACAGAAGGACGCCTCAAGAAGTCGAATTAAAGAGTCATATTTATTGCAATCCGGGACTATGAGGGGACATTCCCAAATCTCATAGTAATAAGATGGTGGCAAAACCAGACTTATATAGGCAAAAATTACAAAGGTATTGATTACATCCCAGGGTTTGGAATGAGGACCCTGGTTTGCACAAAGCAGTTACAGAAGCGAGATTGAGCTGATTAGTTATCTACAAAGATTGTTTATAGTTTTGGGTCTTTGGACCTCTGAGTTGACAGAAACATTATTTAGAGCCCTCGGGTCTTGGGTCCACTGAGTTGACAGAGAAACATTATCTGGAACCCTCAGGTCTTGGGACCACTGAGTTGACAGGGAACGCACCATCTGTGGACACTAAAACAATTTAGGGTAATTGTGCTGTCCTGTTTCCCAGGTACAGAAGAATGTGCTTCGATAACCAGTAAGATCACAATCAATGGGATAGTCATTCAATCAATAAGTCATTCAATCGAATGGGATGACTTATACAATTTAGAAAATCAAAGTAACCTGTCCATTGTTAAACAAAGCAAATAGGTACCATACTTCATTGGGAGAGCTTATGGCTCTGCCTTTTCCTGCCACCTTTGAATCTCTCCACACCAGAGGCGGATTCGGTAGCGGGGTTTCATTTCTTATTATAGATTTTAGATTCCAAATACAAATTAAGATTTTAATTTGGACAAGAAACCACATTAAGATGACCATGGCACTCTTTTTTCAGCCTGATTTTAAAAGAGTACCTTTTAATATTGCAATTTCTTTATAATTTGGCCTTTTTGTACAGGTGATTCTATTAACGGCAAATGAAACATTTCAGGATTAGGACATGGAGGTGGAGGGAGCCATGAAGGCCATTCCTCCCATTTTTTCTTTTCTTTCTGCTCCTCTTAAGGCACCTTTCCTTCCTCAGAAAAGCATGGACACACTTCTTGTATAAAACATTCCGTCTGACTGGGCGTAACCTTAACTCCTCTGCTAGCAAGCATGTGTTAAAAGATCAATACAGAGTCTTTTTCCTTTAGACTCAGTATGGCACATCTTCTCATTCTAAAGATCAATACAGAGTCTTCTTTCTTCTAGACTCAGTATGGCACATCTTCTCAATCTAAGTTCTGTACTATCCACCCACTTACCCTACTTATCCTCTATAGGGGGGTCTGCAGCACCCTATGGTGGAGTCCTATCCGTCCCGAGTGTGGGGGGGCTTACCTAGGGGAATCCTGTTCGGCACCAAAATGCTGGGGTCCAGCCCCAGCGGGTCCAGGGGTTCCCAAAGGTGTGGACTGAGTCGGCGAAGAATGAATGACACGGAGGCAATGTTCAGGTGATCATCATAGCCAGGTTCCTCTTAGCCAGGTACCTCCCTTTATTGTCATCTAACATCTGTTTATATACTATTTGGGTCCAATCCTATCCATTCTATACAAAAGGCCAGGGGGCTTCCCAACTCCATTCAAAGGTTACTCTATTGTTCCACTAAGCTACAAGGAAGTAACTGAAGGAGGTCACTCCAAGCAAAGATCAAAGCAACCAACCACCCCTCTGACACTCAGTTAAAGGGTTTACTGACAAAAATCCTGACCTGGAGAAACAACTTTTCTTCTCCTAGCCAGGTTCCTCCCCCTCTTCTCCTCTCACATCTGCATTTATCCTATTTGATCTTAATCCCATCCATTCCATTCCAAAGGCTAGGGCATTTCTCATCTCCATATCAAGGTCCCTAGAAACATCCCTGCACAGACTGCCTCAAGCAGCCAGGGTGGATTGGCTTCCAGCATGTAGGCAGAGGCCGATCTCTGGGTGCTCTGAGTCTTTGCCTGACCTGCTCCTGGGCCCAGGGCTAGGAAAAGTAGACTTTGGTGCTCAGCTAGGTTCTTTGCTCATGCACCAGCAGAAATAGCCACAAGCTGTGGATCACTGAGAGCTCCAAACAAGGTACTTAAAGTCAGTCAAAAACAGAGTCTGACATTGGCTGTACCAGAGACCTCAGAAGAGTCCTAAAACCAATAAACCCAGTGGCCAGATTTAGACAACAGAGCAGGACCCAATATGCTGCAGAAGCAGTATATACACAGGGAGATATTGGCAGGCTCCAAACCCTGCTGAGGCAAATTCCACTTCATGTGAGAAGCACCTACATAGCAGCCTGCACACTGTGTTGGGAGTTGAACCTTACTGTCATCCAGCCTGGGGGTCAAGCCCACAAATGAACAGGCTAATAGCAATCAAGACTCCATTATAACAGGAGGGCCCACACAACACACACAAGGGACATGCTTAGAGCACCCACGTCTGGTGATCAGGGAGATTGTGCCACTTGGTCCCACAGAACAACTACAGTATAGCACCACCCTACCAAGAATAGGAGTCCTAGCAAACACCTAATACATAGAAACCAGGCTGCCAAATAGGCAGCCAAAGTGAGAAGACAAAGAAACATGTCCAAAATGAAAGAACAAGAGTATTCTCCCAAGGAAGAGCTAAATGAAACGGAGATAAGCAATTTATCAGATATAGAGTTTAGAGTAATAATTACAAGGTTGCTCCACAGCATGGAAAAAAATATAGTAACTATAAAAAAATGATGAGTCAGAAATGAAAAATGACATCACAGAAATAAAGAATACACTGGAAGGAATAAACAGTAAATTGAAGGAAGCTGAGGATTGGATTAGCAAATTAGAAGACAGGGTAGAAAAAATAACTTAATCAGAGAATGAAAAAAAATTAAAAAGAGGTGGAGAGTTTAAGGGAGCACAGGAGTACTAGAGAAACTATTTGAGTAAATAATGGCATAAAACATCCATAACCAGGTGAAGAAAAAAGTCATACAAATTCAGGAAGCACAGGGAGTTCCAATCAAGAAGAACCCAAAGAGGCCCAAGCCAAGACATATCATCATTAAAATGCCAAAAAAATTAAAGACAGGGAGAGAATCTTAAAGGCAGCAAGTGAAAAGCAATTTGATGCCAACAAAGGAGCTCCCATAAGGCTGTCAGCTGATTTCTCAACAGAAACTCTACAGGCCAGAAGAGAATGGCACAAAGTATCAATGTAATGAAAAGCAGGTTATGAAACCAAGACTAAGATGTCCAGCAAGGCTATCATTCAAACTAGAGGGTGAAATAAAGAGCCTCACAGACACAAGAAGGCTAAGAATACATTACCACCAAACCCTCACTGCAAGAAATGCTAAAGGGACTGTTGTAATTA
Source organism: Myotis lucifugus (assembly GCF_000147115.1). Lineage (NCBI taxonomy): Eukaryota > Metazoa > Chordata > Mammalia > Chiroptera > Vespertilionidae > Myotis > Myotis lucifugus. Next base: position 828,834 of record NW_005871293.1, on the reverse strand, counting down.
GAAGAAATAAAGAGAAAAAAAACATAGGCAGAAAGAATAAACATGGCAATAAGTAAGTACTATCACTAATAACCTTAAAATAAATAGATTAAATACTCCAATCAAAAGACATAGGGTAGCTGAATGAGTAAGAAAACATGACCCAATTATATGCAGTCTACAAGAGACCCACCTCAGAACAAAAGATCCACACAGGTTGAAATAGCCTAAATGATAGTGTCCACTGAAAGTAATGCTAGATTGAGAGTACTTATTTCATCTGATGCATCATGAAGTAAGAATCTCTATACTAGGTCTTAAACTTGACTTACACTATGACTTAAGTTTTTCTTGTTTGTAGCCCTACCCTTTTGCACAGTGATTCTGCCCATTGATTGAATATATCTGAATTTAAAGCTTGTGATTATAATTTGCCTTAAGTTAAACATCGTATTAACCTTCAGGGCATAGTGTGCTTTCACTCTATCAGCCCCAGGCTGACTGTCTGCTCTGACTTCCCTTGAAACCCGCTCTCTGTGACTACCTGGAGGGTTGAGGACAGTACCTTCAAATTATTAAATCACAACTGCCAACATTCCACAATAACCCATGGATCACAGCCATCATTTTTATTTTCTGGCTGACAAGGTGTTTGTCATTTGTGTATCCTACCCTCCAAGAGTCCTCTCGCCTTCCTCTCTCTTTTTACAAACACATTTATGTTTTGTAAGGAATGTAATTAATTAGTTTATTATCATATTGAAACTAAGGCTCTTTTTGGTTCTACTCAAGTTAATAAGGCAAGAATTCGTTGACAGTTTTTGGGAGCGGAAAGCTAATTAATTGTATTTACGTGAGTGGCTTACTACTCATGTCTAAGTGCTGTTCAGTACAATACTACCAATGTAATTTTACATATTGATTTTGTTGTAAGTTTTTATTCGTTTTAACATTCAACTCTGTGTGTGTGTACTATATGGTATTTATAGTTTTATGCCACTTTATTTAGAAATATACTCATAACTTTTAATAAATTTAGTGGCAACATTGAGCAGAACATATAGATTTTATTCTCATGTATATGGTATGTGGTTAGACTTAGGTATACACATAGATATAGATATGGATATTATATATATATAATAACATTGTAAACATTGCCTTACCTATACAGTCATGTTCAAGTTTGATTAATATTCAATTGTAACATTAACAATGGCAGTTAGTTGTTGTTTTTTAAATAAGTGTATGAATAATTTTATACTTCTAACAAAAGATATGATTTTTTAAAATCTCATTTTTTTTCCTCTGAAATACTTGTTTTGTTCTCTAGTATTTGTCCCCATGAAGAGAGACAGAGAAACCTGGTGGCACATAGCAGAGGCCAAATAAATATTTAGAATTAGAAGAATGAATAAGTAAAGGTAACAATAATCACAGACTGGAATAAATGAGTTTGTATACTACAGATCAAAAAAAGAAGAGAGGAGATCAATTTAAAAGATAAAGAGAAATGTGGCTCAACTTTGATATTCTAGTCGAGTTCACCTAGGCCTGTACTACCTTTATGAAATAAAGGGGAATGCCAGTATATTTCATAGTGGATATGACTTCTTCGTTCTTTTGATGTTCACTCAACTAGATGTAATTATGTTATATAGTGAGTCTGTTTTGAAGTTGTCATTAGAATCTAGTTCACCTAATTCTTAGCTCGATCTTTTTCCATCTAGGAGAAAATAAATCCCAAGAAGACAGGAATTTTTGTTTATTTTGTTTATTGCTATGTCTTCCCCAAACTACTGGGCACACTGTAAGCATTCAAAATGTTCATGTTGATTTAATGAGTGATAAACCTACATCATTCTACTTTACATTGCCATACAATTTCATTTTTCTAAATTTTTAATGTGAGTTCATGAATCATTTTAAGACAATTATTCAAGGCACATTTTCATCTTCTTTAAAATAAGTAACTTTAAATCTTTACAAAATTAAAACATTTGGTCCTTGTCAATACCTTGCACACTGTTGATATTACCAATATACTAATAACTCTGCCTATTTTTTGGTTAATAATATGTTCCAATCTAGTTTATCAAAGCTATTGGAAATTCATTTATTTTAGTGTAAAGGAAATTGTCTCTCTACACCCCCAATTATTCCTTATAAAATCAAGTCATTTCATATATAAGTAGGATTTGCAAAAGCTTTTCTGTTGCAGATAGTGCAAATTAATGAGACATGGATCAGAGTAGGAAATAGAACTAAAAGGGTAGAGTAGCAATATGATTCTGCTCTTGATGCCTTTGTGCCTCTTGAATTAGCTGTCCATAGTCCTCAGGGATTTAAATAAATAAATAAATAAATAAATAAATAAATAAATAAAAAGGTGGAAAGACAGATTCCTTATTAACTCATAATGTAGAGACTGTGACAGTGGAGATAACTGGTCAGAAACCCCGATTTCCGTGTGCAGTCTGGGAGAATGGACCTTGAGAACTATGAAGACATTTCTGAAAGTGATCATAACCGGATGACATTTGGGGTAAATAGAGATGAACTCTCTTTATGTGGTTCCATAAGCTAGTTCTTAAGGTTGGTTTTGGAAGGCTCACCACCTCAAAATCATTGTCCTTTTCATTTATCATTTCAGTTCTTTCGGCTGGAGGGCTGAAACTAGGCATGGGGTTAGTTTGGAGAGAGGAAGAAACAAAGATACCATACCACAAAAGAAAAACAACTTTTAAGATTTCCAGAACCTTTATAATTTTCTAATCTTGCAAGCAAATGTTTAGTATATAGAGGATGTATTTTTGGTGACAGCAAGATCAGAAATGGCTAGAGAAACTCAACCTCTCTACAATCTTTTCTTATGGAGAAGAACCCCCTCCTCCACCTCCACTCCCCCCCACTCCACCCCCAGGGACAGAGGAGTACTCAAAGCTCAAAAGGGGAAAGATATGAGACCAGATCTCAGTGACTTTGCAGGACCTGGATAAAGGGCCACTCAGTGATCTAAACTGGGCAAGAGATACGCCTTCATTCATTCATTTGTCCCCTAGCAGGCAGTATCATCCCTTTCATCCAAAGCTTGAGTTTGGTGTCGGAAAATATCAAGCCATAAGTCCTGACTTTTGCAACTAACTAGCTGAGTGACCTAGTTGTCCATTACAGATGTCAATGAGCTCATATAAAACAATAATATTTTCATATTGTAGATTTATTGTGAGTTTAAAAAGAGATGTTGCTCAGCAGGCATTTATTCATAAAGCAAGCAATAGTTACTCACCTACCATGGAGCACTTACTATGCTATAGATTGAGGATACACAAAAACTCAAGGTCACACAGTACAGAAGGGTCAGTGAGAGATCAATAGAGAAACACAGTAAACATTGAGAATGAATGCTGTAGAGGGTGGGACAGAAGTAGGCTTATAGTTGTGGGTATGTAAAATAGAGTTTATTCTTGTGTTATTATGTATTAATTTTTGTATTATTTTCCAAATGAACAACTGTAAACTTATTTTTGCCACACTCTGTATAAATAGAACAGTATGGGAATACAGAAGAGGGAGTCATTAACTTTGCTTAGGGAAAGTTAGGCAGTAGTTTAATAGGTGTGATTTTGTATATGTTCTCTTTACCCTACTTTAAAATTGTGGCTTAAATGTATTTTGACCATGTCCAACTCTGATTTCTTTTTACAAAGCTTCTTATAGTTCGTGCTCAACAAATGTTTATAATAAGCAATTATTTTAATGCCATTTTTCATAAAGTTGTATTGTATTTGAGAGAAATCAGGGAGAGTTGAAATCTCTCATGTGGATCTTCAGCCAGACTTAATAGCAAGTTGTGCATAATTGTTTCTTCAAATTCTAGTATGACTCCAAGAATGCAGAGTATTTGATATTTTCAATGAGAAAAAGATATTTTTTAAAGAATGCAAAAATATCATAATCATATTTAATTAAGCAGGTGCTTGACTAAAGATATAGTACTTTGAACATAAAACACTGAATGTGAGGAGTAATAGACACATATATTCATTGCTGGTTGGCATGTTAAATGTTATAATTATATGAAGAATGAAATATCAAGCAATCATAATTTATAATTCACAGAATCTTTGACTCAACAACACTAATTCTAGGAATGTATCCTGCAAACATACTGGCCTTTTGTGAAGTAACATTTGTATAAAACATTTATTGTAGTGATTATAGCAGTAAAATTAAAAATGTTTAACACAGTGAGGATGTGGGCTATTCAATATTAAATAAATTTCAACTATTGTCTGTAATGTATATGCAACAGATATATACAATGGAATACTATGCAATGGTTTAAAAGGATGAGAGCAAAATATGTACTGATATAATGTCAAAAAATCGGCAAAGTGCACATTTGCACATGTAGCATAAAATCAGTGCAGAAAGATATAGATATAAATATAGATATAGCTACAGATATGGATGCACACATATATCCATATAATCTTAAATATGAATAACTGTCCCAAAAAGGATACATAAGAAATACAATGATTACAGGGCTAGGAGATGAAATAGAAATATTCAGTTGTCATTATATACACTTTTATTCTTTTTGAACATGACATTATGTGTCTGTATTATGGATTCAAAATGCATTGAGTGAGTTAACAAAAGAAATATCTAAAACCCAGAATATCTTCTTAACCATATTTATGATAATTGTCATGGTGGAAAGTATTTATGCAAATTCACAAGAGTTATACATGTTAATTCATTTTTATATTTGTGTAGAGTAAAGATTACATTTTATCTAGAGGGAGAATATTTTTTTTCAATTTAAATTACTCTTTCTCAATAAACTTCAATTACTTTACTCCAAAACAAGCAGAGTCAGCTATAAAAAAGGGATGAATCCTATATTTGATAGCATAAATGAGGCATAATGATCACAGAAAAAAACTTTTGAAAAGAATGTATGAGCTACTGGATCCTTGGGACACCAGCAGTAATTTATATATCATTACTTATCCAGGGTTGCATTCCTAATTACTTCATAGAAAAAAAGAAATACATATTAGACTGCAGTGATTACTCCTTTCATCATACAAGCGAAACAATGCTGATATAGGCACATCTTAAAGAAATACAACTCTAGTCTATGGAAAAAAATGTTTATATACAATGTTTTAAGGTGAATGTATTAATAGCAAAAGCATATTTCTTCTAGGGGCATTGAGCTTTCCAGTAAACTCTTGTGCTCAATTATTCCTAGAAAAAATGTATATAAATAAAGTCAATTTAATACTACATTCTAGATTTTTCATGACCTACTAGCTTTCTCATAGACATTTGTGAAAGTACATTTAAATAATAATAGAGAGATCACTACTGAATGGTACAATAAGATGGTAAATTTTATGTTACTTTTTTAACCACACTATTTAAAACAAAACAAATGGAGGTTTGGAAGAGAGAAAAGGGGGAGGGAAAATTTGCTCCTTTGGTGTGAATAATGATCTACATCCTAGTTACAAAATGCCTAAAACATACACAGTATCATTTGCCTACAATATAGATTATCTATCTATATATCTATGTCTGTGTATATTTAATCTAATTCATCTAACTATATAGAGCAATTCTTGATGGCATTTGCTCAAACCACAAACTTTCCTGGTTTTCCATTTGTTTAAAAATTATATTTAGTTCATGCTTTTGCAGAGGTATTTTAACAAAAAGGGATAACTCCTAATATTCTATCAACTCTTACAAATTACCTATAAAATCTATTAAGTATTAAATGTAGATCCATACTAGAAGGTATTTCTTTCCATGGCTGGTCTGACTTTCCTGGAAATCAATTGGGGTATACTAATCAATACAAATTTTATTCGTATTCTAAGCCAAGCAAAATTGAGAAGATGAACATGCAGACAACATGTAAGGATATATTCTGGAGGCAAATGTGTATTCGTGATTTTTAGATTATGCACATCATTGTCTCTTCACATTACTGTGGACTAGGTATTTTACCAAATGAACCATAGAAAACTATTTTTTTTTCATAATTTGTCACTGTAAAGCAAATGTCTGAATCTGAAATGGTAGAAATGAATCTTTCATGAAATGTTTAAATACACAGAGCATACTGAGATTAAGCATTTAGAATTCATATACAAGTGTATCTCTAATGTGTTTTAATAAGGTCATGAATAATGAAGTAATTTTATACAATGTGTAAAAGCTGTGAAGTGTAGCGTTCAAGTGATATTTATCTATGAGGTGTATCCATTTTATGGCTCTCTTTTCATAAATTTCATTTCCACTTGTGGAGTCGTGTCATAGGCAGACTAATTAATATGACTTATCCTGTGGTTAAGCTTGAATCTTTTTCACTTTTCTTTTATCCTTTCACTTTATGCAAAATTATGATTCCCCATAACACCTCATTTATCTCTCCCATTCACCCTAGGGAGTCCCTGGTGCAGAACAACTAGGAGGTATATGTAGAACAACAATCTGGCAGCCTCATCATAAAACGTGATATGTTAGCTATTTCCCTTTCCAAGGGACCTATCCAGCCGAGACTGTACGAGGCCTCTGGGCCACACATGCAAAGGCAGCAAACTCACATCCCAAGAAAACTTTTTTGCCAAAACAGACAGTGGGAAATAGCTCTTTAACAGAGCTTGCACAGAAGTGGGGAGGGTGGGGGAATTCCATTTTCTGGGAGTTTGTCATGTAGGAGAAATAGCCATGTGACAAGAGTAGATATTTTTACTGGACCAGATATGCATAGAAATGGAATTCACTCCGGGTGCCTAAAATTCTGAGCTAGATGGCAGAAACAGAAAAGAAATAAATATCCCACTATTTGGAGGGGAAGGGGGCAAAGAAAGGTAATTCAGACTTGAGAGACTTCACAGTTTTCCTCTGGCCATACATGTCTCATCTATGCAAAGGTATGTAGGTGATCTATCTTTGGGCTATACCTCTAGGATGGGTGGATCCAGCTAACACTTATCATGTAAGAGAGCTGACAGGACCAGCGCCCTCTTTAAAACGCTGCTAATCTTGACTCTGAGTCACAACTACTGCTATAGATGACACAACCATGCGGGTTCCTTAATCAGAATTCTTGATCCAACAAGCATGGCAATAAAATCAAAGACACCACCTGCAAAGAAGTATTTGTGCATAAAATTATGCGGCATTTAAGTTAAGTATATACAATGGTGGGAAATAACTGGCCAGTGCATGGTTGTCTCATACATTTAAGTTGCAATTGCGAAACTTTTCCTTGATTAAGATGTTGTAAAGTTGATTGCATACCATAAAGAGAAAATGTTAAGTAAATTTGCAACTGTCCTTATATGTCAGTCCAGTGAGTCATTTATATTTAAACAGAAAACTAATTTCCACAAGGCAGAGTTAGCAAGGATTACTTTTGAATTTTCTAGTTGCTTCCGAGATCAGTGGGAAATATTATCACACACACACACACACACACACACACACACACACCCCAGACTGTAGGTTTCATCTGGGTGAGATATTATGGGGAGTCATGTTGATATGTTACAAGGAATATAAGTTGTTATAGATATATATCCCCCTACCACAACACATACGTATGGCAGATTGGTACCTTTAATTTTGATATTGAGATTCTACTTTTTTTTTTTAATCTTGGTCATTGGTGTCCAAGACAAAAGCAAGTTTTAATTCTCATCAGTTCTGTCTTTCTTCTAATTAAAAGCAGTGACGCGGCCGTTGTTGCTCAGTGGTTGAGCATTGACCCATGAACCAAGAGGTTATCATATTGATTCCCCATCAGGGCACATGCCTGGGTTTTGGGCTTTATCCCCAGTAGGGGGTGTGCAGGAGGCAGCTGATCAATGTTTCTCATCAATGTTTATAGCTATCTTTCTCCTTTCCTCTCTCTCTAAAATCAATAAAAACATATTTTTTTAAAAAAGCAGCAACCATTGTACAATCTTCTGACTAAAATGCATACATTCTTTCTTTTTTAATTTTCAAAAGAGAAACAATGACCAGTCATCTGGAGAAAGCTTTTTAATCAAGAAAAATGCCCATTCCTAAAATAGACCAAAAGTAAATGTGAAAAGGAATCTTTAATTAAGAACAGATCATTTCTTTTCCCTATATATCATGACCTCTTATTCTTCCCAGTTGGTTGGATTTTACATTAAGTTTGTTTAGCCCTAATTTGTTATAAAACATAAACCATGCCATTATTATTGATTAGGATAAGACTGCCAGCATGGCCTTGAAAAACCATTATATGCAAACATGCAAACACAGATTATTAGAGTATGAACTAAGGCTTGCTTGCATAGAAATGTATTAAAGATATTAGTATAGTCATTAAAGATTTTTAGGAAAAATATGTTGTGTTGTGATAAGTTCCATAGTTTCAGTCAAGGAATACAGTGCTCTCAGATTTGATTTAATAATGTGTTTGTAAAATATGCATCTGTATACATATAGCTTTTTTCCTCCCAGAATTAAAAAGAAACCATCAATAGAACTCCTAGAAACTGGAAGGAGTAAGTGGAGTCTTAAGTGTCACTGTCTTTAAATCCTATTTAAATGGGAAACTTTCTCAAATTATATTTGGGTGAGGCTTTTTAACTTTAATATCCTATATAATATAAAAGCCTAATATGCAAATTGAATGACCGGTCACTATGATGCACACTGACCACCAGGGGCAGACACCTAAGGAGCTGTCCCCAGCCCACAGGCCCCAGGCCAGCCAACGTGGGTGCCAGCGGCCCCCCCCACATCACTCCTCCAGTAGCCCCACAGATCGGCCCTGATCGCTGGCCAGGCCTAGGGACCTTACCTGTGCACAAATTTCAGGCACTGGGCCTCTAGTACTTTATAAAGGCAAGTGGACTAAAAATGTCTGAACCTAGTGATGACCTTTTGGGGGGAGGTGGGGATGAGAACAAGAGGATTGACTCTCTTAATGCTCAAAATGGGTCCTTGTGTTGCTCCTAGAAGCTGAAACAAAAAACTTGTCTAAAACTTTGCAGTCAAGACGGACTTTAATTATTATATTTTTTAGACACAAAATATTCTAAGGTGCTGTTGGTAATGATACTCATGGGCATAAGCTCCTGAGGCTTAGAGTGAGGAACACAAATCAATAAAAGAAGAAAGGAGGACAGCAGGTCTACGAGATCCACCCAAGCCTTTGGTGATGGCACTTCAAATTCCTACACTGGGCGATACCTGAGAAAATGAACTAATATGATGAGTAATTTCTTAATGATGACCTATTATGACTGGATTTTAAGCTTTACCCATCATCCTGACAGTGCCTGTGGAGTGGTGTTGATTCTTGTCTTACCACACGGGGTTTGGTAAGAGATAGAGAATTGGTAGATACTCCATATATGTTTTTTGTAAAGGCTAATTTAACAAGCATTATAGTCTTCTACTAAATATCTCCAAGAATTTAGAATAGTCTCACTTTTAGTCAGTAAAATCTTGTTATTAAAACGCAAAAATTGAACTGGAATGTGTGATGTTCCTCTGGCAGGATGATTCCTGGGTCCTTGTCTGGTGGAGTCGAAGAATGAAACCACGGACAAAAGGTGGTTTAGCAAAAGATGGAAACTTATTGAGAAACAAGCACAGACTCCCACGAGGGGAGGGGGAGAGAGTCAAATTAAGTCCCTTTTTTTTCTACAGTTAATTAAGGCTGCAGTTGTGCCCTGACATCCTCTCTGATTGGTCACTATCCCCTCTGATTTGGTCACTATAGCAACTTCAGAGCTCAAACCTCATGTGAGGTTCTCTTCTTCTCCCTTATTGTTTTTCTATTCCCTCTGGGATTTCCTCTTCCCTCTCTGAATGAGGGGCTTTCTTCCCTTTATTCTGTAAATGTATACCTTCTGCAGTTTCCAGCTCCCCTATTCTATAAAAATGTACCTTCGCTGTTCCCAGCTCTCCTATTCTATGAAAATGTACCTTCTGCAACTCTGTAGCCCTGTGCTTTTTCCATGGACCCCCGAATGACTAAAATTTCCTAAAACCTGTCTATTTTACCCCTAAAAACTCCTTTCATTATCACAATTATTTTGATATCAGGAAATTCTGTATAACTAAGCCATATCTATATCCCAGCATATTGCCCAAATAAGCAGTGCTTCAATGATGTGATTATATTTCTTTCCTTACAACACAATTCTATACAATGGCTTTTTCTATTGCTTGCCCCTGTCATAGCCATGCTTTGCAAAGGTAAATAAATAAAATGTATGATATTTATCACATCTGAGGAGAGACAAACTGAGCTTACATATCAAATAAAAATATTTCCTCTTAATTTATTTTGTTCCTAAATACAGATGAAATTATCCTTCAAATTCTTTTAAACTTTCTTATTCCAAATAACAGTCACCTAAATAATATGCATCAAATCACCCGCTAAAGCAAAAGAACCTACATAGACTTAAAACTGGAGGGTAAGAATACAATAAAGATCTGGCCAGGATCATAATTTCTGACACCTATGCATTTCCTCCCATGAACTCCTGGGGCTTTTAACTTGCAGTGGCTGCCAACACATTGACTGACTCCTCTAAATGCTGGCCTTTTAACAGATGGCCAACCTTTGTTTGTTTATAATGGTGACTAACGAGTTTTATAACTAGGACTATATTAGTGATAATCAGGAATTTTTGAAGCTCTCTGACATCTGGGTCTGACCTCAGCCTATGAAAGAGCAGGCCCCTCTAGACTGCTATCTGACGTGCAATATGATTTGGAAGGATGTGTGGAAAGCAATTTAATTTTTTCCTCTTCTAATTCCATGGAGCACCTTCAAAGTACTTGTTTAAGAGAAATAATCACGTGTTACTTTTCTTACTAATTAACCTACTTTCTTTCAACTTTAGTTAACAAAAAGGAGAGGTTACAAATGAGAATGGTTTATAATCAAATTCACCAATCAAAAATACAAAGAGCCAAATGACTGTGATTTTTCATAAAGTGATTTCATGCCACCCCTATTTGATTGATCTTTAAGTTTTTTATTTTATGAAATAATTTGGACAACTTAATAAATGACAATCTCATGACAGTCTTCCAAATTTATGATGATTTTGCTTATCTATGATAAATAAAACTGTAAGATAAACTCAAATATTTTTAAACTTCTACTTTTAAGTTTACTAAATTTTTAAATTATAAGAGCAAAGCAGCTAGCTATAAGAATAAAAATACAATCCATAAAGAAAAATAATAATTTATCCAAACCATTCTCTAATTTCTTCTCCCCAGTTAACCAATACTAACCTGTCTATATTTACTAGTATATTTTCTCACTTTTCTCTCTGCTCATAAAAATGTGTTTACATACATATGTATGATTATAAGTATATGTTTATCTCTCTGTAACATGACATGTGTTTCTTGGCACTACAATGTGCATAAACTTCCAAACTAATGTGGCCATGAAAGAGGTTGTTGTGAAAACACAAACTTTGCAACATGTCATGACCTTCAGATGCAGTTTCTTCCCAATCTTTCAAAAGTCAGCAATTCGTTTCCTCCCCATTATCTACCATGAAAGCTTCCAGAGCACTTTACAGCATTTGTGTTCACTGATCCAATTACAGTTCGAGAGTATTTGCATAGGAGAATGGAAGTGTGGGCATGGGAGTTAAAGTCTCCATGACCTTTGTTGACCTAGAGTGGTTTCAATACTAAACTTCTTTCCAACATTAGCACCTATGTGCAAGCATATACATGCACACATGTACACGTGCCTGCACACATTTTGGTTCCTAGGTAGAGAATTTTAGGCAATTTCTATTGTCTGCATTAGTGTTTTAGGGTTTTTCTGTTTGGTTGGTTAGATTGTTTTTTGTTGCTGCTTTTTTTTTTGGTTGGTTGGTTGGTTGGTTGATTTTTCAATCTTCTTACCATAGAAAAGAGGGAAAATGAAACAAAGTTATAAATAAGCTTCAAGAAGTGCATATTTAGCATCAATGCTTATGCTTAAAAGGTAATAATTATCTAATTAACACCAGCCAAGAATAAAGCCACCTATATTTTAAGATACTAAGTTTCTTGCCATTGCAGGTTTTTAAGTAAAAATTCAATCACCATGAGCCAAGAATAATTATGTTGGTAAGAAAACCCATAGTTTACATCTAGCTCTAAAACCTTGATTTCAAGTTTCATCTATGACTTTCCCGTTGCCTTGGCTATCATACTAGTGATGCAGTGATTATTCTAAGCCAGGGAACTTTGTAGGAGAGATATTTGGATGTACGGAAACTCTGCCATAACTCTCAAACCAAATAGTAGCAGCATATTTACCAATTCAGCATCTTAGAGTCACAGTCCTCATCCTAGGTAGAGAATTTTAGGCAATTTCTATTGTCTGCATTAGTGTTTTAGGGTTTTTCTGTTTGGTTGGTTAGATTGTTTTTGTTGTTGTTTTTATTTTGGTTGGTTGGTTTTTCAACCTTCTTACCATAGAAAAGAGGGAAAATGAAACAAAGTTATAAATAAGCTTCAAGAAATGCATATTTAGCATAATGCTTAAAAGGTAATAATTATCTAATAATAATTTAATGATTATATGAAGATATAGAAGGATATCTATTGTCAGAGATGTTGTATATCATATTTAATTACATTCTGTTCTGGATTGTTATTGTTTTTATTTTACAAATCCATGAAGTCATGTTTTAATTAGACAGATTTTAAAAACCCAGAGACCCAAAATGCTGATAATCTTTCCAGAAAAGTTGAGTTTTGTGTGGATTGCAGTGGCACTCCAGCTCATAAACCTAATTATATTTTGCCACTCAGATTATAGTGCAAACAAGTGGATATTTAAGTGGGTAATGAAGTTGAAGAAAATAACCTTTGTGTATCATCCCAATAAAAAAAAAGCTATTGCACAGTTGCTAAAATAATCTGGTTTTATGAGTTGGTTGGTTGACAAATTGATAATTATTTCTGTCTTTCTGTTGTTCTAAATTTTAAAAACAGATATGGAAGTTGAATGCTTCTCTCAATTTGTTTTACATGTACAACCTTACTTGAGATATCAATGCCCTTTTCATTATCTTAAATTGGGTTAATACCTCATTAACTCAATTTAAGTTTTACTTTTACCCAGTTGCCTGTCTGTATAGCATACAAACAGATTCAAGTCTCTTCTTTTCTTCCAAATATAGTCAACAGCTTTTATTCCTGCAGGGCATGGAGGAAAGGTGCACTGGGCAATAAAACCAGCATAAAATTAGTTAAGGAGGAAAGAAGGGGAATTGGGAGTTTTTTCGTGCTGCTTTTACTAATCTAAAAGAAATCACTTGGAGTCATTTACTTTCCATTCTCTTTACGATAATTGACTCACACAACCCATCTCTTTTTCTTCAAATAGTTCTGCAATGATCAAACTAGATTGCATCTTTCTCTGGTTGTGTCTTTTATTTTACAGCCACGATTATTCAAATAACAAATGGGAAAGTCATCCATAAGCATGTACACCCAGTCAAGTATAAATCTGCAGTTGTTCCATTAGTATTTACAGATAGTATTTCATATATGGTCCATACTTTTGCACATAACTGAATACACTGAATATTGAGTTTTTGATTAAGCAAATAAAATTTTGTATTAGCCAGAGAGTGATACTGGAGGGGAGGACAACATTATTAAGAAACTATTGTTAAGTATAACAATATACTCAGAACATTTTTTTCAAATTTCTCAGAAATTTGAAAAAAAATTATTTTAAGAGGTCTAACAGGTTTGACAATTATTCACATCTGAGTGCATAATGCCAGTCCAGTATTATATCATGAAATATTTTTTAATATTGGATCAATCTGGGAAATTGTTAGACATAATTTGAAGTAGGCCAGTTTGGGGGGTTGAGGGAACAATTCATATATTTAAAAAAAAACAAAACATTGTGATCCATGATACTGAAAATCAGGAATGAACAGAAAGACCAAAATCAGATCAGCAAGGAAATCCTACCACATAGGATTAAAACATGTAGTTAGACAGTTTGAAATACCTACCATGTGTCAGGTACTCGCCTAACTTCTAAAAATGCTAAGATAAAACATGCGGTTATTTTACTTAATATACAGTCTAGTATATGCGAGAACAGTACAGTTCTGATAAAACCGGGCCACAACATGTAAAGGACACCTTAGGTCACCCTTAGGAGCTTCACATTGGAGTTTTACCTCCCTATTCGCTCAAGGATAAAGTAGCATATAGTCAAGTGAGAATGTCCCGATGTCCTTGTTCGATGTCCAACAGTGAGATAGGTGGACGCTCTTGCAGGAACATCCCAAAGGCTTACCACCTGGACCCAAACCAAAGTGTGCTGGCTAAGTCGGCATAGTTAACCCAACTCTTCACCACTAGGTCCCTTCACTCCATTCAAAACCAAACTCCCTCAAAAGACAGTGCCTCAGCCAGTCTCTTTCTACTTATCACTTATTTGTAGGTCTCTAGGTAATTCAAGGGGGGAAAATCAATACTTAGGGCATTGACAGTAAAGAAATGTTAGAGCCAAGTGTATTCAATAGGTCTCAATTTTTATTTCATTTTTTTAGCTACACGGGGAGAGACAAAGAGCAACTGAAGAAAAAATGGGAGGAGAGGGAAGAAGAGACAAAGAAACAGAGAAAGAGAAAGAGGGTTATCAGGTCCTGCAAAAGACTCCATGGGGAGAAAATCTATTACAAACTGGCTTCAATCGACAAACCTATGACGTAGGCATAGAGTAGCAGACTAATTTTAAGCTCCATCCCTTTTCCCTCTAGAATAAGACTCTGTAGCAAGAAACATAGGCTTTGATTTTTCATTTTAAATTTGATAAGAAAAACTTAGTATGGCTGCTAGCTAGAGCAATGTGGTCCATTTACAAAAATTCTTAACCTTGGAGGATATCTAAGATTCTAGTAAGATTCCAGAAAGGCGCGTGTGCACAGACCTATGAAGTCTTTTGCCTGCAGCTTTACAGTGGTCTCAGGATCCAGGCAGCCATGCTTGGATCCAGGCTTGGGGTAACATGTTCTCTCTTAGTTGCATTTCCAGTTAATTAACGAACTGAGAAAGAAGAAAACTCTAAACTCTGAACTGTATGTATATAAAAATCTAAGAAGCAGCATACTGGGTCAGATTAATGCATGCGTGTAATAAGAAGCCAAGAAACACCGCGCTGGGTGAGGTTAATGGGCCTCCGGCCCCATATGCAGTTTCTAAGAGTGGTCTCTAAGAAAAATAGGAGAGCATAAGAAATACCTAATGATTCTCAGTTTATCTAAAAATATTAGAGTTCTTCAACTAAATATATCTGACCTTCTTTTAGTAATCCAACTTCTATCTATATTCAGCAGACATGAATATGCCCAAATTTGCCTTATTTATTGAACTTCAGAAAAAAAAAAGAAATAAAAGGGAGATAAAGAGACAGCTGGGCCAGGCATGTCACCCCACTTTGACCTTAGCTGCTGTCCTTCCCAGAAACACAAATCCTTTTCTTGGGTGTGAGAAGGTAAAGATGAAATGCAATGCCAAAGTAAACTTACTGCATGGCAGCCCCTAAGAGAACCAGAAAGAAAATGCCTTTAAATATCTCAGTCACTGAAACGTTTATTACTATGCCTGACTGACCTGGAGGAAGAATAGGGGCATTGGAATGTGTCTCCAATCCTCAAAATAAAATCAAAATTCACTGGAGCACTCTCAAATAATGGCTTACTAGAGTAAAAACTGTGTTAAGAATAAATTTTTTATGGGACCGAGTTGTGCATTTAACCAGTGTGCCTATGTTCTCAAAATGAATGGATTTTCTTCCTTGAAAATGTTCACACATCAATGGTAACATAAAATCCAGTAATTATCTTCTATCTTCTATCTTTCTAACACTGTGTGATGCAGTAATTCTTCTATGCCCAGACGTAAGGCAGCTGGGAATTATACAATATCAGCACACATTTCACACAAGTCATGTTCTGAGATTATCTAGTTTGTCCCCAATGAAAAGCACCTGTGGAGGGCTTTTTTTTTTGCCTGAAAACCAAGAGTTGTTACAATCATAGACTTTAAAGATAATTACCCCTGCATTAAAAATGAACAAAAAATTGAATACATTCTAAGAGTCTTTTTAGAAAGCGTTTCTGAGGTTTTAAATGCTTAACATAAAACAATCAAGGTGGCTGGTTGGGATGAAGAGTACAATTACATTGTATCAGTTTCAGGATATTAGTTCAAATCTAACAAAATTTTAATAGCAATATGTTTGATGGCATTAACTTACTGCTGAATGAATAGTGCTCTCCGGGATTTGATAGTATACGGCTCAAGAAAAGATTATTAAGAAGACATACAATGTACTTTTATAAAAGATATTTGCAGGAAAGCATTAGATGATACAGAAAATCAATAATGCCCTAGTGCCAATTTCAGCAACATTAAAATTACAGTGCTCATTGATATTTATGATGATAGAGCTAGCAAATCATTTCCTTTTTATCTTTCAGTACATTGGCATCTTCCTTTGTTATCCAGGGCCAGATGCAAAATGTGATCAGTTCCTTTTCAAAGTGTTTTATAGATGATCTCCTTTCTCAACAGTTCTCAGAGAAGACATTTAGCAGTGCATTCTTCCTAGTTCAGTGTATAAAAGGATTAGTAAACTTCTTTCCTTTTAGAGATGCCATAATAATTATAAAATATTAAGACTTTCAAAATAGATCTTAGCAGAACCAAGTAAATAGGATTTGATAAACAGAGTTACTCATCTTTCTTTATTTCCTAAAAGAAATTAAGAATGATGGACTAGCCTCATTATCTCACATGTGTAAAACTGACGTCCAAATAATAACAAATTGCCCAAGAGTGGAATTCCATAGAAGTCACAAATTACAAATAAATCTCTTGAATTTCATTAATGTCTTTCTCCAATATCACCCAAACTATCATGAAAACAAAAATATAAAGCTTACAATTATATGGCTTCTGAAGTAACCCTATGAATTTTTCTAATGTGCTAACATATTATCACCAATGGTTTTAGATAAATTCATAGAACTAAGAGAGAATATAATGGATATGGTGATATATTGTTTCCACCATTTGCTGACTTAGTACTCTGGCTACAAGAGAAACAAAAGCTATTTGACTATATATCTCACTTACTGGGTTTCTCCATGGGTAAGGAGAGGCAAAGAGAGGCTCTCTAGTTGTAGAATAAATAGCAACTGCGGAGGACACATCCTTTCATGGTGGCTCCCGTGAATTGTGGAGTCTGCGGCACTGATAACTGGGAAAACATTTCACATATGATCCCGTGCCGAAGCTCCCGTGGATTTTCCTTTGCCACAGTAGCCAGCCCAGTATGCACATCACGTGCAATAGCATCAAATATGATAAAAGGGGAAGGTGAAAGTTTCCATCTGCTCCTAATGGAATCTGTTTCAACAGATGAGTCTACTGTCCCTGAACATAAAGATACTCTAATCATCTTCAAGGATTTCTGTGGGGTCACAGTCCTCTTGAGCTTAGAAAATCACTGGTAATAATGCATTTGACCTAAAAAAATTTCCAAGTTCTTGTTCCATCCAGACTAGTGCATTATTTTTGAGACTCATATAGGCCTCCCTGGACTTCATTTTTCAGGTCAATCCTGAGAGACAGGTACAATGTTTACATCCTCTCAGGGTGATCCCATCTATTCTTAGGCTGCAATTACCATCTATGGTCATTAAGTCCCAAATCAATCTGCAGATCAGACCTACTATGGGCTGAATTATGCCCATCCCCCCAAATTCATATACTGAAGCCCTAACTCCTTTCCCTCAGATTGTAACATATTTAAGAGATAGGTGTCGCCTTTAAAGATGTGATTAAGTTAAAACACTTGCTCAAGCTTAATCTAATCAGGTGTTCTTATAAGAAGAGGGAATTTGGACAAAATGAAGAGCTACTAGGGGCACTAAGAAACAGAAGCAGCTGGCCATCGGCAAGCTAAGGAAAGAGACCCCAGGAGAAACCAAATCGGTCAACACTTTGACCTTGGACTCCTAGCCTCCAGAACAATAAGAAACAAATTTGTGTTCAGTCATCCAGTCTGTTACTTTGTTAGGGCAGCCCTAGCAAGCTAATGCAAGATCCTTATCTTCAGCTCCAGACCCTAAATATAACAGCATCCTAGTTATCTCAAACTGCATGTTTCATAACTTCCCTAAACCTAATATGTTGAAAATTTAATTAACTTTCTTTTACTCAAAATTTGCTTCTCCTCTTTTTATTCACATACTGATAATAGGCATATACATCTAACCAGTTGTCTAACCAGAAATCTGGGAATTGTCACTGTTGCATTTAATTTCTTCAACCACCATTTCTGTTTGGTTACCAAGCAATGTTAAATCTACAGATTGAAAACCTATCCTCCTTCTTCATACCATTATATCTCTCTTAAATGCTTCATCAACTTACTCACTCATCTCCTGTCTTGTCCCCTGCCCTAATCAATCCTTTGCATTGTCATCAGAATGAGCTTAGGAAAATGCAAATTCTATGATGTCATTTCCTTGCTATAAATCTTTCAATAGTTTATCACAGTCTAAAAAAATAAAAGCAAGTTCTCACCATGGCATCAAATGCCCTCCATGACCTTCAGACCACATCCCACATCATCTACCATAGCCGGTCTGTACTCCAGGCATCCTGAGTAGTTTTGAATGTTTATATTCACTTTCCTCCATACATTGGAGCAACCTTCCCTTCTTTACCTGCCTACCTCTAATTTATCTCTCACAAGTCAACACAGATAACACAATAAAGAGCCTTACTTATCTGACCTGCCACAGGCCAGCCTCATATAGGTGCCCCTCTAATGAAATCCAAAGGCGTTTTATGTATATTAGTATATTTTATGTATGTTATTACCATAATAGACCTTTACCAGTGAACCTAAGCTACTAGATTTAAGTCTTTAAAAACTTTGTATTTGCATCCCAAGGCTCTCATGTGAGTTCAATCAATGTAAGTGAATGGAAGAATAAATTAAGGGATGAAGATATGAGTGCAGGTTTAGACATGTTAAATTTTCTTAAGAATTTCCTGAGGCAAAGCCATTAGTAGAGCCAGTTATATTCTATATGTCTGAGAATTTTCTTAGATAAAACATTTTTGGATAAACAATCTGATCTCTCAAGTTGTTACATTTTTCTACTCCTATTAAAAAAAGCAACCGCATCCTAAAGGTTTATTGGCATATCTTTCCTAGTTCAGCAGTTTCATAAACTTCTAGCTTCATGGTCAACCACCATGTGCCCACAAGGCCCAAGGCCCTCAAATTTAATATTACTTCACGTTTCTTATATGCCACTAGGGGTATCTATGTGAGGGGAAAGTTCTTCTTTTCTCAGGAAAGTAACATAATAAAGCATGCCTTGATAATAAAACGGATTTACAATAAATAAGGCCTTCAATGTATGTTTTCAGTGTAAAAATAAATAATGCCTTTTTAGGTTATAGAGTTACCTGTAGTATTTTCTCTCTCTGGCTTAACACCACAGTTATTTTATCATCCTTGATTAGAAGTTTAAAATAAAACTTTCTCTACCTGTAACTTTTTTTGAAACCTGATCTTGTCCCCTATCTCTTTTCTTACAAGTCTTTCATCAAATCACAGCCTTTTCACTTATCTTTATTTAGAATCAGTACAAATTGTTCAACTTTGTTCAGACAACTGAAACTCGCTAACTCCTTGGGTCTTTTAACTTTTGATTCATTATTGATTTTCAATTATTTCTCTGTGGTGGATGCATGCTTATGTGCTCATAAATCTGAGTCTCTGGGAAATGTATACGCACGGATTGTAGAGACTTCCCATCTGCCACACACCTATTTCCATTTCAGTCAGATGTCAGGAGTGAGAACTACCTCAAAGATTATTCTGTTCTCTCATACCACTTTGCTTATTCCTCAACGATCTCATGTATCAGCTATAATAATAAGAGCGTTATATGCTAATTAGACCTGACAGCCGAACAACCTTCTGGACATCCTTACAGATGACCTTCCGGACAAAGCCGGGGCTGCGAGGGAGGAGCCCCTTGCACAAATTTCGTGCATCAGGCCTCTAGTAGTATTATAATGAGCTACATTTTTGTTGTTTCTCGACTGGTTTGTAAGTTACCTAAGTGTAGCACCCACTTATCCCCTTTTCTATTTTCAGCACTAAAACAATGTAACATTTAGAGTTGCTTAAAAATGGTGCTGTATTGAATTGGTTTTGCCAGTTGCTTTTGTATTGGCAACATTAAAGGATTTTCTTTGATTTTTTTTTCATAGAGTCTTGTTTTTAAATGATTTCCTTTCTTTTTTGCAATTAAATGGAATTTTATCATTAACTGAAAACACATTTTGGATGTATTTCATTTTGTTTAATTGCAGTTTAGGCATCACTAGTCCCACTGTGCTCAGTTTTGCATCATTGATTTAACTACACCAACTTTAGTTTCTAGATGTCTTTAAATTATATGGATTGTTTGTCTTTCTGGTTATAGAGTTACCTGTAGTATTTTGTAGTATTTTCTCTCTTTGGCTTAACACCACAGTTACTCATTTTAGAATATAGAAATTCTACATTGGCTACAAAACCATATTTTTTTAATAGTGCATTGAATATTATTATCTGACTCATTTGAAGATAGATACACTCCAAGAAATCAAAGATGACTTAAGAAGTGAGCAAAAATCCTGATCAATGATTTACATTTCTCTTGGGAAATACTGTACAAATATTTGCCATGGTAACCAGTCTGCATTTTCTGGTTTTCTTAGAACATTTTCTTCCTTATGTCTGTAGCTATTTCAAAACAGATGACTAAAATGCTTACAAATCCAACAATTTGATGATGCAGGATAGAAAGGAGAAAGGAGAAGTCTGGGTGGCACAGTCTACGTGAGAACTGAGAATGGTACCTTCTTTGAAAGAGCTACCTGAAGTGATCAAATATGTTGGTTGTGGAAGGACAGAAACCTCAGGTCACACAATCATAACTAGTGAAGTTGGGTCTGGATGAAATAAACATTATGTTAATCCAATGGGCAATCACTATGGAAAAATCAAGCAAGTTCATGATCATGAGAAGCTGAAAGCTGCTATTCTTAGCTTTTCTCAGAGACCCTGACAGTGATCATGCTGCCAGGATTTAAGGGCAGCAGCTGACTGGAGCAGGCTTTGGAGGTGAATGAAGACAGAAATCACAGGTACAGGGCCTTAGAATTGTTGTTGTTGTTTTGTTTTAAAATCAATATTTAGTGGCAATAGAGACAGTGCTACAAAGAGGAAATCTGTAAATAAATGGAAATATTTACATGACTGGCATCATAAGGTCTGTGCATAGCCAGTCACCTGAGAATGAATCAGTTCCAGGAACAAGTAAGTCAAGAAACGGATCCTATCCAGGAAAGAATGAGGTGTGACAGGCCACTCTTTAGAACTTTTGTTACAGTTGGTATATAATATTATAATAGTTTCAGGTGTACAATATAGTAACTTGACATTTTTCTCACTTTGAGTTCCAAAACTTCCTATCCAGCTAGTCTTTGTGGCAAAGGACAGAGGTTGGTGTGCAGTCAAGTTTGTATGACCATCTATCCTTGGTGGTGAGAACTTGTGAAATATCCAATACTGATCTAAATGATACTTTAAATAACAGCAATGCGAATATCCAGAAGATAGAATATAGGAACCCCGGCTCCCAGAGACATCAGAAGCATAAATTAAATGAGGTCTGTCAGGTTTTGGACGTCATCTCCAGTGATTATATATGTTGTTAGCACTACTTTCGTTTTTTGCTTTCAAAATGCTAAGATACTCTAAACACTAGCTTCTATAGGGGGGAAAAATGCAATATGAATGAGTTTTTTAATTAATAAGTTGATTAATGCAAGCTTGTGTTTTAAAAGGATATTCAAGCTTATGTCTAGGTCAGTAAGAATATGTATATCAGTGTTATTTCAGGGTTAATAAATTGATGAGTAGTCCATCTAGTTTAATCAATGTTCTATCTATATATTTATTAGAAATAGAGAATCCTTACCAATATAAAATGACATTGGGATTTATTTTAAAAAGGGAAATAGAATCATTAATTTGTGAGCCATTTTTGTTGAATTGTCAGTGCAATCGATGGCTTTAATGAATTGTGACCAAGGCTGATCCTTCCCTTCACTTATTGAAAATAAGCCTTATCTGAACAGAACACATGCCCTGTGGTATTAGCATGGGTTACATTTAAACTTCATTATGATTCTTGAATATTAACTATAATATGGCTAGGGGAATCTGACCTTAGCAAGAACATCACTTACATTTATAATAGCAGCTAAAGAAGTACAGTGCATTTCCAAACCCGTGTTGCATTTGATGGCACAGGACTTAATACTACAAAGATATGCATATGTTTTTATTCCCTAGAACTTTTATACCATATATATAATATCACATATATGTTTGTATACATGTAAATGTACATATACATGTATGTATATCTTTTATATTTTAGTTCTCTATATATACATATAGTCCCTCCTTACAAGGGCATAGCCTATATAATAAAGAGGTGATATGCAAATTGGCCGTCATGCCCTCGCACAAGATGGCCGCCCCATGTGGTCACAAGATGACCACCACAAGATGGCCGGAAGGGCAGGGCAGTTGGGCTATCAGGCTGGCAGGGGAGGGCAGTTGGGGGCCTCCAGGCTGGTAGGGGAGGGCAGTTGGAGGTGACCAGGCTGGCAGGGCAGGGCAGTTGGGGGCAACCAGGCCAGTAGGGGAGGGCAGTTGGGGGCGATTGGGCTGGCAGAGGAACAGTTGGGGGCAATCGGGCTGGCAGAGGAACAGTTAGGCATCAATCAGGCTGGCAGGGGAGTGGTTAGGGGGTGGTCAGGCAGGAAGGCAGGCAGGCAAGCAGTTGGGAGCCAGCAGTCCTGAATTCTGAGAGGGATGTCCGACTGCCGGTTTAGGCCCGATCCCTGTGGGGTTCCAGATTGGAGAGGGTGAAGGCTGGGCTTAGGGTCATCCCCCCACCAGTACACAAATTTCGTGCACCGGGCCTCTAGTTATGAATATAAAGTCCAGTGTTTTGGTGTGTGTGTGTATGTCTGTGTGTGTGTGTGTGTGTGTGTGTGTGTGTGTGTGTGTTATGTGTGCTTGCTTTAGTTCAAAACATAAAACTTTGGAAACTTGACCCAGTTGTACTTGAGTTTAGAGTTACACTTGTTAGGTAGTAATACTTTCTGAAAATTTTCTATTGCTGTGAAGCATTAAGCCCTCCAAAGTACTAAATGTGGTGGGAAATATACACAGACAACATGATTAGGCAGTTACAGAGCTTACATAAACAGTAGCATCTCCATATTTGTATATTTTCATCCTGTATATATTATTCCATCTGGTAGCCTACCCTGAGGCTTACTTTATCACCCTACTTGTCCCATAAAGTATCTTGAGATTTCTTATTGAAAGAAACAATGAAAATGCTAATTAGTTATATTTTTCATCATAATCTTTTTTTGATACTAAAGGATCCCTCTCCCTTTTCTGTTCCTGTACTGTGCTCCACTTCCAATGAGTCTCATTGCCCCGAAGCTATCATTTTTAGACTTCTAATATTGTTTTCTGCTCACAGGGCTTAATAACTACTTTTTAATGGATTCTGTTTACCTTAGAGGCAGGCATTTTGAAGAATTCAGCTTATATTTGGTCAGGATTAAAAACTTCTATGTGGCTTTGGGGGCTTTTTTCTTAGAAAATTAAAATTGTTTAATCTTTTGACTGAAAGAGGAACTGAAATGATTTCTTTTTAAAATTAGACACTTGAGATTTTAAAGGGATCACAAAAGAAGACAATCTTGCATGTATTTAAATTAGTAGACAGAATATTTAATGTACATAATTATTTTAGTTCTGTTTATTATTTTTTACTTGCTTTAAGAAAATAGCTATCTAACCAAACCCTATAGGTCAATGGGGGGGAAGGGGGACATATGTAATACTTTCAAAAATAAAGATTTAAAAAATAAAGAAAGAAAAAAGAAAGAATAACCATGGAGTTCAAGATGTACAAACCTTTTGAAAGCTTCTTTTTTAAACTTAAAATTATCTCCATTTCTCTCCTCCCTTTAACCAAGAAAAGCCCACCTAAATAATGATTCAAACAATGCTAAATTCAATACCCTGAAAGAGGTTTTATTTATTCTCTAGGGACCCAGTGCACTAATTCGTGCACCTTGAAAGGAACTGTGGGCCGTGAGGCTGCGTTGGGCACAGGGGCGGATCTCTGCCCATCTTCCATGCTCCTCTTGTCACGGTCCCTGGTCCCCTTTCTGCCAGCAGCCCCACTCCCACCACCACCACTCCCATGCACGGAAGAAGCCATCCCCAATCACTGTGCCATCAGTGGGTGCAAGCGGGGCCATTGCCGACAGCAGATGCGAGAGGTGGCTGCTGGCCCCAATTGCCCCTCAAGACCAGAGGGAGTTGGAGAAGCCCTGAGTGATTGGGGCTGGCGCCAGGCACCAGTAGCAAGAGGGGCTGGCACTGGAATTTGGTGTGTGCACCAGGTGGTACCATGGTGCATGGGAGCAAAGAATTTTCAGTAACCACCAGAGGCTCACCCCGATGACAGCAACCAGTGCCCCACCTTGGTCTGGCGCACCCACTCACCTGCTCCACCATCCCGCTGCAACCAATGCCCGCAATGTTCTGCATTCTACTGCCTGCTGCTGACACCCGCCATGTTCTTCTCACGCCCCCTTGTGGTCAGCGCATGTCATAGCGACTGGTTGTTCAGTTGTTCCGCCAATCGGTCTATTTACATGTTAGGGTTTTATATAGAGAGATTTGCTCACTTAAACATGTGTTGCTCTTAAGCTTCTAGTAAAGTGGTTCTCAACATTCCTGATGCCATGACCCTTTAATACAGTTCCTCATGTTGTGGTGACCCCCAACCATAAAATTATTTTCGTTGCTACTTCATAACTGTAATTTTGCTACTGTTATGAATTGTAATGTAAATATCTGATATGCAGGATGTATTTTCATTGTTACAAATTGAACATACTTAAAGCATAGTGATTAATCACAAAAACAATATATAATTATATATGTGTTTTCCGATGGTCTTAGGCGAGCCCTGTGAAAGGGTTGTTCGACCCCCAAAGGGGTTGCGACCCACAGGTTGAGAACCGCTGCTCTAGTACATATGTAGATGACCTGGCCACACAGAGTCATCCTATATAATAAAAGCCTAATATGCTAAGTGTCCGGTCATCCGGTGACTGGCCCACTGTTCAACCAATCAAAGCGTAATATGCTAATGATATGCTAAGGCTGCTCAACTGCTCACAATGGCTTGCTGACCACCAGGGCGCAGTCAACCAGTCAACAAGTTGCTATGACATACACTGACCTTCAGGGGCAGATGCTCCAACCAGTAGGTTAGCTTGCTGCTGGGGTCTGGCCTATCTGGACTGAGCGAGATGGGCTGGACACGCCCTGGAGCCCTCCCATGGTCCTTCCCTAATCCAGTCATGCACTGGTGGGGTCCCTCAGCCTGGCCTGCACCCTATCACAATCAGGGACTACTCGGGGATGTCAGAGAGCCAATTTCAGCCCAATCCCACAGGCCACTCCCCTTGGGAGGGCACCAGATGCAGGGCTCACAGTTGGTGAGCGCTGCTACAGTGGCACAAGCCTCTCCTGATGGGGACTGATTGGACGCAAGCCCGCATCAGGCGCAGTGGGGCTGGGATGAGCAGGAGCGGCAGATAGGAGCTGCAGGGTTTCAGCCCAATCCCCACAGGCCACCCCAAGGGACCCCACCCATGCACGAATTCATGCACTGGGCCTCTAGTTTCCTCATAATGAGGATACTGGTAGATCAAGATAGAGGAAGACATCTGAGATGTTTTAAATTTGGCTAAATATAGATAAGAGAATTTAAAAAGAAAGATGCATTTTGTTTTAGATATGATTCATTTATGTGTGAATGAATATTTATCTCCTACAGAAGAATTTAAAGGGCAGTCACTAAATGAGAAACAATATTCAGAGAACAACAGTCATCATCGACAACAAACTTCCATAATCCAAAAAAAGAGGGAAACAGGAAAAGCACTGTGCCAGGGGGTTGAGATACAAAGAAGAAAAATGTATCATCACCACCTTCTTATTACATATGTGACCGGCAAGACAAGATTAATACAAATGAGCATTCTCTTCATTTTCTTTCCATCTTCTGAATTCCCTTGCACTTTATCAATGTAGCTTTTCTACATTTACCACCACCTGCCTTGTTTTAGTTATTACTACATACTCATATCTCTTAAGCCCATGAAAGCAACAACTTGAGTCTGCTTCATTCAGGTATAATACCAGGCAGCATGCCCCACAGCAGAGGGCCATAGCAAGTACTTAATGAATGAATAAAACAAGTTACAAGGTGAAATCACACATGTTGCCACACACATGGGATCACTGATCAACTGTCAGATTACAGATGATTCGCTGGCCAACCAGTCCATTTTGTCTTCCAGCCCACCACCTCTCTAACCACTTGTTTTGCTTCATTTGCAAAGCCTTTATTGCTGCCTTTTATTATATTAAATATGAATTTTGTAAGCTCTTTGGGAGAAGGGAATTTGTTTTATACACTGCTGTGACAATCCCTTTATTTTAGAGCGCTACCTTAAACAAAGAAGTAGTCAAATTTATTTGTTGAATAAAGAAATAAGGTTGAAGGGAACAGTGATGGGTTTAATTTGAGATAAAAATAAATTCATGGCAAATTATTCAGATTAAGATACCAAACACTAGGTCTTAAAAGGCAGGCCCCCTCCGGTCTTGAAGCCCCTGACGGATATGTTCACATGGTACTGCCAGTTGGTGTATCTGTTGGACTAACAATAATGCCATGCTGGTTAGTGTCTTAACATAAAATCCCATAGTTCACATCCAAAGACCGAGATTAACCTCACATTTTGAACAATCTATTTATAAGCAGTTTTCCAAAGGAGACATATCAAAGCGGCATTTAGATGGGATGCATGACCCCAAACAGTTGAGATCCTCCAAGACTATGCATTTCTGAGTACTGAGCTGAAATCAAGAGTTCCAAGGCCTCTACAGCTACTAAATAATTGAGGAGCCTATGGTTTCTGTGTCTCAGTTTCCTTCTTCCTGGATGGAGGTGTAAGGGGTGTAGAAGAGACAGACTTGGATTATAAAATCCTGCCCAGCTATAATGCTTCCAGATTCTACTATAGTCAGTGAAAAAGGATTTGACTCAGAGGAAAGGTGAAGATGAGGGGAAGGAGCAAGATCATCATGTTCTAACTAAACATTCACTCTGTACACACAACTATTCACCTGCACCGACATCTGTTGACATTTCCGTTAGAAATGTTCACAGTGCATCAGCAACAAGCAATTTCTATACCCACCTCTATAAAATGAAGGAGTAAGCATTTTGACTTTAGTATAAAGTTACTAAATATCTTTCTACTCAATTTTTATCAAACTGTCATATGTACATAACTGTGATTTGGGCTTCATATTTTCTCTCTATCCTTTGGTCATAACTATTCACATTTTCATTATTGAGTATCAATAAGCCTGTTTGTCAGCAACATTCTAAAGAAAAAAAAAACAGGTAGAGTATATGAATGCTGGTTTTATATCAGATATTAAGGATTGTATTTAATACCCTACATGGAAATATCCCTTGCTGAATGTCCATATGAAAGGTTTTATTTATCTCATAATAACATAATTAGGCTAACTAAGGAAACTAATACTAACTTAGAGATAATTTAATGAAACTCCAAAAAGGCATAGTTAAATTTTAAGTAGATAATAATGCAATAGAAATATACTATTTTAAAAAATGATAAAATCCTACATGATGTATTAAATATAAATTAACTTTAATTATAGTTTATTGTCTCATTTTCACAAATATAATCTCTAACTCTGCTAGAACATGTTATAACTAAAATAATTCATTTCCTTGATGCAATAGTAACCTTCCTTCATTCTTCTTTTTTAAACTCAAGAAACACAAACATAATTTCACAAGTTTCTGTATGTTTTCTCTAAGTGAAGTTTGTTTTCATTATGTCAATTATTTCCCTCAAAGGTATGTGGAGTAATAAATGAAAATATAAACAAACATAATAGTGATAATACATCTGTTGCAGCACACAATAAATTATATTATGAGGACATTCAAAAATTAAAAATCAGCAATCTTGTGCTCACTTCAGCAGTGCATATACTAAAATTAGACCAATAAAGAGGAGATTAGTTTGGTCCCTGAGTGAGGATGACATGCAAATTTGTGAAGTGTTCCATATTTTTAAAGAACAATGAAATGAAATGGATGAAATGGAAGCAACTAAAATACCAGATGCAAATTTTAAAATAATGGTTATAAGGATGCTCAAGGACCTTAAAGGAAGAATGGA
This sequence comes from Myotis lucifugus, assembly GCF_000147115.1. NCBI lineage: Eukaryota > Metazoa > Chordata > Mammalia > Chiroptera > Vespertilionidae > Myotis > Myotis lucifugus. The sequence continues at coordinate 800,295 of NW_005871293.1, read as the reverse complement.
TGACCTCAGTGAGAACTTAAACAAAGGGATAGCAACCAATAAAGATAACATGAAAACCGTAGAAAAGAATGAGTCAAGCAGGGTTGGTGTGGCTCAGCAGTTGAGCATCAAACATTGAACCATGCACCAAGAGGTTACTGGTTGGATTCCCAGTCAAGCCGCATACCCAGATTGCAAACTCAGTCCCCAAGAGTGGGTGTGCAGGAGGCAGCCAATCAATGTGTCTCATCGATATTTCTGGCTCTTCCTCTCCCTTCCTCTCTCTCTCTAAAAAAAAAAAAAAATCCATAAAACATGTTTTAAAACAGAATGAGTCAAAAATCCTATATAATAAAAGCCTAATATGCTAAGTGTCCAGTCAACCAGTCAGCCATTCAACCAATCAAAGTGTAATATGCTAATGATATGCTAAGGCCGCTCAACCATTTGCTATGACATGCACTGACCACTAGGGGGCAGATACTCCGACCGGCAGGTTAGCCTGCTGCTGGAGTCCTGCTGATCAGGACTGAGCAACATGGGCTGGACATGCCCTGGAGCCCTCCCACAGTCCCTCAATGGATGGCCAACCTCCCACATCTCTCCCCAACCCCGATCATGCACCAGTGGGGTCCCTCGGCCTGACCTGCACCCTTTCTCAATCCTGGACCCCTTGGGGGATGTTGGAGAGCTGTTTTTGGCCTGTTCCAGCAGGCCAGACCAAAAGACCCCACTGGTGCACAAATTCGTGCACCAGGCCTCTAGTAAAGAATATAATATCTGAAATAAAGAGTAGACTAGAAGGAATCAACAGCAGGTTAGATGAAACAGTGGATCAAAGCAGCAAATTAGAGTACCAGATAACAGTAAACACCCAAGCAGAGCATCAAAAAGAGAGAGAGAGAGAGAGAATTAACAGAAATGAGGAAGCCCTGGCTGAGAGGCTCATATGGCTGGAGCATGTACCATGCACCAAAAGGTTTCAGGTTCAATTCTCAGTCAGGGCACATACCTTGGTTGGAGGTTTGAGTCCAAGTCAGGGTGCATCTGGGAGGAAACCATACACTTGGGTGAGAATTTAAAAAATTAAAATTAAAAATAAGAAAAAGAGGAAAGTCTAAGAAACCTCTGGGACAACATCTACATTATAGTGGAACCAGTAGGAAAAGAGGGTGAGCAAAAGATAGAGAAACTATTTGAAGAAATAATGGCTGAAAACTTCCCTAACCTGGTGGGAAAAAAAAGTCACCCAAGTTCAGGAACTTCAGAGTCCCAAATAAGATGAACCCAAAGAAAACAACAACAAGACACATCATAATAAAAATGGCAAAGGCTAAAGACAAAGAGAGAATCTTAAAGGCAGCAAGAGACAGACAGTTAGTTACCTACAAGGGAGTTCCAATAAGGCTATCAGTGGATTTCTCAACAGAAACACTTCAGACCAGAAGAAATTAGCATGAAGTATTCAAAGAGATGAAATGCCAAGACTACAACCAAGACTACTCTACCCAGCAAGGATATTTAAAATTGGAAGCAAAATAAAGAGCTTCCCAGATAAAAAGAAATTTAAAGGCTAAAAGAGTTCATTACCACCAAACCACTATTGCAAGAGATCACATTGCGGACCAGTAGTTTTATTGCTAGCTTTACCCAGTGGCCAGATAAGTTTCTATTGAACGAGTACAAAAATCATTTTACATAAATGTTAAAGGCATACTTTAAAATTAAATACCCATTGCATTTTGAAGTTATTTATTACATGTTCTTACAAGCTAATATCTTTTTAAAGTATGATACTTTGTAAAACACTGTTTAATATGAAACGAGAATTCTCTTGATCTGTCCTCAATGTCTTAAAAAGACTGCTTGAAGAAGAAAAAATAGAGGAGAGGGGAACAAAGGTATAAAGAAAAAATGGCAATAAATATTTATCAATAATGACCTTAAATGTAAATAGCTTAAATGCTCTAATCAAAAAACATAGATAGCTGAGAGGATAAGAAAACATGACCCATACATATGCAATCTACAAGAGGTCTACCTCAGAACAAAAAATTCACACAGGCTGAACGTGAAGGATGGGGAAAATTTCCCATGCAAATGGAAACAAACAAACAAAATAAGCTGGGATAGCAATACTCATATCTGACAAAAGAGATTTCAAAACAAAGGCCATAAAAGAGACAAGGCCACTACATAATTATTCCAACACGAGGATATAACCCTGGTAAACTTATGGGTCCAATATAGGAGCAACTAAACATGGAAAGAAAATCTTGATGGACTTTAAAGGAGAGATTGACAAAATACAGTCATAGAGGGGGATTTTTAAAAATACATATTTTATTGATTTTTTACAGAGAGGAAGGGAGAGGAATAGAGAGTTAGAAACATCAATCAGCTGCCTCCTGCACACCTCCTACTAGGGATGTGCCGGCAACCAAGGTACATGCCCTTGACCGGAGTCGAACCCAGGACCCCTCAGTCCGCAGGCCAACGCTCTATCCACCGAGCCAAACCGGTTAGGGCTAGGAGGGGATTTTAATACCCCACTGTAATCAATGGATATATCTTCCGGACAAAAAAAATAAATAAGGAAACAGCAACCTTACATGAAAAACTAGATAGGAAGTGTTTAATTGCTATTTAGAGAATATTTCATCCCAAAGTAGCAAAATATACCTTCTTCTCAAGTGCACATGGAACATTCTCAAAGATAGACTGCATGTTAGGACACAAAATAAGTCTTAACAAATTCAAGAAGATTGAAATCATACAAGCATCTTCTCTGATCACAGTAGGATGATATTAAAATTCAACTACAATGAAAATACTCATCAACATTCAAACATATGGAGGCTAACCCATGTTATTAAACAATGAATGGGATACCAATGAGTTTAAAAAAGAAATAAAAATTTACATAGAAACAAATGAAAATGAACACACGACAACCCAAAATATATGAGACACAGTGAAAGCAGTCCCGAGAGGGAAGTTCATAGCATTACATGTTTACTTCAAGAAGCAAGAAAAATCTCAAATAAACAATCTAATGTTATACATAAAAGAACTAGAAAAAGAACAACCAAAGAGCTCAGAGTAAGTAGAAAGGAGGAAATAATAAAGATCCGAGCAGAAATAAATGACATAGAGACTAAAAACAATACAAAAATTCAATGAAAACAAGAGGCGGTTCTTTGAAAAGATAAACAAGATTGACAAACCTTTAACCAGACACATCAAGAAAAAAAAAGGGCACAAATAAATAAAATCAGAAATGAATGAGGAGAAGTAACAACTGACATCACAGAAATACAAAGGATTGTAAGAAAAATACTATCAATAACTATATGCCAACAAATTGGACAACCATGGAAAATAGGTAAATTCCTTGAAACATACAATCTACCAAAACTGAATCAAGAAGAATAAAAAAAAACCTGAATAGACCGATTACAACGAATGAAATTGGAGCAGTAAAAAACAAAACAAAAAAATCCTCCCAGCAAACAAATGTCCTGGATCGGATGGATTCACAGGCAAGTTTTACCAAACATTCAAAGAAGAACTAACACCTATCCTCTTCAAACTATTCCAAAAAATTTAAAGAGGAATGAAGACATCTTAGCTCTTTTTTCAAGGCCAGCATTATCCTAACTCCAAAACCTGAGAAGGACACTACAAAGAAAGAAAATTATAAGCCCATATCTCTTATAAACATAGATGCTAAAATAAATATCAACAAAATATTAGCAAACTGAATCCAACAATACATTAAAAAGATTATACACCATGATCAAGTGAGATTTATTCCAGGGATGCAAGTTTGGTACAATATTTACAAATCAATAAGTGTGATACATCACATAAACAAAATGAAAGATAAAAATCACATGATCAGATCAATAGATTCAGAAAAAGCATTCAATAAAATCCAGTACCAATTTATATTAAAACTCCCAGCAAAGTGAGAATAGAGGGATCATACTTCAACATAATAAAGGCCATATATATTATGAAAAACCTACAGCCAACATCATACACAATGGGCAAAATTTAAAAGCATTTCCCTTAAGATCAGGAATAAGACAGGGATGACCACTTTCACTACTCTTATTCAACACAATATTGGAAGTCTGAGCCATAGCGATCAGAGATGAAGAAAAATCAAAGGCATCCAAATTGTAAGGAAGGAAATAAAAGTGTCATTATTTGCAGACGACATGATATTGTACATAAAAAAATACTAAAAATTCCACCCAAAAAAACCCCTACTAGATTTAACAAATGAATATAGCAAAGTAGTAGGATACAAAATTACATATTCAGAAATTGGTGACACTTTTAAACACAAGTAATGAACTATCAGAAAGAGACACTATGAAAACAACCCTATTTACCATTGCAACAACAAATAATGTACCTAGGAGTAAATTTAGCCATGGAGGTAAAAGACATGTACTCAAAAATCTATAGTCCCAGTCAGCGTGCTTCAGTGCTTGAGCATCAACCTGTGAACCTGGAGGTTTGATTCCCAGTCAGGGCACATGTCCCGGATGCAGGCTCCATTCCCAGTGTGGGGCATGCAGGAGGCAGCTGATCAATGATTCTCTTTCATCATTGATGTCTCTCTCTCTCCCTTTCCCTTCCTCTCTGAAATCAATAAAAATATATTTTATAAAACTATAGGACACATAGTCCATGGACAAGACAATAGGGTAGTAAAGGCCTGAGGAGTGTAGATGCTGGGAGGAGGCGAGTAAAAGGGGGAAAATAGGAGATATCTGTGATACCAATCACAATAAAACACATATTTAGAAAATAAATAAAAAGCAACATCAGAGGTAGGGAAGACACATCCTATTGTTTCTGAACAATGTATTCTTTCTTTACATCTCCCTTTCACACCTCTCCTAATACCAGTTGATAGGTAAAAGTTGCACTTGCACTCATTTCCTTTAATTATACAAAATCTTATACTTAGACTTAAGAGCTCTACTGTTGGCTGAAATAGAGGACTCTGCTTTAAAAAAAAAAAACACTCTAAGACATTGAAGAAAAAATTAAGGAAGATACAAATTAGAAGCATATAACATGTTCATGGATTGGAAGAATTAACATCAATAAATTGTCCATCCTACCCAAAGCAATCTATAGATTCAACACAATCCCTATTAAAATACAAACAGCATATTTCACAGATCTAGAAAACATACTCCAAAAATTTATATGGAACCACAAAAGACCCCGAATAGCCTCAGCAATTTTGAGAAAGGAGAACAAAGTTGGAAAAATCACAATACCTGATTTCAAACTATACTAGAAGGCCATTATAATCAAAACAGGCTGGTACTGGCATTATACTAGTACAGGGGTCCTCAAACTACGTCCCACGGGCCACATGCAAATACAATATTGTATTTGTTCCCGTTTTGTTTTTTTACTTCAAAATAAGATATGTGCAGTGTACATAGGAATTTGTTCATAGTTGTTTTTTTTTAACTATAGTCTGGCCCTCCAATGGTCTGAGGGACAGTGAACTGGCCCCCTGTTTAAAAAGTTTGAGGACCCCTGTACTAGTAGATCAATGCAATAGAACAGAGAGCAAAAAAATTCACCCATGCTTTTAGGTCAATTAATATTTGACAAAGGAGGCAAGAGCATACAATGAGGAAAAGACAGTCTCTTCAATAAATGACATTGGGAAAACTGGACAGATACATGCCAAAAAATGAAACTAGACCACCAACTTACACCATACACAAGAATAAACTCAAAATGGATAAAAGATTTAAATGTAAGTCGTGAAACCATAAAAATACTAGAAGAAAACATAGGCAGTAAAATCTCAGACATCTCTCATAACAATATTTTTGTTGCTATTATCTCCTTGGGTAAGGAAAACTAAGGAAAAAATAAACAAATGGGACTATATCAAAATTAAAAGCTTCTGCACAACAGATGAAACCATCAACAAAATGAAAAGGAGCCCACTTTATGGGAGCACATATTTGCCAATGAGACATCTGATAAGAGGTTAATTTTCAAAATATATAAAGAACTTATACAACTCAACACCAAGAAAACAAACAATCCACTTAAAAATTGGGCAAAGGAATTGAATAAACACTTCTCCAAAGTGGACATGCAGATGGCCAAGAGACATATGAAGGAATGTTCAATGTCACTAATCATCAAAGAGATACAAATTAAAACAACAATGAGGTATCACCTCACACTTGCCAGATTGGCTCCTATCAACAAATGAAAAACAGTAGGTACTGGCGGGAATGTGGAGGAAAGGGAACCCTAGTGCCTTGTTGGTGGGAATTCAGCCTGGTGTAGCATAGTAGAAAACAGTATGGAATTTCCTAAAAAAAAGTTAAAAAATGGAACTACCTTTTGACCCAGTGATCCCACTTTTGGGAATATATCTTAAGAATCCCAAAACACTATTTGAAAGAATAGATGCACCTCTATGTTAATAGCAGCGCTATTCACAATAGCCAAGGTCTGGAAACAGCCCAAGTGCCCATCAATAGATGATTAGATAAAAAAATCTGTGGTGCATTTGCACAATGGAATACTTCATAGCCATAAAAATGAAGAAAATCTTGCCCTTTATGACAGCATGGATGGACCTGGAGAGCATTATGCCAAATGAAAGAAGCCAGTCAGAGAAAGACAAATACCATATGATCTTATTTATGTGTGGAATCTAATATAAAAAATAAACTGACAGACACAATAGAAATAGAGTCATGGATACATAGAAGAGACTGAAAGCTGTCAGAGGGGTGGGGGGAGTGGGGGACTGGATGAAAGAAGGTGAAGGGATTAGTGAAAGAACCCATAGACACAGACAGCAGTGTGGTGGTGGCCAGAGGGAGGGAAGGGTGGGGGCTGGGTGGCGATGGGCAAAGGGTGTTGGGGAATGGGGCCATCTGTAATAGTAGCAACAATAAAAATAAAGTGTAAAAATTAGCAATCTTTCAGATAAAGATTTTTTAAAATGTTTGACAGTACTAAAAATAAATTAAATCTAGGACTGTGAGTTGAAATAGAATGTAAAATAGTTTAAGATCCCTATGGTGTACTGTTCTTTCTATTAGACATCAATATATACAAAAAGCACAAAGACTTCATGGAACCAGTCAAAAAATTACCCCAGCTCCCCACTAATATCATAAACACTGGTCCTGCTGATCAGCCATTTAAATGGGTATTGAATGACACAGCAGTCTTTCAATGTTATACAGCTAGAGCTAAGGAAAACTTCAGAGAAGAAGCAATGAACTAGATTATGTCATTGGGAAATGTGGTTGTAACATGTGTCATTTAAGACTTGTTAGCTCTATGTAACACAATGCCCAATTAAAAGTACTTGAAGAAATGGTCGTTTATTGTCTCTCTAAGTAAGAACTCTGGAGTTCGGCAGTCCCATGGTTGGTGTAGTAGCTTATGATGTTTGTTCCACTATTCTGCTCCACCATCATTTGGTATGTTGGTGATAACGCTGCTTAAGGTTTTAAGATGACTATAGCAGTGGTAAGGATCATGTCTTCATGGAGCAACTTTCAAATGAATAAAGAAGTCAGTCTTTTCATGTGTCAGAGACTTTCAGCAGACTCTCCAGCTATCTTGTTGGCCAAAACTGCTTCATTATCCAATACACAAATCACTTGTTGGCAAAGACGAATGGGGTTCGTATGACTGGCTTAAAGAACAAAATGGTTTAGCCCAGCTGGCATGGCTCAGTTGGTTGAGCACCATCCCTGGAATCAAATCACCAGTTTGATTCCAGGTCAGGGCACATGCCTGGGTTGCAGGTTCAGTTCCCAGTAGGGGGCGTGCAGGAAGCAGCTAATCAATGTTTCTCATCAATATTTCTATCTCTCTCTCCCTCTCCCTTCCTCTGTCTGAAATCAATAAAAACATACTTTAAAAAGAATATAATTATCTCTTAAAACACTAGTTGGGTGGCCTTTATTTGGAGAACAATACTATCCCATACCTGAGAAAAATTGGTCTTCTTTAGGAAAGAAGAAAGGGATATGACTATGGAAAACGAAAACACCAATATCTGCCGCAAAATTATACATGACAATTTTTCACCTGAAAAATCTGATAAAATGCTGACTTTTAACCAATTCTGAAAGCAGAGAGGCTAACTGAGGAAATTACTCCCTTCTCCCAGCAATCTAAGTCAAGTTCATATCAAACACCAAGCACGGTGCCTGTCTCTCAGTGCCTGTGTGATGAATCAATGAAAAGGGCCTGCAATTGTTGCTTTACTTTCTCTAGTAATGATCTTGCAAATGGAGATGACTCATTGGCATTTCTTAAGCAAGTCAGCATGGGGACACACTAGTAATGCTGAGTGTCCTAGAGACTGTAGGGTCCAGTGCTGAACAATGTCAGGGGAACTCAGAAGTCTTTTATTCTCTGTGAAAAAGAATAACATCAAGATAACTCATTGAAAAGATGCTAGTAGTATTTTTATAGTCAGTGTAAGAAGCAAACACTCAAAACAAATGTAAGTGTTATGTTTTATAAGATACTTAGTAAAAGGGAAAATTATTTAAAGTATAAAAATGGTACTACAACAGGCATATGTTATATGTACAATTTGAATGTGTATAACACAATTAGAACATTCTATACTCAGAGAGGAAAGATGATTAAGGAGCATGAAAATTTTGAGGATAGCTCTGTAAATCAATGACCAGATCAGATCTGCATACTTATTGACAAAAGCAAGTTCTAATACAGAAACTTAAATAAGGTAGAGGAGAACTCTGACTAATCAAAATATTATTCCCTTCTGGCATTTATTGAAGAAGAAAAATAAACTAGAAGTGGAAATAACATTTCAGAGATTCAACAGACTTGAGTTCTGAGAGATTAAATGTAGGTGGAGTAATGAATGGTAGGACTAGTGGAGTAAACCTAGTTGATTCTATTGCAGCTTATATAAGATAACCTGTTCTTTCTCTTTTTATTTTATTGTCTTTTTCTGGCTTCTTATTTGAGCCATTGGGATAATAGGGGCCATCTCCAAATCCAGCCTTTATGTAGTTAAAATCCTGCATAATAAAAGGCTAATGTGCAAATGACCAAGTGGTGGAATGACCGGTCAGTATGATGCATGCTGACCACCAGGGGGCAGACACTCAAAGCAGGAGCTGCCCCCTGGTGGTCAGTGTGCTCCCACATGGGGACTGCCGCTCAGCCAGAAGCCAGGCTGGCGAGCACAGCGACAGTGGTGGGAGCCTCTCCCGCCTCCGTGGCAATGCTAAGGATGTCTGATTGATGGCTTAGGCGGCCTAAGCCATCAGTAGGACACCCCCCCCAGGGCTCCTGGACTGCAAGAGGGCACAGGCCAGGCTAAGGGACCCCCCCAAGTGCACAAATTTTGTGCACCGGGCCTCTAGTCGTAATATAAAAAAATGGAGTACTTCATCATCACCTAAAAGCAAGGGATTACTACTGATTTACTAGAAAGCCTTTCTCAAGATAAGGCCAAATTTTGTACAAAGCATTCAACTCTTTGTGTGCATGCTAACATGAAGTAGCCTTACACCTGGGGCCCTCAAATATAGCAAGTTCATCTTTGCTAAAATATATATTTTTTATTTTATTGGGGGGGGTTCAAAAGGTCTTTATTATTTTAGATCTAGAGAAAAATTCTAGAAGATGAAAAAGAAAGTATCACAAAACATAGCATGATGTTGGTAAAATAATAATAAAACATATGGATAGGATTTTATGTTTTAAATTTTTGTAGTATATTTAGTTCAAAATAGATAATAATTATACATCTTGCAATAGAAGAAGATAGCAGTAGAGGCATATGAAATTGCACTCTTGAGCTCCAAATGGCTAAGTTGGAAGCATTCAAACTCCAAAAAGGGACCATTCAGAGGCTGTAACGGGCTTAGTGCTATTTAAAGTAATGAAGCACTTTCTCTACTTTCTGGATTCATTTCACCACATGATTTCCTCAGCAGGTCAGATATAGATTTGCAGTAAGTGGAAAATATTTTCCAGGAATAAAACAACTGATTCCTAAGTCGCAGCTAACTTAGCTTTTCCAAATAATAACTTTTTTATTATTATTATTTTGGTCTGACATGCCTTGGTTTCTGAGAAGGCGGTCGCTGATGTTCTCAGACTCTCCCTGACCTTGCCAGACTGCCCTCTACTTCATGTGTACTGAGCGCTCCTGAGAGGGAGGGACTACCAGCTGTGTGACCCTGAGTGAGCTACTCAACTTCTTGTGCTTAGTTTTGTTGGCTCTAAAAGATTAATAATAGTACCTGCCTCATGGAGCTGTGAATGGGGATTAAATCAGTGCTTTTTTAAAAAGGCCTTGGCACAAAGTAGGTACTCAATAAACCTCAGCCTTTATTACCCCTGTTATACAACAAAGCTTTCCCCTGGTGTCAATAATGATCGTTTTGCTCACCTTTTTTTTTCTTACAAGCAAAGCCTTCGTTCAGAATGCCTAAGTCTCTTAGATCTGAAGAGGAAACAATTTCATTTCTAATGCCTAACCCTTTTAAGTTTGGTCTCACAATGAGAATTAACTGAAGCCATCTCATTTGTATCCACGTCTTTCTATGCTTTCCAGAGCATTTTACATTCATTATTCATTTGGATCTCTCAATAATACTGTGCAGGATATACAATATCAATTCTTATTAGGCCAATTTTTTAAAAAGGGTACAATAAAAAAGAGAGTAATGCTTTGCTTAATGGTTGTGCTGCTACCAAACGGGAGAGGGGCCTAAATGCCAGAGTTTAGAACACCCAGGGTTCTTCCAGCTATGCAAGTTAAGATAGTCTGATTCCTCTGGAGCAAATGAAACCATTCTATTTATATTAACAAAAGTCCACACTTTATTCAGATTTCCCCAGTTTTCCCCAATGTCCTTTTTCTGGCGTACGATCCCATTCAGGATATGACATTACATTCAGTAGTCGCTTACTTACTTACTTTGAGTGAACCAGTTTCTCAGACCTCCTTATCTTTGATGACCTGACAGTTCTGAGGAGCACTGGTCAGGTGTTTTGTAGAATGTCCCTGAATTGGGATTTGTTTGATGTTTTTCTAATGATGAGACTGGAGTTATGGTTTTGGGGGAGGATACTACAAAGGTAGAGTCCATTCTCATCACATCATGCTATCACATGGCCTATCACCAATGATGTTAACCTTGATCCAGGCTTGTGTGTGTCCCCTTGCAATACTATACTCTGGAGGGAAGTCAATACACACACTCACACTTAAGGAGTGGGGAATATCTACACTCATTATTTGAAAATCTTTTGCATGGGAGATTTTCCTATCGTAATGTATATATTTACTTATTCAATCATTTATTTATATCAATATGGATTCATGAATATTTATTTTATAGTTTGGGTTATAATCCAATGCTACTTAATTTTTTACTAAAATTGTTCCAGCTTTGATTACTGGGAGCTCCTTCAGTTGGCTCTTCTGTCCTCCTGACATCCCCAACCATTGTGATTTTTTTCTGAGCACTTTCTTTCTTTTCTTTTTTTTTTCTTTTGGCACAAGATGCTCCAGGCTCATCTTGCGTATTTATAGCCCTAGTCCTAGAGTAAGTCATTTCTCCAAGGAGCCCTGGTTCCTTTTATTGGAACCAAGATCTGGGCACTAGGTTCTCCCATTCTAATTATTTTTTAGCCACACAGCACTAACAAAGATGCTTCATTCTGGCTGCACCCGTGTGAACCGGGAACTCTGGCAGAAGAGCTCAGCTCCAGAGAACAGTAATCCCCCAAATTACTTCTTTTCTTTCAAAGAATAGGTCAGTCTAAGCAGAAACAGATAAGCAAATAATTTCCATTAAAAACTAAGACAAACCATCAGGTTTGCAGTATTGCAACCAACACAACCTAGTTACAACAGAACTGCAGAAGGATCCTTAGGATATCAGAGTCATTTGTCGGGGGTCATCAGGGAGAATACTGTTAATATCTTCAGCTTTGCCACATAACAAACACAGCGCGGTGTGCTCCTGAAATTCATCCATGATATGGAATGTCTCTTCATGCCTGGCTACTACGTGATGACAATTCTAACAGATGATCATAGGTAACTATTTCTTCTCCATCTTCCTCTTTCAAAGATTTGTTTGTGATCAGCATAAAGCTTACCGCACACTGCACAGCCAGTAAAGTTCAGCAAGAAAGACCCATTCTCCAGGCAAATGTTACCCCGATTGGGATATTCCTTCTCCACACAGTCCCCACAAATGGCGATGCCGTTAACAGGAAAGTGCTAAAATATATTTTTATTAAGTTCAAGATAGCACACTCATTTTAGTGTTCCGGGCCTCATGGCTTAAGCAACTGCATGTAAGTAGAAGTTATTTTCAAGGAGACAAAGAGTTATTTTAAAAGAAAATTACAAGAGGCTCTCCTGGAATAAGAGTATATGTGAATTTCCTTCTTAGGTAATGAGAACTGCTGCAGATTGGTTAATATATTTCATCCTATTTTCACAAGCTTTCATTTTTAAGAAGTCAGAGTTTTTGCAAGATAAGCCAACTTTCAGCTACATAGGAAGTTACATATTCTGGGTAGACATTAAGTGTCTCTTGGTAGTTACCATGGGTAGACACTGGTAAACCTTGAAGCTCAGAGCAGTTTACAGCAAGGCCCAGACACAGCACAGAAGAGTGCTGATAAAGGTAGTCTCTGGATATGGCTAAAGCAAGACTATGAGAAAGATGAACTTCCTCCCTCCACTATAGGGAAGATCACCCTTACAGATTTGGTTGTTAAAAATTGGGCAGTTACCCACCTACCTAAACACTAAGATCACGTAAGCTCTTCTTCAATGACATTAGAACTGTCATAGTCCAATATATATATACTAGAGGCCCATTGCATGAAATTTGTGCACTTGGGGGTGGGGTGGGAGGGGTCCCTCAACTCAGCCTGTGCCCTCTTGCAGTCCGGCGGGCCTACGCTATCAGTTGAACATCCTTAGCACTGCTGCAGAGGCGGGAGAGGCTCCCACCACCACTGTTGCACTCGCCAGCCGTGAGCCCAGTTTCTGGCTGAGCGGCGCTCCCCCTGCATTGAACATCTGCCCCCTGGTAGTCAGTATATGTCATAGCAACCAGTCGTGTCTTTTGGGTGATTTGCATATTAGCCTTTTATTATGTAGGATATATACATTCATGCAGGAGTCTGTCCAGGTTCTCGCAAATACTTCTTTTCAGATTATATTTGACAATATGTGTATAATACTTGGAAGTTGATGTGATGATATCAGATGCCAGAATTTGGAAGGCTGAGATAAATGCATGACCACAAAGATGAAGACAGAAATATCCAAATTCAAGTGTAGCCAACTCCTACTCTGAGTATTTGACACTTCAGATTCTGGTTTCATTTAGCACTACAGTGTCAACTCCATATCTGCTGTTATGAAAGCAGTTTCATTTCTACTCCACAGCTTTGTTTGAATCCTGATAAAATGTGTTTTGTCCTACATATGGGAATAAGCTTTTTGAAAAAGCAATTTCTAAGAAATATACTGAGCAAACAATTTTTTATTTAATTGAATTTATTAGAATGAAATTGGTTAATGAAATTATATATGTTTCAGGTATACAATTCTATAATACATTATCTGTATATTGTATTGTGTGTTTACCACCCCGATTAATCTCTTTCCATCACCATTTATCCCTCCTTTTCTGTCTTTTATCTCCCCCTCCCCGCTTCCTTCTGTCAATCACCATACTGATGTCTGTCCATGAGTCTCTCTTTTTTTCTTTGCTTAGAGCTCTCCCCTACTACGGAAAAGTAAAAAGCAATACCATTCCAATGGGAAGGGAAACTCTTTCTTCCCCTCTCCCTTTGTGGTCAAGAGTTGTCCTATCAGAATGTCTTTCTGCCTTTCCTCTGAGTCCCTTATAAGGAAAAGAAGCAAGAATTCCTAGACCCTAAAGAGCATATTTAAGAGACTGGAAAGATTAACCATTCCTCTCCTCCCATAGTCATTCCTGCACAGTAAACAAAAGTTAAAATACTTCCTCTCCAAGAAAGGCCAAGAGATTAGTCCCTGAGGAGATAGATGGAGGATCTTTACCTCAAACATGTTTGCAGTTCTGGAGCTCCACATAAGAATATCTGGATTCCAAATGAAGATTGACTTATAAATCATAATAAGCAATACACTAATCATGGTGTTTTCATAAGATTAAGGGCACAGCCCTGGCCGGTGTGGCTCAGTTGGTTGGGCAACATCCTTTGCACTTAAAGGTTGCTGGTTGGATTCCCAGTCAAGGCACATACACGGGTTGTAAGCTTGATCTCTGGTAGGGGTTGTATAGGAGGCAGCTGATTAGTGCTTCACTCTCACATCAATATTTCTTTTTCTCTTTCCCTTCCTCTCTCTCTAAAAATCAATTGTAAAAACCACCATATCTTCAGGTGAAGATTACAAAAAAGATAAAAGCCTGGCCCATGTGTCTAAGTGGTGGAGTGTCAACAGTATGAACCAGGAGGTCATGGATTGATTCCTGGTCAGGGCACATGCCCAGTGTGGGACATGCAGGAGGCAGCTGATTAATGATTCTCTCTCATGATTGATGTTTCTATCTCTCTCTCCCTCTCCCTTCCTCTCTGGAATCAATAAAAACATATTTTAAAAAAATATTATGGGCACATAAATACATAATCTTTACAATTGGTGAGATTTGGATTGAAGTTTGCCTTTTAAAACATTTCACCTTTCTCAAACTTTATTTCTTTCAAAAGTATCTCTTTTTTTATTGAAGTTTAGTTCTTTAATCATGCTATTAGTTACTATACTAATTTTTTTTAATATTTCAAGGAAAACTATTTTAAATATAATGTTACATGCAATAAACATTAATATTTCAAGGAAAAAAGATTCTAAATATAATATTACCAAAACTGTACTAACATAGTATAATATCACAAAAGTTGTAGGAAATATTAAAAATCTGCAAATAACAGGATTACTACTATTATATTCTAAAATATTTTTTCTCTGACTCTATTTTTGTTCATCAGTTTATGTTGTTCATTACATTCCACAAATGAGTGAGATCATGTGATATTTATATTTCTCTGACTGGCTTATTTCACTTAGCATAATGCTCTCCAGGTCCATCCATGCTGTTGCAAATGGTAAGAGTTCCTTCTTTTTTACAGCAGCATAGTATTCCATTGTGTAGGTGTACCACAGTTTTCTAATCCACTCATCTGCTGATGGGCACTTAGGCTGTTTCCAAATCTTAGCTATGATGAATTGTGCTGCTATGGCCATAGGGGTGCATATATCCTTTCTGATTAGTGTTTCTGATTATTATTAATTATAATATTAAGTATGTCTCTGATAGTAAAATAAGAGTAGACAAATCACTGTTCCAATATGGAAGTATGGGAAGCATTATGTCTTGACCTTGAGGCAGAAACCTTACTGGGACCCGAGAATGCGCTCCTGAGTCTCAGGTTCAGTCTGGTACAAGGATGAAGTGGCTTTTCTAACAGTGAGGACTGAAAAAATGAGAGCTGTGCTGAGTAACAGATATGTTTATCTCAGAGCTAATAACTAATGTAAAAATTGCAAGTGTCTTACCAGTCAATTATAGGAAAAGGTTATGTAAATTATATCAGGAGTCCACAAACGCTTTTCTATAAAGCACCAGACAGTGAATACTTTCAGCTTTGAAGGCCATAAGATTTCTGCCGAAACTACTCAGCTCTGCTGTTGAAGCATGAAAGCAATAATAGAAAATAGACAAATAAACACATGGAATTCCAATAAAACTTTATAGGCACTGATACTGGGATTCCACACCATTTTCAGTTGTGAGGAATTATTCTTCTTTTGAATTTTTGCAGCCATTTGACAATTTACGAACCATGCTTAGCTTGCAGGCTGTACAAGAACATGGGGATGACCAAATTCACACATGGACAAACCTGGCTCTATTAGGTGGAGGTCTTTGCAGGCCCTGGAGAACTTGTACATAGCAACGCGTAATTCATTGTCTTCATCTCTGTGCTTCTGAAATCATATCTGTTATCCTCAGTGTTTGTTTTAAGACTCCAGCTTGATTCCACAACATAACCCTCAAAGAAAAAGAGTTTCAAGAGTAAGAGTCAAGCCTGTATATGATTTTAAAATTCTATCATACTCCGCAAATACTTTTGTCTATATTTCCTATTGTCAATATTCTCAAAAAAGAGCTTATAACAATGAGCATGAAGAAGTCTAAGCTCCTTACGCCAATAGCCAGATCCTGAAAATGAAAAAAAAAATTTTTTTTCAGATGGGATAACTCAGTGATGGATCAAAACTCCACACAGTCAACCCTCTATCCCACTGGTACCTTCTCCGCTTTCCCATTCTTCCAGATGCTTCGGAGAACTGTCTCACTGTTATAATACACACTCAGTGTCACTATATTACAGTCTTATGAAAAATGGGACTATGAGCTGAAAAAAAAGTGGGCTTCACTCAAATATTCACTTGCAATATCACTTTGCATTTTTGTATCTGGACAAGAAAAACTCAATACAGGACACCAAATAAAAACATTCGGCAAGCACAATACAGAATATCAGGAAATGTTGGCATTGCTTTCGTTTTGCTTGTCACTAATTTCATCAGTGAGTAATACTGCCATAAAAATTTGATTCTTTTTTAAAAAAATGTTATGCCCTAGATACATTCATTAAAATAATTGTTTAATTTTTTTCTTTGAACTAAAAGGTTTCCAGCTCAATAATCTGAGCCTAAAGTTGCATCTGTATAATTTGGACCTAATATTTACTTGAAATATATAAAAAATTCCAAATCAGAAAATTTATAATTCAGGTAGCCCCTCATTTTACTTAGGGATCAATATTCTGGTTTAGAAATTATGATTTATATGAAAATGTCATAAATCATCACTCTTTATCTCTAAAACTACTTGGATAATGTATTTGAAGATTCCAATAACAATAATATGCTTCTTTGTAGCATGGGATTTGTGTAAGTCAGCTTCATTTGCAGGAAAATAAGTAAAATGAGGGTAGGAGATGAAACAACCTTTTATCTTGGGAATATTCTCCACTAAGAAATGTTCTAGAACGTCCTTCAGCTAAGCAGCAGGATTCTTGGTCCTCTATCAATGCTGTGGAGAGGAAGAGTGTAGAGGTTTCTACTAGTGCCCATCTCTCAAACCTTTTATAGCATCTGCTGAAGGAAGTGTAGAAGTTCTGGTCAAATCAACAACACTGCTGTATGCTTCCTGATTTTTCTGCTTGATACCTTGTAAATCTTTCTACATGATCCTGGCATTAGAAAATGTATCTTTTTTAAACAATAATTTGTTTATCAAAAAATAGAAATATTGCTTAATTTCAGTGACAGGCATTCAATATGCAAGTGTGTGCCCTGGCTAACAAGCTAATGTATTTATTATAGAGCATAAGGCATGCAGAAAAATACCTTCTTCTGAATGACTTTTAACTTTGCTTTATTCTCTTTTAAATAAAAACATTCATACACACAGAGATGGTTTTATTACCTTTTAATGTAATACATCTTATAAAAGAAAGAAGGTCCACAGGTAACTCCCAGAGGGGTCCTGACACTCAGCATTTAGTTATTTCCTAGTGTCACAGAATGGGTGGCCTCGGTGCAGAGGGGGAACCATGTGCTTACAGACAAGCAGCGGCACCAGAGCGCCAACCACATCCAGTGACATAGTTCTATTGGCATCACCGTCATCTTTGCCTACCACCCACCCAGTGAGGGCAGGAGACTGGAACAGCACACAAGAAACAGAACGAGGTCAGATGTAAAGTAGAAACACATCAGTCAGGATGAGGATGCATTTTAAAGTCGATGGACAATTACATTTATCCAACTGAGAAATATTAATTGACCACCTCTATGTGCCAACCACTGTCCTAAGCCAGGGGAATAGAGCAGTGAGTAAAAGAGACCTTTGCTTTCACGGAGCTTGCATTTTTGTGGAAGGAAGGTGTGAGAAACAGAAAGAGGCAAGATAAACAAGTAAAATACTTATCTTATTAGAAGGTGATTGATAAAAATACAGAGAAAAAGAAAACACAGGTGAGTAAAAAGAGGGTTGGGAAGAGGTATAGATGTTGGGATTTTAGTTGCGCTGTAGTCCAGAAAATACATGCTGAGCTGACATTTAAGAACTAATAACCTTGGATATCCAGGGAAAGAGAATTCCAGGAAAGTGCGGAAGCCCTGAGGCAGGAGCATGTCTGGGTCTATGAGGAACAGCAAGGAGGCCAGTGAGTGGCACTGGTACAGAATTAGTTCAGGGCCTTGCTAAACGGGGGCTCAGATAGCATATGACCTTGTAGACCATTCCAGTGATTCTGGCTTTATCCAGAATGAGACGGGAAGCTAATGCAAAGTTTTAAGCAGAGAAGTAGCAGCTCTGAAATTTCTAACATCTGTTTTAACTAGATCTCTGGATCCTAGACTAAATTGGTCTGTGAGGGACAAGGCAGAATAACAATGATCCAAGAGAGAGAAGGTGGTGGTTTGGACCAGGATGTTGGCAGAGGAAATGCAGAGAAGGGATTAGACACTAAGTATATTTCAAATGTTGAGCTGACAGACTGGACAGTGAGTATAAGAGAACGAGGGCTATGAGGGCTCTAAGGTTTTTGGCCTGAGCAACTTGGAGAATGATGCTACCTTTAACAAAATTGGGGCAACAGGACCGGATGGGAGGATTAGAAGTGGAGTTCTGAGATGCTTACTAGACATCAAGTGGACATGACACATAGGCAATTGGGTATATGAGTCTGAAATTCAAGGAAGCAATCTTGCCTGGAGATATGCTTTTGGATGTCATCCGCATATGAATGTTAGAAAGCTGGTCACTGGATATGGTTTCCAAGGGAGTGACGAATATGAATGTAAAAATAAGTGGAGCTGGGTCGCTCCTGGGCAAAGGGGTTGATGCAATGCAGAGACTGAGTAGCAGAGGGCAGTTAGGTGGGAGGGAAACCAGGAGAATGCAGGGTGCTAAAGCCAGGTGAGGAAGGAGGAGCTTGGTCAGCTGTGTCAAATGCTGTCAATGAATCAAGCAAGATCAACACTTTGATCTTAGAACAAAGAATTGACTTTTTGATTCAGCAACTTAGAGCACCTTCGAAGGAGCAGTTTCGGTGAGTGGTGGGGAAAAAGTATTGGAGTGTGATAAAGAGAGAATGAGAGGAGATGAACTAGAAACAGCAATACTTTCGAGGAAAGCTGCTTAGGGGAGGAGAGAAATCCGGACGTAGCCAGAGAAGGAAGTGGGATCAGATGATGGGTAGTGGGAGAGAGATACAATGTGTGTGTGTGGGTTGGGGGGGGGGGGGTAGGTGTTACATAAAGGCCATTCCTAGTACAAGAAATGTCACCATAGATGAATGATCTGCACCAATGTGACTTCTGAAATGGAGGCTTTTGGCTGTGATGGTTTGTGAATCAGTTAACTCCAAATTCTCTGTTACAGATTTTGGGCAGCCATCTTTAATTTTGTCTTCAAGTTTCATACCCAAAAGAGTCACTTACTGTAAGGAGAGGAAATGTTATATTAGATTATGTTTATGTGACATAAACACACTGACAGGACCCCAATTCCCCAGCCTTGGCAGGCAGGGAGAGTGAAGAAAAGAGATTTCCCAGGAACAAGCCTTTAAGAAAAAGCCATTTTTATTCCAGACTCTAAGGCCCTTTGCAAAGGACCCATCCCTTCTGAGAGCAGCCAGGCTAGAATTATTATCCAATAAGAGAGTGCCTTGCTGCTAGGGATTGCTGACTTATGTGGATGGGCACTTTGAGTTCTCGGTTCTGTCCAAGCCGCAGAGCCTGGGAGAAGCTTTGGTCCCTAAAGGGCATTCTGTACTCTGAAGCTGCCTCAGCTCTTTTCATTACAGTGAAACTCCTATGAGGGACGAAGCTTATCTTCTATTGTTTGCAATGTGATTGAACATATAGCTTCTGGGCAACCCACTGTTTTGAACTCCAAAGTACATTATTCCCCCAGAGGAAGGAAGGGATTTCTATTTATTTAATCAAAGGAAGAGTAAACCGATGAAGTCTACTAAAATTACTATAATCCAAAAGTAAAAATTAACAAAAGTAGCATAAAAGAAAAACACGAAATATAAATCTGTTAGGTTGTCATGTCTGTTATTCATCTTCCTGATTCCAGGATTTTAACATACAGAAGTACCAACCTTCATATATTTCAAAATCAATCCAACAACATATAAACATTTACATTTCTAGTCATTTACTGGGGTCTAGTATAGTATAATTTAATTTTCTGTTTATACTTACAAAAAGGGGAAAAGGAAAAGATATGAATAATCTTATTATTTACTCTTATAGCACCATGTAATTCTGCTTGAAATGAAATAGTTGTAATTTTTACATTCATTTATATCCTACTCTGATCAATGTTTGTCTCTCATTAGATGGTAAGCTGATGATGGCAAGGACTTATTCCCCATCAAGGCACCATTTTTTCCTCAGTGCCAAGCATAGTACTTGGCAAATGAGAAGTGGTTAAACCACATTTTTCAATAGATAATAAGTAAAGAATGGGGCAAAGAATGGAGAGACAGGGAGGAGAGGTAAAATGGGGGGGAAGGGGAGGAAGGAAAGAAGTAGGGACGTGAAATAGCTTCCAGTGTGTGGTTGTTGCATTTCCAGCTCTGTATTGGCTGTTTCATATGTGCTCCCTCAATTAATCCTCATAAAAGTGTAAACATTGTCATCCCTATTTTACAGAAGAAAAAACTGAGACTCAAAGTCATCAGGGTCACAAAACTGGGAAATGGCCGCTGGAACATTGTCCTGCCTCCCTCTCCAGGGCAGCTGTCTCTTTCCTTTCTACTAAACTGGGACCACAGGGGGAGCAGCATGGCAGGGAAAGGCCAGAAAGGAGGTGAAAATTTAAACATTTAAAAATAGACCAAAAGGATCTTCTCTGTCTACTTTCTAGGAATTAGCCCCAGATGCCCCCTTTGTGAAGCCCACTCGTGCCAGTCTTTAGCTTGATGCAATTCTCATCCACCTTTTCTCGAACTTTAAAACTGTGTTCTCTATCTCTACACAGTGGTGGGGCGGGGCTATCCAAGCTTGATATTTTAGGGGACAGCTCTTTCCATGGGACACCTATACCTAGGTACACTCCTTACAGGCGTTGTTCACCAAATATCGCCATGTGTACATGGACTGTACAGTTTGGGGCCTAGGTTTAATTGTTAGGCACCATTTACAAATACATAATTAGGACTTTGAAAATCTTTTATTGCAAAGAAAAAGATATAGACCCAAGTTGGAAGAAAAGTCTCTTCCTGTGTTAGCCGGGCTCTAGCGAATGATGAGTCCAAACCCTGCTGCCCTCTGTTCCCGTGGATCTACAGATACTTCTCCATCATAATGCTGTACAGCTCCCAGCTATGAAAATGATTAAATCTACAAAGAGTTACAAGGACCACTGCAACTCTACCCATGCCCATGTGACTACCTGCCTTGATGCCTACAATGCGCTGAGATGTCCGCCCTTGCCCTGTGGTTAGCTAACTGAGAACTGTGAAGTTAATCTTCCGCTTTGGGCATGCTCAGAAGTCACATGACTTACTGTTCCAAGGAAGAAAATCTCTGTAAAATGCAGTTTTAATGTACAGTCTAGACTACCACTGCTCCTCAAACTACCTGCCTGTGCAATGATATGCCTACCTGCTCATGTTCTATTGTGTTTCTCCGCCTTTGCTCAAGACTTTCCTCCAGGCTGAAATTGCGTTTAGTAACCCTGGCATCTTGCTCAAACCCTACCTAACCCTTTAAGGTTTGGTTTAAATCTAATCTTCTTTCACTGAATTTCTATAGCACTTTTGGTTCCCCCATCACATTTTACTACTTGTTGTAAACTGCGTTGATGGCTGATTCTTTAGGGATTCGGTTCTCAACTTATTATTGAGTACCATGATGCTAAAAGCACAACGAGAGCATCATTTTGTTTTATAACAATCAAAACATTAAAAGAGAGATCAGATCAAACCATATATGTACCAAAAGTTGTTTACCTTATTGGGCCACTTTCATTTTAAGGAACAACAACCATATAAAGGAGAAAAAAAAGCATGCTTCACCCTAATTTTAGAGAGAGGAATATTTGGAAATAGAAAGTATGCTAAGTTTAAAGTTTTATATTTTTCTCTGTGTATGAGATGATGAGATTTCTCACTTTACATCAGACGTATTTTGTGACAGAGTGCCAGTGATTTGTCATAGAAGCTGGTATTCTACCACACTACCTGCTGCTTTTTAAGAAGGAAAGGAGCCAGGCTGGTGTGTCTAAGTTGCTTGGAGCATTGTCCCTTACAGGTTCGATTCCCGACCAGGGCACATAGCCAAGTTGCAGGTTTGATCCCTGCTTGGGGTGCATGCAGGAGGCAACAAATTGATGTTTCTCAGATTGATGTGTTTTGTTTTGTTTTAAAAAAAGAGAGGAATTAGGCTACATTTAAATTAGCATGCTTTTAATAATTCTAAAATGTACTAGTATATACTTTCAAGTAAGACTATAATGGAGAAAAAGGAAAAAATGGCAAGTGCATATGTAAACTTAATACATTTATTGATGATGTTGATGATGATGATGACGACGATGACAGTGGAAATGGAAATTTCCATTTCTTCTGCTTGTCTACAGAGCCCTTCCCTTTCTTCCCTCTATATTTAATGCCCACAATTCATTTATTTTTAATGAAGTTTAGGATGATATAACACTAATCAGGATACATATAAAAAGTACCCTGAGTAGTTTTCAGCTGGAATTTGATTGACTACACTACCATGAGTTGATTTCAAAAAGAGGTGTAAAATGAAATGCCAAAAGTAATCAAAGAGTCAACTAATCCTCATACAAAGGTCACCACTGACTCAAGTTCCTTAGCACATCAATCCTTTTATTTAATAGTCTCAAAGGAAACCAGTTCCGGGAGCATCAAACAAGGCAACAAGCCAGAAATGTCATTATCTCAAGCAACATTTCTGTTGCAAAGAGCTACCTAACTCAAACTATATATTTTTAATTTGGTTTTATTTTTTCTAGACAACCCTATATGATGCTATTTTCCATATAGTTTTCAGACATCCTTTGTTGGTACTGAATAGGTAAAAGAAGATAATTTTACTATATATATTTTTTCCTCAACAGAAAAAAATTTTGACTGAGCTAAAGGCTAAATTAGCATTTTGCTGAGTGCCAGAATCAAGTTTAATTTAGCCATTCCCATTGCTAAATAGGAGTGGCCTGCAAAGACTGCCCCCCAACATATATTCCTTTGATGGAAGCATATTGTGACCTTTTGGGTCATTTTTCTATGTTGGCCATGTTACAAAACTGTGCGGACCTAAACCTTAAATTGTCTTCCTTGATGAGAAAGTAAAATGCTTACAGATTATTAAGCAAATGTAACTACTTAAATATTTAAAATGTATATGCAAATAATGGCACTATCCTTTTTTAAATCTTGAGAATATTCTAGTTTATACAGCTTTTGAACTGCTGAATCAATGCAAGTGCTCTAATTGTTCACCTAAGTAGAGAGAGTATTGAGGGGGAATCAATCTTCCCTAAGCACTGATAACTGAGTGACTTTGCATTCTAATTACAGATATGGCTTATGTGTTTTCTCCTTTCCAATGAGATTACTACGAGGTAAAGTAATCAGAGGACAACTTTTTATACTACAGATGATAATTCTGGCATTACTTAGCTCAGCATCTTTCCAGTGTTGATTTTTAGAATACCAACCTCTAAAACTTAATATTGTTTCTGCCTAGATAGATAAAATAATTCCTTTTAGATTATCTAGGTGGGAGAGAACTGTTTTATTATAATTATTTGTTTTAGAAGCTAAAAAGCTCAAGGATATTTAAAAAGAACACCACATAACAAAGAGTCCTAGTCTGATGTGATGTGCTACCGGGTTTGAACAGTGTTTGAAGAGCGTGAATTTTTGCAATATACTCTAATATGTAAGTCATGCATGTGGTGATATACAGATAATACTTTAGAGAGATTTCATAAAAACGTGAGAGCACATAAAATACAAGAGTAAGGAAGCAGTAGATTTACCCCATGAACCAAATGCCAAAGAATGAAAAGTAGAAACTGAGAGGATAATGACAGGAAAATTATAATAATAACAATCAACAAAGCTATGAAATATAGTTAAGGTGTAATTAGCCTATTATTAAATAACTAGAGGCGCGGTGCACAAAAATTTGTGCACTCGGGGGTGAGAGGGGGTCCCTCAGCCCGGCCTGTGCCCTCTCGCAGTCTGGGACCCCTCAGGGGATGACCACCTGCTGGCTTAGGCCTGCTTCCCGGGGGATTGGGCCTAAGATGGCAATCAGACATCCCTCTGGCAGCCCGGCAGCCCTCGGGGGATGTCCACTTGCCAGTGGGGAGCAGGCCTAAACTGCAGTTGGACATCCTTAGCGCTGCTGAGGAGACGGGAGAGGCTCCCACCACCACCGCTGTACTGGCAGCCATCAGTCTGGCTTGTGGCTGAGCAGAGTTCCTCCCATGTGAGAGCACCCTGACCACCAGAGGGCAGCTCCTGCATTGAGCATCTGCCCCCTGGTGGTCAGTGTGTGTCATAGTGACCAGTCATTCCCAGTCCTTCTGCTGTTAGGGTCAGTTTGCATATTACCCTTTTACTATATAGGATAGAGGCCTGGTGCATGGGTGGGGGCCAGCTGGTTTGCCCTGAAGGGTGTCCCGGATCAGGGTGGGGGTCCCGCTTGGGTGCCTGGCCAGCCTGGATGAGGGGATGATGGCTGTTTGCAGCTGGTCACACCCCCTTCAGGGCGGGGGTCCCCACTGGGGTGCCTGGCCAGTCTGGGTGAGGGGCTGAGGGCCGTTTTCAGGCTGGCGGGTGACTGAAGCTCCCAACCTCTCCTTTTTTTCTTTTTTTTTAAATTCTGGGATTTATTTACCTTCTATGGCTGTCACTGGAGCTGAGAGCCAGCTTTAGCTCTGAGGCCGGCTCCAGCTCTGAGACCTCGGCTGCTGAAAGCAGGTATCTGGGCTTTGTTTAGCTTCTATAATTGAAACACTGTTGCAACTCCAGCTCTGAGGCCCAGCTGGCTGAAAGCAGGTATCTGGGTTTTTTTTAGCTTCTATAATTGCAACATAGTTGCTTAGAGTGCAGCTCAGAGGCCGGCAGCAGCAGGCGGGGAACCTTGGCTTCCTCCATCACTGGAGCAAGCAAGCCTCTTGTTCACTTCAGCTGCCTGGCTGCCGGCCGCCATCTTGGTTGGCAGTTAATTTGCATATCTCGCTGATTAACCAATGGGAAGAGTGTCGGAGGTACAGTTAATTACCATGTTTGTCTATTATTAGATAGGATAAAGTATAGTCAGCATGGCCTGAGATTGAAGAAATATTGCTAATATCATGTATCAACTGCTCTCAAATAAAATTACTAAACATTTTAGAAAATAATAATGAGTTTTTATGTATTGTTCACCCAATTCTGGCTGTGGATTTTTAAATATCACTATATTTATGCCCTAAAAAATGTTAGAGAATAATTATTCAGATTTCCCAGAGCCCTCATACCTTAGGAAAGAATATTTTGTTATATAATTTATTTTAGAAATCTATTTGGAGTCACTTGTCTATCTCAGAGCAACAATTATGGATTATTTAAGAGCAAGCAGGCCAGAGCCAGATTGCTGGGCTTAAAGTTTCAGTTCCACTACTTACTAGTGGTGATATTTTTAAAAAATCTTTATTGATGAGAATATTACAGATGCCTCCTCTATATTTCCCTCCATTGCGCCCCTCCACCCAGATCCTACCTTGCTCCAGGCCCTTATCACCCCAGTGTCTGTGTCCATAGGTAATGCATTTATGCATATAAGATATTTGGTTAATCTCTTCTCTCCCCTTCCTTCTGAGATTCCTCAGTCTGTTCCATGTTTCCATGCCTCTGGTTCTATTTTATTCATCAATTTATTTTGTTCATTAGATTCCTTTAATTTATTTTGATTTTTAGATACAATTATTGATAGATATGTATTTATTGTCATTTTATTGTTCACATTTCTTCTTCTTCTTCTTCTTCTTCTTCTTCTTCTTCTTCTTCTTCTTCTTCTTCTTCTTCTCCTTCTTCGTCTTCTTCTTCAAGAAGGCCCTTCAACACTTGATGTAGCAGCGGTTCTCAACCTGTGGGTCGTGACCATTGGTAAACACATATAGCATATCAGATATTTACATTAGGATTCATAACAGTAGCAAAATTACAGTTATGAAATAGCAACAAAAATAATTTTATGGTTGGGGGTCACCACAACATGAGGAACTATCTTCATATTTTTGGATTCTTTTTCTGTTTACTGTTTTTGACTGGGTCTTTTTTGCTTCTGTGTATTCCAAATCACTTATTTGATTCTCGGCGTCCTCTACTCTACTGTTGAATCTCTGTAAATTATTCTTCATTTAAGTTAGTGTATCCTTCATTTCTGACTGGTCCTTTTTTATGCCGTTGATGTTTTCACTAAGTTCCTTGAAATTCTCACTAAGTTCCTTGAGCAACCTTAAAAATCATTGTTTTAAAATCTATCTGGTGGTTTGCTTGCTTCCATTTCATTTAGTCTTATTCTGGAGATTTCTTTTGTTCTTTCATTTGTGACATGTTTCTTTGTCTCTGCATTTTATCTGCTTCACTGTATTTGTTCCTATGTATTAGATAGAGCTGTTATGTCTCCTGGAGTTGGTAGAGTGACCTTGTGTAGTAGGTGTCCTGTAGGGCCCAGTGGCTCAGCCTCCCCAGTCACCTGAGCCGGGCACTCTCGATGTGCCCCTGTGTGGGCTGTGTGCACTCTCCCATTGTAGTTG
The DNA here is from genome assembly GCF_000147115.1 of Myotis lucifugus. NCBI lineage: Eukaryota > Metazoa > Chordata > Mammalia > Chiroptera > Vespertilionidae > Myotis > Myotis lucifugus. The sequence goes on along the minus strand of NW_005871293.1, from coordinate 773,338 downwards.
AGCCCTGATTGCCATTGGCATCACTGAGAGGGATTGACCTCCAGGTGTATCAGCTGTGAGGACCAGCTGCAAGTATAGCAGAAGAGCTACTGTCCAGGAGATACCCCTATGGAGCATGACTTGCTTCAGTGGGTCTTTGGTGCTCACCGCATCTGCTCCTTGAGTGTGTTGCTTGTGGATTTGGCAGGGTTGTAATCTGGCATGGTCTGAAGCTGACCACCGGGTGCACTGGCTCTGGGGCCTCCCAGGAGGTACAAGTCAGCTACTCCCTGTGCCCTGCCTGGGGCCACCTGCCACAAGCTACAGGGAGATCTGAGATGGCTGCTACTTGTGTTGGGCTTGAAGGTGCCCAGGAGAGGAAAAGCTGGGAACCTTGGCAGGCTGCTGCTAGTGCTGGGCCTGGAGCCACTTTTTGAGAGGTATGCAGCATGCTGAGGCCAGCTGCTGCTAATTTGAGAGATTTTAGGAAAGTCTGAAGCCTGAGTCAGGACAGGCCATTCATAAGAAAAAGCCACTGCAAACAACTTGGGAGGGGCTGCAAATTGGGTGGGGCAGGGTCTCAGGAAATTACCAGGGAAGGGCAAACAGTGTGGGCCAGGTTGATGAAAACTCAGATAAGGTGCCTGCCAGCACTTTTTGTCTGGGAGAAAGTTACCTCCCAGTTCTTGCCTGGACAGGCAATTTAGTTCCTTCCCATATGTCCCTGGATCCTTTCGAGCTGCTGCCTAATGCTAGAGGTCAGAGAGTGAGTCCAAGTAAGTCTGTGTACAGGCCCTTTAAGAGGAAATGCTTGGGAATCTTAGCAGCCCTCTGTCTCCCTCAGCTTCAATCCCCGCTGGTTTTTACAGCCCAAAGTTACAGGGACATCTCTTTCCAGCACTGGAACACTTGCTCCTCACAGGGGACCTCCACAGCCAATACAGTGGGGCCTTGACTTACGAGTTGTCCCGACTAACGAGTTTTTTGAGATACCAGCTGTCTCTCGGCCGATTTTTGGCATTGAGTTGATAGAGTAATTTGAGTTAACGAGCTCCTTAACGAGCTCCTTAACGAGCTCGGTCTCAGAACGATTTAAACTCGTAAGTCAAGGCCCCACTGTATATCCCTCCTGATTTAAAACATGCCACACCTGGGTGTTGGAACAGCCAATGCCTTGTCTCTGCCCCTCCTACCAGTCTCAGTGTGGCTTCTTCTTTAATTGAAGGGCTTCCATTCATCCAGATTTCAGGTGGTTCTGAATGTTGGTTGTTCTGTACAGTGGGGCCTTGACTTACGAGTTTAATTCGTTCCGAGACCGAGCTTGTTAAGGAGCTCGTTAAGGAGCTCGTTAACTCAAATTACTCTATCAACTCAATGCAAAAAATCGGCGGAGAGACAGCTGGTATCTCAAAAAACTCGTTAGTCGGGACACTCGTAAGTCAAGGCCCCACTGTAGTTTAGTTGTAATTTTGATGTGGTTGTGGGAGGAGGTGAGTACCATGTATACCTAAGCTGCCATCTTGACCCTCCTCCCCTAGTGGTGATAGTCCAGGGGTGGGCAAACTTTTTGACTCGAGGGCCACAATGGGTTCTTAAACTGGACCGGAGGGCCGGAACAAAAGCATGGATGGAGTGTTTGTGTGAACTAATATAAATTCAAAGTAAACATCATTACATAAAAGGGTACGGTCTTTTTTTTTTTTTTTTTTTTAGTTTTATTCATTTCAAACGGGCCGGATCCGGCCCGCAGGCCGTAGTTTGCCCATGGCTGGGACAATTTACTAAACCGCTCCGTGGCTCATTTTTCTAAGTTTATAAATGATTATGATGATGATGACAACTATCATTTTTATTATTGTTATTATTATTATTATTAATCTACCTTGTAAGGTTGTTATGAGAATTAAATGAGATAGTATATGTAAAAAAAAAAAACAGTAAGAAAAAGTGCCTGGAACATAGTATGCTCTCAGTAAATATCAGCTATTAATGACTACCATGAGTTATGAGCTAATTCACATACTATCTCAACTTAAAATAATGGATGAAGTCATACTTGCATAAAAATCATTCAATAAATATTTACCACATCCCTACTGGTACCAGGCTACAGACTAATTGGCTAGACCTTAAGAGTGAATCCTAATGTTGGGCCCAGTGAGTAGGCTAGGTTTCTAATAACAATTACCTTATAAAAAGAATTTGTTATTGGAATTTGATATGTATTTCTCCCTCAACACCAAAATAACAATTTTGTTCTTTGGGTTCAAAAATGGGGAAACAAGCAAAAACTATAACCCTGTCTGGGTAGTTCAGTTGGTTAGAGCAGTCTCAATTCACCAATGTTTTTTGTTCAGTCCCCATCAGGGCACATATAAGAATCAACCAATGAATGCATAAATAAGAGGA